>NC_080394.1:41393697-41727530 GCF_028751815.1 Salvia miltiorrhiza | reverse complement strand
TGATCCTCACCCCGGATTGTAAGTGTTTGCATAAGGATCATACTTCCGTGGATTCCCATCATGTCCTCCGATGTGCGATGACATCGACAATATCTTCGCCAAAATTGGGACAATTTTCAGATTGATGTCCTGTGGCATCGCAAAGGCCACACTAGCGAATCTTCTTCGGATAGTCAGCCCGACAGAAGTTCCTTGAGTTCGTTCATGCTCTTCTCCATAGTTTTTCTCCAGTTTGGAAATCTCCTCCTTCTCTTCAGCATTCCGTGGTTTTCCAGAGTTCCTTTCACTGCCCTTCATCGCGTGATTCTTCTGCCATGGTGCCCAATAGTTGGAAGATCTCCAACGGAGGTCTTACTCATCAACGATCCATTACAGGCTGCTAGGACCAAACTGCAATCATTCCTCCGCATGCCCTTTACAAAACTCTCCACCCTGATCTTTTGGAGAGATTTGGTGATGAGGACAGTTGCTTAACATTCTCTTGAATCTTGTCCAGTATTCGTAGAAGGATTCTAGCCCATCTTGCCTTATGTTGCGGATATCCCATCTCATCCGCTCCACTCGTGATGCTGGGAAGAATCTTCTAAGAAGGCCTGTTGCAAAGTTGTGCCCATGTAGTGACACTGCCTTCAGGTAGGTCATACAGCCATCTTCTTTGCGTTGTCCACCAAGGTAAAAGGGAAGAGTATCAATTGACATACTCTCTTGCTGCTCATCATTGGATTGATGCATGATTGTCATCTCAAAATCTTGGAGATGAGTGTGAGGGTCATCTCCTTGGTATCCATTGAACTTCGGTAGGATCTGAAGCAATGAGGGCTTCATGTCATACCGACGAGGTGCGAACGGATTTGCGGGTAACGTGATTCCGTTCGGCCTCAGGTTGAGATTAGTTGGGTATGCCACTGTCTGAGGGTCTGCTCCGGTACGGCTTCTGCCTGTTCACCTCTGCCATAGCTTCGCGTCTCGTTATTCGTGCTTCTGCGCGCAGTCGTCTTTCTGTACGATCAATATCAGATCAAACACCAATGCTCTTACAGCTCTACGAGTTCCACGCATACACTAGTAGCGGAAAAGGAATGAGGAGAGAACAAAATTGCTGCGCGTCACTTCCCCGGCAACGGCGCCAATATTGACACACACCCGTCGTGCGGTGCGGGCAAAATACCTGTGTATGCCCAGTACAGACAATACACGCTCCTACGTCTCACAACAAGAACTCAGTCTTAGTGGTAAGTGTAGGGTCGAATCTCACAGGGAGTGAGGAACCACTTTGGTTCTCCAACGACAAACTGAGGTGTCACATTCTCAATCTGTATACTCTGCACAAGAAATTACAAGATCAATAATAAAAAGGGGTGAGGTTATTCGGCTAGGTCATAACTGTTGTTAACATTCGTTTCGGTCATAGGCATACTGATAATCCGTCCATGATCCATATAAACCCAAGGCGTGGCCCAAAGACATTGGGGCATTTCAAGGGGTTATACTTCACATATAGGATGGTTGATCCCATTGTGGTCACTTGGTCCGAAGGTCACACATTCCCCCGGTCACAAGGCAGTGCTTCACTTCTCCTTAGATGGTAGTCATACCCGTTACTCACCACGTACGACCCTCACCAACCTTCTCTCCCGAGGTCCCCAACTCCGCACTTTGAGTGACACATGCCTCCTGGACACAACCATTTCCGGCTTTGTCAGCCGACCAGTCATAGACATGCTACGGTGCCGAGATTGCTTTCCTCATTTGATAACCATGGCTTTATGCCTCGTCATAGTTGATGGATAGCCTCTAGAGAAGCCCAAGACTGAGGAGGGACAGTGTATCCCATCAATCCTTTCCTCACCTTCCGGATCTACAACTCCTTTTGTTGACGCTGCTCAGCTACTCGGTCTTGGGCATACCGGTTGTTGTACCTTGGTACACCCTGGCCTTTGCTTGACACGGACAACGTTTTACCGAACGGAGATCACCCGTTAGGCCCCTACTGCCCATGGTTTCGAACAGATCCTTCCAGAACCACGAGATTCAACCGAAAGAACAAATGTCTCACGAATGTTTACATGTCAACAACAATTATTTCCACCCCTAAAACCTCACCTAAGGAATTACTCACACATAACAGAATTCATAAATACGAAATGAATTAAACACATCATGGAAAAAAAGGAAATACTTAAATAGATAGAATAATACCTAAGGCTTCGAGCCTTCAATCTTGTTCGAATGCAAAAACACAATCGGAAATAGGAAAATAGTACTGAAACGTAAATTGTTTTGGATGCCACACACGGCGAATTAAAGTAATAACTAAAGTAAAACAGGAGTTCAAAAAGTGCCAAGAGCTTGTACACGCTGCACATCATCAATCTTTTATACTGCCGAATGGTTGAGGTCTAACCCTAGCTGCGCCAGTCTCAAATCTTTGTCGGGATCTTCTTTCCTTTTTTAGCTCAATCTTTGATTGATCCGATTGAAGATGGCTTCCAGCTGCAAGCTTAGTCAACCTTTCCCATTCTTCAGATCCTTCCAGTCCCTTCCTCTTGCTTCCGCTTGCTTTCTCAAAATCTTCGAGATTCACTTTTCTTTCTTGTCTTCGGCTGTCTGCTTTTCATGGTAGCGATCAGACGGATTGCTTCCTTCGGTGTGATTCATACCAGGTGGGTTGCTTCAGGTTCACATGCCCCAAGTTAGACTGGGGAGGTACTTGTTGGCCGAAGCTCCATGCTGGTAAACATGACATAGCAATCTGGGCTTGGTAATGCCCATTCTGACCGCATTTTCTCCGTTTCCACTCCACTGACCTTCCTTCCTCCACAACTTCGTTTTCCCCCTGGACAGACCTGTACTGACACCAATAAAGAGAAAAATAGGGCCAAATGGCCCAAAAAGTCGAAGACGCATCAAGAAGAAACAAAGCAGCACTGGGATGGAGCCTAGGAGATATACGTGGCATTAGTCCAGCCACATGCATGCACAGGATAAACCTAGAGGAGGGAGCTACACCCAAGCGAGATGCCCAGCGACGCTTGAACCCTATGTTGATGGAGGTTGTGCGCAAGGAGATCCTTAAGCTTCTTGCCGAAGGAATTATCTACTTTGTCGCCGATAGTGAGTGGGTGAGCCCCATGCATGTCGTGCTCAAGAAAGGAGGAATGACGGTTGTGCGCAATGACAAGATGGAGTTGGTGCCGACGCGTCCTACTACGGGATGGCAGATGTGCGTTGACTACAGGAAACTCAATGCCGTCACCAAAAAGGATCACTTTCATCTTCCTTTTGTTGATCAAATGTTAGATCGTTTAGCAGGGCATGATTTTTATTGTTTTCTTGATGGTTTGTCAGGGTACTACCAAATCGCAATCGCACCGGAAGATCAAGTCAAGACTGCCTTCACCACACCTTTTGGGACATTTGCATGGAAGAGGATGCCGTTCGGGCTGTGCAATGCACCCGGGACGTTTCAACGATGCATGATGTCCATATTTTCTAACATGATTGGTAAATTCGTGGAGGTTTTTATGGATGATTTTTCAGTTTTTGGACAGTCCTTTCATGATTGCTTGACTAAGATTGATCTAGTGTTGCAAAGGTGTATTGAAAGTGGCCTAACCTTGAGTTGGGAAAAGAGTCATTTCATGGTTACACGCGGTATTGTCTTGGATCATGTGGTGTCTAAGCATGGACTTGAGGTTGACAGAGCTAAGGTGGAGGTAATCCAAAAGTTGCCGCCCCCTATTGATGTCAAGGGAATTAGGAGTTTCTTAGGTCACGCCGGTTTTTACCGGCGTTTCATTAAAGATTTCTCTAAAATTAGCCAACCTTTATGCAAACTGCTAGCTCAGGACGTTCCTTTTAATTTTGATGACTCTTGCATGCATGCCTTTGAAACATTAAAACTTAAGTTGAGCTCTGCCCCAGTTGTGATTGCGCCTGATTGGTCATTACCCTTTGAGATCATGTGTGATGCGTCTAACTCTGCTGTAGGAGCGGTGCTAGGTCAGTGTGTGGATAGGATGTTACGTGTGATTTACTATGCTAGTTTAACTCTGAATAGTGCACAAGTAAATTACACCACCACTGAAAAAAAGATGCTTGCTGTGGTCTTTGCCTTAGATAAATTTCGAGCCTACATCATTGGTTCTAAGGTTATTGTCCATAGTGACCATGCTGCACTTCGATATTTGATGACTAAACCTCAAGCTAAAGCTCGTCTAATCCGTTGGGTCTTACTTTTGCAAGAGTTGATGTAGAGATCAGGGATAGGAAAGGGAGCGAGAATCATGTTGCTGACTACCTTTCCCGCTTGGATAATAATCTGATAGAGTCGAGTCTTAATTACATCCCTGAATCTTTTCCTTTTGAGCATACGTATGCATTAACCTTTGACAAGTGCAGTACTGCAGAGTCCAGCTCTACCGAGCCCAGCCCTTTTCGGGTTCATTCTGACCAGCCATCTCTGCCCAGCCAGAGCAGCCGAGCCAGCTCTACCGAGCTATGCTCTGGCAAAGTCGGCTCTGCCGACTTCAAAGCTGCCGAAGTCGGCTCAGCTCTGGCCAGCTTCACCGAAATCACCTCTGCCGACCGTGCCGAAGTCGGCTCTGCTCTGGCCAGCTTCACCGAAATCACCTCTGCCGACCTTGCCGAATTTAGCGCTGCTCAGCCCAGCTCTGTGAGCACCGAACCCTGGTATGCCGATATTGTCAATTACTTAGTTTATGGTATTCTACGGCCTGAGCTGACATCGCAGGAGAGGAAGAGATTTTTAGCTCAATGTAGGCACTATTATTGGGAGATTCCTCACCTTTTCAAGCTTGGAAATGATGATGTTATTCGACGGTGTGTGCCGGCAGAGGAACAACGACAAGTGTTGAAAATGTGCCATGAGGATCATTGTGGTGGACACTTTGGGGGGCAGAAAACAGCACATAAAATTTTTCAATCAGGTTTGTTTTGGCCTTCCATTTTCAAATATGCACACACGTTCACTCTTGCATGCGATAGGTGTCAGAGAGTAGGGAATATTGGACGCAGGAATGAGATGCCCCTCCAAAGCATTTTAATTGTTGAAATTTTCGATGTGTGGGGCATTGATTTCATGGGGCCATTTCCTATTTCGCATGGGTTTCAATACATTTTACTTGCTGTAGATTACGTGTCCAAATGGGTTGAGGCTATCCCCACGCGGACATGTGATGCTAATGTAGTGCTTAAGTTTGTGCAAGAGAACATTCTTTCTAGATTCGGATTTCCTAGAGCTATCATTAGCGATGGAGGCAAGCACTTCTGCAACAAGTTGTTTGCAAAGCTCATGAAGAAGAATGGGATCACGCACAAGGTGGCAACACCATACCACCCACAGACCTCTGGACAAGCCGAGACGAGCAATCGGCAGATCAAGGGAATTTTGGAGAAAACGGTGCAGCCCTCGCGCAAGGATTGGTCCGCAAAGTTGAATGATGCTCTCTGGGCGTACAGAACTGCCTTCAAAGGCGTGCTTGGGATGAGTCCATACCGTCTCGTCTATGGCAAGGCCTGCCATCTGTCGGTGGAGATTGAGCACAAGGCTTATTGGGCGATCAAAGCCGCCAACTATGATTTGGACTCTGCTGTGAAGCAGCGCACACTGCAAATGGAGGAGTTAGATGAGCTACGCAACGAGGCGTGCGAGAATGCGATGATATACAAGGACAAAGTGAAGCAACTACATGACCGCCACATCTGCCATAAGAAGCTTTGTCCCGGGATGAAGGTACTCTTGTTCAATTCTCGACTGAAGTTGTAACCGAGTAAGCTGAAATCTCGATGGAGTGGTCCGTTTTTACTTAAGGAGGTGTTTGAGCATGGTGCCGTTGAGCTATTCAATGAAAACACGAATGAGAGCTTCAGAGTGAACGGCCACCGAGTGAAGCCATATTACGAGCACCAGAGCTCGTCCATGGTGGTTGACTCATCCAAAAACACCTAACGGATGGACTCGAATTTATACGAGGTCGTCCCAGGGCGGTAAGGTGACTCAAGTCGTCTCACAAGGAAGGCTTAGCAGGGCTTTAACTGTGCTACTCACAAGAAACAGAAATAAAACCTAAACACTCTAATCAGGTAGATTGGGTCTGACACTCTCTCTTTAAATCTAGGCGTAATTAAATAAAGATTGTAAATTATCTAATGCAGAATCAACAGAAAGCATATAAATCTATCTAGGCGAAAGATAGGAAGCAGATTAAGAACGCAGGAAAGCCAATAACCTAGGGTTCTAAACTAGCAATCAAGAAAGCAATAATAAATCAACAATCATAAACACTAATTATCTAGGCGAGATAAACGAACAAGCAAATCATCAAATGAAATCGAAGCAACATTAATTTATGCAAAGGAAGTAAACTAGGATTCAATCAAGATAGAAAACATAATAGTATTCTTACAGCGAGTATGATCCAAATCTTCAATCTAATGTAATGAAACTATCATCACCTTCAATCCACAAGCCAAGAGGTGTTTTATGATGCTTTAACTACTCTAAAACTAAGGGAAAGCAAGGGAAAATCGCCTGGAGGCTGCTAGGGTCGAGAATGTCTTCCAAAACCCTAAAAATCGGCTTTTAAATGAAGAAAAACGTAACTGCCGACTTCCAGCGACGGCGGCCGCCGTGGGACGGCTGCGCCGTGACACAGCGGCGCCGTGAGCGCCCTTCGCAGTTTCACTCCAAGAAAAGCACGGCCCGCGCCGTGGGGCCGCGGCCGCCGTCTCGACGGCGGCCGCCGTGAGCTTTGCCTCTGAAACCGCTCCAAATGATGCCAAAACGCACGGTAACTCCCGATTCCTGCATACGACAGTAACACCACCAAATAACATCGAGCAAGTGAAGGATAGAGCAACAATACACGAAGCATGCTCGAATGCACAGCAAAAAGACTCACTAATTCATCACAAAATAGGGCTAAACAACCCCGCCACACTTAAATCCTTGCTTGTCCTCAAGCAACAATCACAACATCGACAGAAAATCCACAAGCGATTCTTCTCACCAAGCAAACACTAACCAATCCAAGTCCTTCAAGATATCAATGTCCACAATCAAGTGTTCAGAGTTAAGGTTTAAAATGCAACAACAAGTTGATACCACTCAATCCGATCAGACCCAATTCTCCGCTAGGGGTGAATTTCCTAATGCAATTTCCTTTATAATCATATCTCATTCCTTTTTCACCTTCTTTCATCTTTTTTTTTTTTTTGGGGTCAAGTTATTTTCGCTCTTAATAGATAGGCCATATTTCACGAGATTGATATTTTTGGAGGTGGTCCAAAACATTCTCGTGTGGTTTCCCATGCTCATAATGATGTCATCAGAGGAGCAGAGACCCAGAGCTATCAGAAACTCAACAACCAACCATACATTTCAACACAGAGAAAGATATTAGGATATTGCAATGAAAACACTCCCCCTAGCTTCTATCGAACAAATCACATCAAGAGTTGCTCATCAGGGTGTTGCATCCAAACATTAAACTAATTACACTTCATTGGGAACAAATCAATCATGAAAGACAAGGATAACAAACAACACAGACACAATCCAGAATCGCCAGTGAACCACCATCAATCATGCGATGTACACTTAAAAACAAACAAGAAAACAAGACAAGGGGACCATTCGCCCCAACACACGAAAGCCCAAGAACACAACAAGAAAAACACCCACAGGAATTACAAATACCAACAAACACCCCCCCCCACACTTAAAATCTGGCACTGTCCTCAGTGCAAACAAAAAGAGGGGTGAAAGAGGAAACTTCCCTAAATACCGATCCAGTGGTGAGTCTGTAGTGTCCCACGATGTCTGCCCAACTCTCATCCCTAGAACAGGCAGTCTCCAACGCAACAACCTGCACCAAACAACAGAAGCAACAAAACACAACACAAACAAAACGAAAGAAAAACGAAACAAGAAAAAGCAAGAAAACATGGGTTGCCTCCCATGCAGCGCTAGTTTTTAAGTCGCCAGCCCGACTAAGAGAAACCCTTAACCAAAATCCGATTGAAGCTCCAGCTGCCTTAGCGCCCTTCTAAACACATCTTCTTGAATTGCAGCTGCGGGTCCTCCAAATGAGTCCTCCATACTCATATCCTGGAATGGCCCTCTATCCACACATCCAACGGAATTGAGTGACTCAACCTCATCAAGCTTCTCTTCCAATAGAAAAGCACACAGAAGGCCTTGCTCTTTATCATCTTCCTCTTGCAGCTTTTCCAGCAATTCCTGCTCAATGTCAGCCTCATCCTGCAGGTTAGCAAGGAATTCCTCCACGATCTCGTCCTCCTCCTGCAGCTGATTAAGGAATTCCTACACAATATAGTTCTCATCCAAAGCATCAAATGCTTCAACATAAGAGCAGGTTTGAATTAAGCGAGTGGGGGTAGTAGGTTTTTGATCAAAAACAGAGAATGTTACCGCTCTACCTGCCCCTACCATACTTACAGTTCCCGTACCCACATCGATGCGAGTATGGGTGGTAGCCATAAAGGGTCGGCCAAGTAGCACGAGATGCCCATTCTCGCCTCTAATCCCTTTTCTCTCATCAAGTACAACAAAATCAGCTAAAACACTAATCCCCCTCACAACCACCTCAACATCCATGACAAGGCCTCGTGGGCTGCTAATGGAGCCGTCAGCTAGCTCTATCTTAACATTCGTGCATTTCAGCTCTTTATTTCCCAATTTCTTAAAAATATCAAACGGCATCAAATTGACTGCCGCGCCCAAATCAAGCATTCCTAAAGCCTTTTCAACCCCACCTAAGCTAATATCAAAAATAAAACTACCTGGATCTTCTTGCTTGGGTGGTGGTTGTTCTGGTGCAACAGTGACAGGTGGCAGTGGCTCACTGGGGCATTGGGTAGCCTTGATTGCTTGCACGGCTTTGCTTCTCCATTTCCCCGTGGTTATTGGGACATTCTCCTTGATTACCGCCACGGCATGAGCTTGCTGCGGCTGTTGGTCCTGGTTTGGGAACTTCCCAGTTGGCTGTTCTTGCTGCAGCTGATTCAAGGCTCCTGTTAGTTACCCAACTGTAGTCTCGAGGCGCTTGATGGTGGCACTCTGAGCCTCCATCGCCTGTTTGCTAGCTTGCATTAAAGCTTGCATCTGATCTTCAAATAAGGGGTCTGGAGGTTGGTGTTGCTGAGGTGGGTAGAGTTGCTGCGGTGTTTGCTGTTGCTGATATGGTTGAGGGTAATGTTGCTGCTGAGGGAATGAGGGCTGTTGTTGAGATGGGTAGAGCTGCTGCTGGTTCTGATACCCCATTTGCTGTGAAGGTCGAGGGAACTGATTGCCTTGGTTTGATCCCGACCCTTGGTCAGGAGCTTGGTTCCTCCATCCTGAATTCTGCTCATTTCTCCAACCCGAATTGGAGCCTTGTTGCCCTTGATTAAAGCTGGGCCTCTGTTCAAATTGAGGCCTCCCCGGATAGCCCTGAGCAGCATAGACTTCTGCTTGTCCTTCAGGTGGGAATTCGCCCATTCAATGGCACGCGTTAATTCCATGGCCAAATTTGCCACATATGCCACAACCTTCTGCTGATGGTGCGCGAACGGGTGGAGCCTCAACCTGGTTCATCGTGAGGTGTTGTACTTGCCTCATCAGGTCCGCTACCTGCTTCTGAAGCACATTGTTTGGAGCTACTGCATTGGTTTCAACCCTCCTTCCTCTAACTGATTTCTGTTGAGAACTCGCGGCAAGTGTTTCGAAGATCTCCTTGAGCTCATCAGCTGTCTTCCGGGCAATGTTGCCCCCTGCTGTACTGTCCGCCATAAACTGTGCCGTCTGAATCAATCCGTCATAGAAGAACTGCATCAACATGACGGGTGCTAACTGGTGTTGCGGGCACTGGCGGAAGAGCTCTTGGAATCTCTCCCAAGCTTCGTGGAGAGGCTCGTCGGCTCCTTGCATGAAGTTCATTATTTGAGTCCTAATCTCCTGTGTCTTGTGATTAGGGTAAAATTTGAGCATGAACTTCTCACATGCCTCGCTCCACGTGGTTATGGAGTTTGGCGGCAGGGACAGCAACCACGTCCTCGCCCGGTCTTTGAGTGCATAGGGTAAGCACTTGAGTCTCAACTGATCCTCGGTGAGCTGCAACAGTGGGAAGGTCTGTACTTACGTGCAGAAGTCCCAGATGAATTGTAGAGCATCCTCACTCGGCATCCCATAAAAGAGCGGCAGCAGGCTTGAGTCGTTCGGCTTCAGATTATAATTCCGGACTGCCGTGGGAAGCACTATCGCCGACGTGCTAGTGTTCCCGATAACAGGCCTGGAAAAATCCCCCATATACTGTACATTCTGCTCCGCCATGACTTCTTGGTCGAAACTGGGATAATCCTCTTCACAATCTTCCTCTGGATACTGCGATTCCACAAAGTTTCTCGAACTGGACTCGGACTCCTCCTCCAAGCTAGAAAGGACCTCACGAGGTCGATGAATGTTGTCAAAGTAAGGTACTAGCTTTCTCTTCAAGCTGCGGCGACCTTGCATACACAACACTAGCAAACCAAATCAAACGCACCGGAGGGAGAAAATAACAAAGTCAAAAGAAAGGAACAAAATAAACACTGAAAACAAATGCAACACAATCAAATGCCTAAAGCCTTCCCCGGCAACGGCGCCAAAATTTGACTCATCCAAAAACACCTAACGGATGGACTCGAATTTATACGAGGTCGTCCTAGGGCGGTAAGGTGACTCAAGTCATCTCACAAGGAAGGCTTAGCAGGGCTTTAACTGTGCTACTCACAAGAAACAGAAATAAAACCTAAACACTCTAATCGGGTATATTGGGTCTGACACTCTCTCTTTAAATCTAGGCGTAATTAAATAAAGCTTGTAAATTATCTAATGCAGAATCAACAGAAAGCATATAAATCTATCTAGGCGAAAGATAGGAAGCAGATTAAGAACGCAGGAAAGCCAATAACCTAGGGTTCTAAACTAGCAATCAAGAAAGCAATAATAAATCAACAATCATAAACACTAATTATTTAGGCGAGATAAACGAACAAGCAAATCATCAAATGAAATCGAAGCAACATTAATTTATGCAAAGGAAGTAAACTAGGATTCAATCAAGATAGAAAACATAATAGTATTCTTACAGCGAGTATGATCCAAATCTGCAATCTAATGTAATGAAACTATCATCACCTTCAATCCACAAGCCAAGAGGTGTTTTATGATGCTTTAACTACTCTAAAACTAAGGGAAAGCAAGGGAAAATCGCCTGGAGGCTGCTAGGGTCGAGAATGTCTTCCAAAACCCTAAAAATCGGCTTTTAAATGAAGAAAAACGTAACTGCCGACTTCCAGCGACGGCGGCCGCCGTGGGACGGCGGCCGCCGTGACACGGCGGCGCCGTGAGCGCCCTTCGCAGTTTCACTCCAAGAAAAGCACGGCCCGCGCCGTGGGGCCGCGGCCACCATCTCGACGGCGGCCGCCGTGAGCTTTGCCTCTGAAACCGCTCCAAATGATGCCAAAACGCACGGTAACTCCCGATTCCTGCATACGACAGTAACACCACCAAATAACATCGAGCAAGTGAATGATAGAGCAATAATACACGAAGCATGCTCGAATGCACAACAAAAAGACTCACTAATTCATCACAAAATAGGGTTAAACAGTGGTGGAGTCTCACACTCTGCACGATCCTCACTAAGGGTCAGATCTGAAGTCGGGCTGGAGACTCTAACTCTAGCGCTTGGTGGGAGGCAACCCACTGTTGGTTTGTTTTTAGTTTTTATTTTTCTTTGTTTTCTGTTGTTGTTTTGTGTCTTTCCTAAGTTTTGGTTGCTTTGCGGATACTTTGATGCTTGGTGTGCATGTCTTGTTTTCAGCGCTGCAATTCTCAATATGTCGCCAGCACTGCTGCCACCACCGATGCACTTCTCCGCGCTGCACTTCTCCGCGCTGCTCTGCCAGCGCTACCCTGATTCAGCGTAGCCACTTTATACTCTGCATTGACCACAAACTCGACTCTTCACCGCCTCTCACGATGCTTCAGTTTTCCATGCCCATAATCAGGGACGTTTTCTACTCTATTCTTATTTCTTTTGTGCCCTGAGGACATGGCATGCTTTAAGTGTGGGGGGTGTTTTATTGTGTTTATGCTTTCAATTGGGCAAGATTAGTCTTTCTATGCTTAGTTTTTGGTCTCGAATCTTGCTAATTTTTATGAATTTGTGGAAGAGAATAAGGTTTTCGATGAGAATTTCGGGTTTGTGTTCGTTTGGTGGTTATTCTTGTTTTACTCTTGATATATGTTTCTTGTTTATGCAAAGAATTTGAGTTTTGTTGCAACATGATTGTAAGTTAGTAAAACGTGATTTGTCCGATAGATGCTAGAAGGAGTGTTGTCATTGTGATTGCCTACGATCGTATTTTATCTGTGAAAATGTTGGACGAATTGCCAGCTCTGAAACATCTGGCCTGTTCTGAAATGTGATAGCTCTGAGTCTCTGCTCCTCTAGTTTAACTATGAGCATGGGAAACCACGTGAAAAGACTTTGGATTACATCCAAATGGTTTTTATTTCACGAATTATGGCTCAACTGTCGAAAATCTTAAGTACACAAAGTGTGAAAAATGGTGATATTGATTATAAAGGCGATCATATTAGAGAATTCACTTCTAGCGGAGAATTGGGTCTGATCGAATTACTTACATTACTCTTTTGTTGCTTCTTAAACTTTGAGTTACTTGCATGATCGAGAGATGTGTGTTGATTGTAAAATTTTGAATTGACTTTGTGAATGTTTGGATTGGAAATTAGCATTGTTGAAATCAATCTCTTCCTAGGATTCATATGGATTTTGCTTGAGGACAAGCAAAAGGCTAAGTGTGGGGGGGTTGATTTATGCTTAATTGTTCTAAATTTTGGGGTTTTCATGAGCTTTATTTTAAGATAATCTTCTGGAAATTGGTGCGTTTTATGGTGTATTTTATGTTTTGCAGGAGATTTAGGTTTTCGAGGTGAAGAGTGCAAATTTTGGAGAGTTTGGGCTAAGAATTAAGTTTTTGTGCATACTCTGGCATGTCAGAGAAGTGAAGCCCCGCATGCCAGAGCAGCGAAATGGGAAGCCAGAGAAATGCTCCAGAGCCAGAGCAGCGGGACCAATCTCCAGAGCAGAGGAATCAACGGTCAGACCAGAGGAATCAACGATTAGACCAGAGAAGTCAAAAGTCAGAGCAGAGGAGAAAAGTCATCGCAGCGAAGTAAATCACCAGAGAAATCATTTGCCAGTGCAGCGAAGTCAATCTCCAGTGCAGCGAAGTCAATCTCCAGTGCAGAGGAATCAATCGCCAGAGGAACCAAATGCCTGAGCGGAAGTCGTTTCTCTGGCGAAAGCCGCGATTTCCGCCAGAGTGGAGATTATTTCCAGAGCGCGCGTTACAGCTGGAGAGTTGCCTTATCTTGCACGATTCTATTGCCTTTAGAATTCTACTTTGCATGGCAACTTCCATGGTGATCCGTAGGGATTCGAAGTCTATAAATAGGGCCATACTTTTCATTGTAAAATACAATCCCTTGCCCTAATTTTTGGACGCCTTTGAGATCTGTTGGCATCCGAAGCTTAGGATTTACTTGCTTTCTTAGTGCTTTCATAGTTTCGAGTTTTCATTGTTCTAGTTAGTTTTCGATTTCGGTTTGTTTAGTTTCTTGGATTGTGATTGAGTGACACAATTACACGTTCAAGACGTTTACGGTATTTCGTATTTCAATTCAATTTATTTTGTTTAATCATGTTTACGTTTTTCGTTTATGTTTATGCTTTCGTTTTAATTATGCAATTTAAATTATGCACTTTAGTTTCACGCCTAGATTAGTTGGTTTTTAATTACAAGTATTTAATTTCTTAAGTTAGGTTTAATTTGAGTTGTTTAAATTCTTGCCTAGGTTAAGTTTAAATTCAAGTCAAGTTTAATTTAAGTTTAAGTTTAGGTTTAAGTTTCAGTTTTTAAAATCAAACTCTTTATTGCTTTCTTTACTGTTTTTCCTACGATATAATTAAAAGCCCTTAAAGATCTTCCTTGAGAGACGACTTTGGGTTAGCTTATCACTACTAGAGTGTCCTTGTCCTATTGCAAGTCAATCTAGAGGTGTTTAGGTTGAGTCAATGGTGTTTCGCCTTGTGCCCAAATTATTACTTGTGGCCAGAACTCCCTACTTAACTAGTGATCAATTAATTAACCAAATTGTTACAACCTTATTGGAATCAAACCTAGTGTATCGGGAATATGCTCGTATAATGGTTATGCCCAAATTAGACCTCTCGAGTTAAGTGTTCATACTTAGATCATCTTGCCCAAATCAGAATATAAAACTAGATAGACATAAAGTAAATAACAAAGGCAAAAGACATGATTAAAGGCAATATGAAAATGCTTAAAGCAAATAACGAGTACTTATGGCCAAAAGTGCCATGCGAAACATATGCTAGACAACCTAGATCTATGCCCACAGCCTGGGCAAGCTTGAACTTCACGATGAAAATAAACTGCACAACAGATCGGTTTTTCAGCACCCTTGGCTTCAAAAGCTCTTCGGGTATTTATAGGTGCGATTAGGGCAACAGAAGGCCCAGCCGATGGTGTTGCGGCCGGATCCATGCAAGGCATGGAGATGCTATCCATTTTCAGACCTAGTATCTTGAAGATTTGTTTCCTTCTGGATAAGGCGGTGGTTTAGCCTCATCGGTCTCTTTTGGATACCTACCGTCTTCGGCCCATATCAAGCTCCTACTTTGCAGTCCTGCTTCGCCCGTCTGTTGTGCTTCTGACTTCTTCCCTTGCTTTCCTCCTCTTGCCTGTCAGCTCTCGTGCGGTACTTATTGGCATAAGGGATGGTTTGCCTCTGAATCTCCATTGCTTCTGGCGCATACCTCTTTCACGAAAGATGACAGCAGTTTTGACCCCTGGAGCACCTCATGCCCACAACCTGGTCCTGCCACAGAACTACGCCCTCCCAAGCAACCAAACAACACAAACTAAAGGAAAAAGACTCTATCTAGACCTAAAACAAACATAAAAACAGAGCACAAACTTGGGCTCATCAATGATAACCCCCCGAAAATTGCTGAGCCACCAATTGTGAATCAGTTCTGATGATGACACATTCAGCCCCCAGCTCTGACAAAATGTGCGCTGCTCTGACCACGGCCTCATATTCGGCCTCATTATTGGACATCTTGCAAGTGAACTTTATAGCGAACTAGTATACCTCTGAACTTGGAGAGACAACATACACCCCGATCCCACATCCCTCTTTCGTGACTGATCCGTCCACGAAGGCTATCCAAAATTCTTGCACAGGACGGCGAGTGGTTTCTTAAATGAAATCTGCAAGGGCTAGGGCCTTGATAGCCATCCTTGGCTCATAATCCACGTCGTACTCCCCTAATTCCACGGCCCACTTCACCATTCGTCCTGACAGATCTGGCCGTCCTAACACTTGTCTGAAGGGTAAGGCAGTTCGCACCACCACACGATGTGATAAGAAGTAGGGTCTTAGCTTTCGAGCCGTGACCATGACTGCCAGAGCAGCCTTTTCGATCTCTGAGTAGTTTAATTCTAGCCCCTGAATCACCCGGCTGACAAAGTATATTGGTTTCTGATGGCTCTCCTCTTCTCTGATAAGGACAAAGCTGACTGATTCCTCTCCCACTGCTATGTACAAATAGAGTACCTCACCGGGAATTGGTTTGGTCAGAGTTGGGAGCTCTGTTAAGTATGCCTTAAGATCTTCAAATGCTAGTCTACACCCCGCGTCCCAATGAAATTTGGTCCCCTTCCTCAAAATCTTAAAAAAATGGCAAGCTCCTCTCTGCCGATCGTGAGATGAACCTACTCAGAGCAGTGATACGCCCGTTCAAGGTTTGCACTTCCTTGATTCCTCTGGGTGGTGTCATGTCCATTATGGCTTTAACCTTATCCGAATTGACTTCGATTCCTGCCGGAGTAACCTTGTATCCTAAGAATTTCCCTGTAGTAACCCTGAAGGTTCACTTCGCTGGGTTGAGCATAAGCCGATGATTTCTGATGACAGTGAAAACTTCCTCCAAGTCAAAGACATGATCCTCTGCTCTGACACTGCACACGAGCATATCATCCACGTACACTGATATCTTCTTTGAAAGTTGTTCTTTGAATATCTTTTCCATCATCCTCTGATACGTAGCTCCCGCATTTTTTAAGCCGAACGGCATGCTCCTCCAGCCGAAAACCCCGCAGCAGACGGCGAAGGCCATTTTAGCAATGTCCCCTTTGTGCATTTTAACTTGATGATATCCCTGGTAAGCATCCATCATGGATAATAGCGCACAGCCCGAAGTAGAGTCCACCAATTGGTCAATCCTCGGCAGAGGATAATGATCCTTGGGGCAGGCAGCATTCAAATTCCTATAATCCACGCACATGCGCCAAGTGTTCATCCTCTTCGCCACCATTACAGCATTTGAAATCCATTCTGGGTATTGCACTTCCTCGATATGACCCGCATCCAGTAGCCCCTGGACCTGCTCCCTGATTGCAGCATCTTTTTCAGCCCCAAAGTGTCTCGTTCTTTGCTTTACTGGTTTTACATTGGGATCGACATAGAGGCGATGCTCCGCCAACCCTCTGTCGATGCCCTTTAAATTGGCTGTGCTAAAGGCAAACACATCCGCGTTCCTCTGGAGGTAATTGATTAACTCTGTTTTGATTTGTTCACTCATGGATGACCCGATCTTTATCTGAAAACCCTCTCTTCTCGGGAATAACTCGATCATGTTACACACGTCGTTAGTGGTTATCAAGGTGGATTTCTCTGAATCTTCCCGAGTATTCGACAACTCTGTCAATTCTCGCCGCTCCTCTGCCAGGGCAGCGATATCACCGGTCTTCTATTTTTTCCTTGTATTCGGTCCCTCTGTTATCCTTTCCCTTTTTTGACCCGAGGAATGTGTGAGCATTCGGACATGGCATTTGTAACACCCCGAACTTTTCCTTATGTTGTGAGATAGTGTCTTAACACTATTGAGAGTACTGAGATGTCAGGATGCGAGATTATTTTTTTTATATAACCAGATAAGACAGATTGTCTTTTAAATAGAGATATGAGTGGACAAACCAATGATAGAGTTAGAGTGAAGAGATTTGAGAAATGAGTTGAGATAGAGATGCTGATTGAATTGAGTTGAGATTTTATTTTATTTCCGACTACCGGGAATAGAATTATCAGATACCGAGTTATCAGAGATTGGTTGTCCTATTAAGAAAATAGGAATAATGAGTTGGAAATAGAGTCGAGAAAGAAAGAGTGAGAATCCTTGATGAAAAGAGTCGGTCTGAGAGACGTTGAGTCGTCCGTGTTTTGCCGATTGCTTTGAAGCGATGATATGTGAATTTACGTGACTGATTGATTATGTGATTTTCGTTACGAGTGCTTTTATGAGCAAGTTATTATGATTTTTATTTGAGGACTTTAGCACTTGGAATTTTAATTAAGTTTCCAAAGCAAGTGCGGTTTATTTTTACCGAGAAATCAAAGAATGCCGGTTTATGGAAATTTTTCCTAGCATAATATTTTTAAATTATTTTTCCTATGATGAGGAATATTATAATTGAGTGAGTGCACTAATATTAGTGCTATAATTATTTTATTTTGGGCACATGAATAATTATGCTATGGTATTTTATTAATGAGTAACATTTCCATGATTATTAATATCATTATTCAATTACTACTCTCACACATGATTATTTTAATCCTTTGAGCATGTGCCTAAATACCCATTTGCCAAGTGGATTAATTGAGAGTGTAGAGATTAGAGAAAGAGATCAAGGCATTTAATGCCAAATATTCTTTAAAGATTTCAAATCTTCACAAAGATCATTCATATCAATTCCAATCTTGCAAAATATTTCTCTCTCCCTTTGTCAGAGGAATCCATGATATAAGATATCCCGAACACTGGCGCGAAGGCCATTATGAAACCCCAACTGAAATACCTCCGTGCGCTGGGAAATAACCCAGGGCACGGATTCAAACGCAGAGATATAATAATGGAGATTTCCTCACAGATTCGGATTCAAATTCGGCAGAGAGAACATATTACCCGATAAATCAACCATGAAAATCCAAAACAAGGAAAAATAGAGCACCAATCAAGAGATCGTTAGTAAAACACGTTAGATTCGTTAGAAAAATAGAGATCATGCGAGAAAACACAATATTCGCACACAATTATCCTGACAGCATGGAAAATAACCATAAATCAACACCCAACTTTCGATCTCACCCATTTTTCCAACATGCGCATGCGAGAAAAACAAAAAAACCACGAATCTTATGAATTTGCAAAAAGATCGGAGCAAAAAGTGGATCTATCGCCCCAAATCTACTTGGGTATTCGAAATAAGGGATCAATCGGGGCCTGCGCACGCAAATCCGCTCGCAATTGCAGATCTGCATGCGCAGGTGGTTGGAACTCACGCCTTAACTCATTATTCCCACAGACGGCGCCAGCTGGTGAATCGTGATTGAACGGGTGATAATTTTATTGGTGAATTATAGTGAGATTATGAATTTTACCTAGTGTATGAACGTAAGGATCGAGAGAAAAGAGTTGAATTGTTGAGAACAAAAGTAAATCCGATGTAGTATTAAGAGAGAGAGCGTGTGTTTACAAGATACGGATGCATGGGTATTTATAGATTACATGCTAGGGGTAAAATATTAATTTTATCTCTGAAAACATGCTTCCCGCGTGATCGGGGGTATGGTAGTAATTTTGCCTGTACGCGGGCGATTCCTCTGCTCTGGCGCGTAGACAAATCATCCCTCTGCCTTTGGTGATTCCTCTGGCTAAACCGCATTCCTCTGGCAGAGTCCATTCCTCTGGCGGAACCCATTCCTCTGACCATAGTGATTCCTCTGTCCGAGTTCATTCCTCTGCTCTGCATATATTACTCCTCATCAGTTATCTGTATTAGTACCCGTATCCGGTATAGGATAATGACATCCCCTTAAGAAGCTCAAAAGGTTTATTGCGTTAAACCCTGCAGGTTTATTAAGTTCAGACGCAATAGTAAGGGTTGAGTGGTACTACTTAAGGATTACAAAGAGATTAATTAATATAAGCTGTTAGAGCTTTAATTAATTAATGGATGTCGGATATTTTAAATACGGAGGTCTAATAAGTCTAAATACAAGCCCGACTCATCATCGGTAATAAAGGGGTAAGTCAATATTGATTCTCTAGTGGAATGAATTAATATTTATGAATTAATTGTGATCTGGGCTGATCATAAGAATTTAATTCATTTGAGGCCCATCTTTATTCCTTGTATCTGATCCCTGGACTGGCCCAAAGTCTCCTGAGCCCAGTAGGAGTCGCCTACTACAGTTATTAAGGCCCTAGGTCTGTGTTTTGTCTTTAAATACTGATATCTGCTCTAAGAATAAGACACACAAAAATTAAGGTTTTAGAGAGCAGAGCAATAAGGAGGCGCCAACTGTAGGGGTCAAATTCTCTAGGAGTTCTCATAGTTCGTTGTCCATCCAACGTTGGGAACTGAGCCGGATACAGATCAGAAGATATGAGCTGGAGTCAGATTTTCGCAGGAAATCAAGTTCTGGCAGTCTCTGAAAAACAGCCATAACTTCCTCTACAGAACTCCGATTGAGGTGAAACAGACAGCCACGGAAAGAACTTTCGAAGACGAAGAAGTCGTATTTCTGCAAAAAATACGATTGGAAGTCGTTTGAGGGGTCAAACGGAGCGTTGAAGTTGGCTGACCTGTTTAGTGACGAATTGGGTCAGAACTGGAGTCTTTTGATTCAATTGTCAACAACCTCTGCGTTCAATTCACAAGTAATTGATTCTAACTCCAAGGTGCAGCACTTAAATTAATAGGAGCATACTAGGTTTAATTGATGTATGGTGAATTAAGATAATCCAAGAGACGATCATCGGACAAATCGAGTATTAATTAAATTTAATATTCATTCAAAATAAATAGCCAAGACAAAACTATTTATCCATTTATGCTACAATCTAAACCAGCAACTCGTCCATGATTACCTCGATTGTAAACTCAATTTATATCTCAACTTTGTTTGATTATATGATCTTCTGTGATCTACAACACACCATATAATTTATAGTATGAGATAAATTCGACTATAATAGGATTATGCAATAACAATATTTCAGATAGAAGAATCGCAGTGAACTAAGGAATCAATGTATACAAGCATAAAAGTCTTACTTTCAGTATAACAACCCTTCAGATAGGTAGATTGCTTATCAGTATTTTTTTAGGCCTTTGTCACTTTTGGACTAAGTCCTATTGTAATCTTTGTCTTTGGTTGATATCTATCATAAGATGGGTGTTAAAAAAAAAAAAACAAATTATTACCTTTTTGACAAAAAAATTCTGTCAAAAGTCCCACTGAATTCCGAAACTCCCAGACACCAACTGAAACCTCAAAAGAAACTGCACAACAGTATAAATGATGAAGACCTGAAAATATGTGTTGGCCAAGCGGTAAGGGGTTAATGCTTAAGGCCAAAGGTTCGAGTCCTCTGTGGCGCGACTTTTACATATCTTTATTTAATTTAATACTGTAATTTATATATAAAAAAAATTAATAACAAAAGTATGCGTCTAAGTTTAGCACCTGACATGTATTGTGATACAAAATACAGAATTCATATAAAACAAACTCAAAATTAAACATTGTGCATTACAATTACACCCTGTAATTGGGATTTGAGAACAAATTCTTCTTTTACAATAAAACATAAATTAGAAAAAAGAAAAAGAAGAAAGGAATTCCACTTCCAACTTCAAAAAAGAGCCTTACATTGGAAATCAGACTTTTTTTTTTCCCCTACAACATAGAGCAGAAGCAACTTGAATCTTGTCAAGCTATTCAACCATATTCTTCATTTTGTGTTATTCAACGCACGACAATTCAATCAGCTTGTATCATGTAACCAACACAATTTCCATCATTTCCATTGTCACTTAGCTTTGCTTTTTTACCTTATTAATTATAGGAATATGATTTTCACATTACTTTTTTATCAAAAGCCATACTATTCCTTTTAGGTGCAAATCTCATTGAGATCATCATGACTTAATTATAAGCTACTATGAAATCATGGGTTGTGAAGGAGAAAGGCTATGATGCAGGAGCTTAAACGCAGCACAATGAAACATCTGGACACAAAGTCTTGAAATTCAACAAGGCACATTGACGAATGGCAAGCTCAATATCTTGATTAAAATTCATGCCATTTTGAAACAACTCTCCAATTTAACACACATCGATACCATAATTCAAGAGAATAGAATCATTTGCTGCTAAATTATAAAAACAAGAAAAAGTTACAATCAAGATAGAACAAGAAACAAGTATAGAAATCTATTTTTTTTAGAAATAAGATTTAGAGGGTGTTTGGCAAAGCTTATTTTAAAGAGTTTATAAGCTCTTGGAACTTATAAGATGTTTCAAGAGCTTATAAGATATAGTTTTTAAGAGCTTATAAGTTGTCGTGTTTGGATAATTGATCTTATAAGTTAGAGAGAGAATTTTTTTCTAGAGAGAGAAAATCGAAGAGAAATGAACTTGAATTATATATGATGAAAATAATAAATTAGAGTTGAAAAATATTTATAAAATGATTATTGCATATGAGATTATAAAAAAATAAGTTAGAATTGAGGAACTTAGTTTTTGAAGAGATTATAAGCTCTTGAAGCTTATTTTGTAGCTTATAAATTGTTTAGCAGTTTATTTTACCAAACAGTTTGAAATAGCTTATAATCTCCTAAACAGCTTATAAGCTCAACCAAACACCCTCTTAATTGAGCAAACAAGGAAGAACTTTATTCTTCTGTCTCGATGAGAAGATTCCCAGCGAAGATGCTGCTTCTATGATGTCGATGATTCCCGGCAACAATGCTGCTTCTCTCGACGTAGTAGGAACAGTTTAATTCAATGTTGGATTGGGTCGGGTTGGGTCGGATCGGGTCACATTTTTTGGATTGCATAGGAACGGTGTGGACGAATGTATAGGACTAGGAGACCAGCTCTCATGTATTTTTGGCAAGAATCATATCAGCTCAAATTATTATGTATTTTTGTACTTTATTTCTAAAAAATTTCACCCAATAAATTTCATGATAGTGCAAAATATACATCCATAACTTAGGAGTGAAGCAAATCCTAGACTGTAGTATAAACTTGTTTCATGAATATTAAACCAATATCAGCCCTAATTAGCTCAAAATGAGACAAGTACTGAGCTCAATGCTAAACCAAACAAAAATCGATCTACTTCCATAGCAATACAAAAACGTCTGTAATTTTTATTGATACCGTTGATAGAATTGATGAGGCAAATGTATAATAACTTTACATCCTATATATTTCCACATATTTGAAAATCAGAGGCTCAGTTCAGCCTATAAATAGAAATGGGACTGGGTGATCATCTAGTGAATCTGTTTTGTGTGGTCCTCGATTTAGCACACTCTCCAAATATAGAAAATCGCCCACCTTTGTGCGGACGTGAAGGAGTGCCTTGTACACCCTGCAGATGAAACACAAGTTCACTTTTCATATTCACATATTAGTACCCCATAAATTTATCTCGTTTTTAAATCCAGATTTAGCCCACTTTTCCTTTCGACTGCCAGATAGTCGCATTGACAACCGATCGTGGCGAGAAAAGATGGAAACCAACCAGCCCGGGCTCGTTTTGCCAACTCTACCGAATAATAATAATGATGTGCTATGCGACTATGGGTACGGGAATAATGGGCTCAGTCTAGATTAAAAATCAAAACAAATGATTGGGTATAAATTTGGACTGAAAAACAGAAGAGCCTACCTTTCTTCTTCCATGAGGTCTGCGGTTATTCCAACAGAACAAGCCGCTGCAACCGCCTGCCCCGGTACTAGATTCATATCCCCTGCAGAAGAATAAAGGAAATGAGAAGACAATGACAGGGAAGGAACAATTCTCTCACTTTACTTTTCTGGGTTTTAGAACAGATAAGAAACCTAAGCTCCATAACCTTGTTTCAGAAATTTGGAATTATTAAAACTGACTTACATATTATCTTTGGTGAAGTTATCTGGGAAGCTGGTATTATGCAGCAAGCTCGGAGATATGGGGTAATGACCGATCTTCTTAACTGTCTGATCCTTCTGATGCGCCATTCCATCATTACTTTTCAGTACTTTAATCTCATGATGCAACTCGTCTTCCCAGTGCTGCAAGGGCACATCCAGAGAATCCTTCGATTTCGGATGATCTATGCCATCCTGCGGCAACACTTGATTCCTTTCTGGTTTCAAATGGCTCAATGATCCAGTGGCGCCTTTGTCCATTGCCTGCAGCCATGCAGTCTCCAACCGTTGCTCATGGATGATGGATTCAATTCTCCGCAAAGGAAGATCTGACTTGCCATCTTCTGAGGTACTTACGTCTGCAGAGGAAGTTCTGACTTTCCAATTATCCAGCAGACTTACTTTAACCTCTACGTTGCTTCGTAAAACAACTTCAAATACATTAGTGATACTGCTAAGAAAACCTTCTG
This sequence comes from Salvia miltiorrhiza, assembly GCF_028751815.1. Lineage (NCBI taxonomy): Eukaryota > Viridiplantae > Streptophyta > Magnoliopsida > Lamiales > Lamiaceae > Salvia > Salvia miltiorrhiza. The sequence goes on along the minus strand of NC_080394.1, from coordinate 41,703,884 downwards.
CTCTGCTCTTGATATTACTATCCTCAAACGCAATGTGAGCAATAAAACCACCTGCATAAACAAGCATGCACTTGAAATGACCATGCTATTATATATGGGGATTAAGATTATTCTCGTTCGACATGATATCCAGGAAATTATGTGAGAACGAGTGAGACATTCAAATGCCAAAGACAAATAAAGTAATGCATGATTCAACCAAAAGTTTAGTTTTCCGAGCCAGGTTATGATAGAGCCAAGGGTATCACAATTATAGCGAACAAGACGACAGGAATATTGATTGAAGAGAACAAAAATAATAAACAAAAGAGTTCCTCAAGTTTTCTCCTGACCAGCTAAACACCGATTTCCCAACTAAAATGTTCCACGCCACTCCTATGTACTTTATATATAATCAAATAATAAAATAAGATATCCCTACAAGTAATCAAATTATAATACCTATAATTAAGTAATAAATCAATCAAAAATCTTCTTTTTATCAGTTGGTATACATCCAAAAGGAAAGAATTTTAATTCTATCAATATCAAATTTTATTTCCCTTCTCCTGTACACTTGTAAAGGAAAGATTTTATTCCTGGCATTTTAAGTGTTATAGTGCACCTGAAGGAGGTTCTACTTCCATAATCCAATATGAATAGGCAGTCACACACAACCTCCAAATACAATGCATCGTCTTTTAAACTGTTGGCCTATAAAGCATAAGAAAGAAAGAACCAGAAATATCCTAGTTGTTTAGGGTGGAAATTTTACCTTTCATTTCTGACAAACAAACAAGCTTTCCATAAGAATGAAGTAGTTGCCTCAATGTCTTAGAATGGCATTTCTCAATACATTGGAGCCAGATATTAATTAACATCTTTGAATCCATGCATGTCACTGTCGTTTTACCAGTTGCGCAATCACCATTTGAGTCGGTCAGATTTTCACCATCAGTGAATTGGCGTTGATTGGGTTTGGCAATTAGTCTGACTGTTTTTTCGTTGCTCATTGTATTGCAGTGAGCAGCAACCATAAAGGGTGATGGAGAACCTGATTTTTCAAGTGCAAATTGTGCATCTGTGTTCTGCTTGGGGACTGTAGCTTCTCTAAGCATACTTATGTGCTCCTGGTCAGTTACCTTTGAACTCTGTCGTCGACTACTGGTGGACTGAGTTCGATCAGGAGAAGATAGAGAACCTAATTGTAATAGGGTTGCCGTGAACCAGGTTGATCGTTCAGTTGAAACTCTGAGATGCTTTTCTGCCTCAGATAGTAGAGTTAAAGCATGCTTAAGTCTGTCCAATTCCCTTTCAGTCACTGAAAAATCAACCATCAATGGTTTTAGAAATTATGGGAACATCTAAGACTCCAGTACTGGATAAGTAAAGTATTTAATGCTTCAAAAATTCAGATGTAGGAAAAGCTTTAAAAATCTTATTCATTTTCTATTAATTGAATCTCAGGATCAAACATGAAGGATCAGAGAGCATTTGATTAATATAAAAAGTACAAAAAGTAACATCACATATTGAAACCATTTGCTGGTTCAATTGCAGCAGATGTAATACGCAGAGGGGTCAGCATGTTAAAAGAACAGCACCAAAGGCATTTATAGGCTATGCAATAACAACTAGAATTGCATTTGCACCTCGTGAGTTGCAGCATGATTATTGTAATTTTAATTGTAATTATTATATGAAGTGGATCTCCTCCGTACCACGAAAGTACATTAGATTTAAATATTGGACTAAATTTGAACAATATTAACCCCCGTGCCATTTCTATCATTTTTCACTAATTGCAAGTAAATAATTTCAGTTTTATATGTTGATAAGTACTGCAAAGCATGTTATATAAAGAGAACAGTGTTGATATCAATATTTGCCAGCACTAATCTTGTATTTAAACCAAAATTACTTTAGCAGCTAATATGCTAGGGAAAATATAAGGGTGCACTCAAGCATTTTCGCCAAAATTAGATATTTGTTTGCCAAATCTCCAGCACATAAAATTACATGAGCTTCACGTCTTCGGAATGATATACATAGAAAAAATCATATAATTAAGATATATCTACAAACAATTCCGATGTGGAACACACAGCCCAATGAGATATTCAATTGATAACAACAAATCTCAATTTGTCTACTAAAAATTGTGCTGATTAAGTTGACAATCAAAGTAATTTAGCATGAAAACTTCCATGTGTGTACACCAGAATGAAAATAATGGTTTTTGCAAACCCAAATAAAAGATGAAAAGAACCTTTCTGTGTAGTATGTGCGAGAATAGGCAAATTGCAGCGCAATGCTACCAAATGAAGGTACGCTAAACAGAGTAAAAGAGAAGAACTTACAGGTTCTCCCACCACAGAACGGATAGTTGTGCTTTGCATCAGCATTTGAATAAGTCCCAGCAATAATATCCACAATAAGTGTCACCAACTGAGATATTAAAACTAATGGATCAACACCCGAATCCATCAATTCCCTGGCTCTTCTAACTGTCTCTGTAGCATTTGATGACATTGCTAACTCCAGAAGGTCCAGTAATTTATCCTCAGAGACAACCCCCATCTGCATAAGAAACATCAGATGACAATTTAACATAATTCAATAGACTATTTAACTTGATTTGAAGTTATGGAAATCAAATGATCTGTTGATATCAACATTTGTATTTACTTTTTTGTTAAAATACATACAAACTCTTATTTAAGCAAGAGCAAGATTTCCCTTTTTTTTATATATATATACTGAAAACGGGGGGAAAAAATACAAAAAGAGTTCTTCATCTCTTCATCTGAATGCAAATCAGGAAGAAAAAAGGACTATCCAGAATCAAAAGGCAGGATAACAAAGATTTAACTATAGATTTAAATATAGGTTTTCTTAACTCACAAGCTCATTCACCAGGGACTTAGTGATTCGTTTCCCAAACAAACTCAACTGGTCCAGCATGGTTTCTGCATCTCGTAGTGAACCATCTGCATTTGAAGCAATCAACTCTAACGCATTTGGATCAACATCTAAATTCTCATCAGTTGAAAGCTTCTTCAGGCGCGTAACAATATCACCATTGCTAATTTTGTTGAAAATGTGCTTCTGGCACCGAGTCAATATAGTGCGTGGTACATTGTCAACGTCAGTTGTAATGAGTATGAAAACAATACGGGGCAAAGGTTTTTCAAGGAGTCGAAGAAATGCCAGCCATGTTCTTGAGGGCAGTAAATGACACTGGTCAATGACAAAAATTTTGTAATGTGGAAGTGCCGAGGGATGAACCACTGATATGTTTCTTAACAGAGTTTTCAGTTGGTCAGTTCCCTTCTTATTGGAGCCATTAATTTCTTCAAGATACCTGCTCTTTCCAGACATGAAATCAGCACATTCCCTGCAGATCCCACAGGGTTTACTCTCTTCAGTGGCAATGCAATTCAAAGCAGCAGCAAAGATTCTAGCAGCTGAAGTTTTTCCAATTCCACGAGCACCTTGGAATAGATAAACAGGAGCAATCCGCCCTCTTGTAACCGCACTCATAAGAGATTGAACAACTATATTTTGGCCAATTAATTCGTCAAAAAACATTGGCCTATATTTGTGGCTCAGGCTTCGAATATTCTCAGGAGAACCTTCTTCACGTGCTTCCTCATTCAACGCTACTAACTCAAGCCCTTCCTGACTTCTACAACTTGCAGACCACCTCCTGCCATCCAACCGGCTCAAGGCCTCTAAATCAAGCTCTGCAAAATTTGTTGAGAGCTCATCATCACTGTTCCCACTTCTCATGGATAATCTTCCGAGGCCATCAGCACCATTGTCAAGAAGAGGAATGAGGCTTTGACCTGCTGTCTTGGAGCAGAGTCTCCTCTTGTTGGAAGCCAAAGATAAGCGATGATGTCTTCCGTGGGGCATGGTCTGATTTCCACAAAATAAGCTGCTTCCTTTTCTTCTAAGAGCGTCAGAAAGAGATGGAGAACAAGAACTTCCATATCTAGACTTTGGTGTCGACCTTCTAGACCAGTAACAAGGAATTCCACAACCCTGACGTCCAGGCAGATCCAACTGATCATCCACCTCATCATCAGCACCATTCAATGACCCAGTGGTGGCATCCCAAGACTCAACTGTACTTGGGTTCCTAATGGCATATCTATTATAAGAGCTCGTTGACAATGCTTGCGTGCTATATGAAACGGAATCATCCTCCTTCCTATGCATCCTCAACAACTTTGTGGGTGAATAAGACCAACCCTTATTCTTGAGCCTAGCAAGCAAAGGTGATATTGCAGAATCTCTACCTAAATCCTCAGAATTGCAATAATCATCATTATCATCAGACTGATCTACCAAGTTCGCCAAATCGTCCCTCCTCATTCTCACACCAGGGGAACAGTCTGCTACATTCTTAGCATATCTACTCAATATCATCCTCATTTGCAATTTTTCCTTTTGATGCCTAGAACTAGCACTAGAATAATTGTTCCTCTTCGATTTCTTCTTAATAGTACGCCTAATAGATGGCGTGAAGTTAGAATCTTTACATTTGGACATCAACGACCCATACCTATCACTCATATAACCATCACTTTTCGAATCATTCCCACCAACATTGATGCTATCAGTCTCAATACTCCCCTCCCGAGTAGAGGACGACCCCTCATCCTTAGCATTCTCACAATCATCTTCACCAATCTGCCTACTCCTCTCACTCTCAGATTTCTGATTTCTCCAGTTATACAAATACACCCTCCTCCTATCCTGTTTCGCTTTCGAAACGACTCTACCACTAGCATCATTACTATTACTATTATTATTAATAAGATTGCCACTAACATAGCTATTACTACTCCCAACTAGCAACGGTGGCTGCAAAATGTGTTGAGAGGAAGAAGCAATGGTATTACCATTCTTATAGTGAAGCTTGGTGAGGGATCTCGCAGAACCAAGCGGCGGCGACCGCCAAGATGAGGAGGTTCCGGGGTCTCTTAGCACCCTCGCCGCCTTTCTGATTTGCGTGAGCTCCTTCTTTAAATGCAGGTTGCTCGGCCGGTGATCAATCCCGCCACCGTCACGCACTTCAACTGACATACTGAGTCCAACACCGCCACCGCCGCCGCCGCCGGACTAAATCAGGAAAGAAGAAAGAAGTGCATACACGATATGATTCATTCCCACATTTTTGTTTTGAAATGCAGATCTGTAGATCTTAATAGCCTTTCTTTAATGAGCACTTCTGCTCAACCTAACATAAATAATGGATTTGAAGGCAATAATTACTGCTCAATTATTTCCATGGTTTAAGACGCAGAGCAAATAATTGAAATGGGGAAAAATCCTTTTTCCCTCCCTCGCAATATTTATGCTGTAATGAGTTGTGGGAGATTTCCTTTTTTGACTCTCGGTCTTTAGGGCTTGTTTGTTTTTGCTTTTTTTAAGTCCCCTTTTCCCACTTCACGAGTCTCGACCATGCAAAATGGAAATTCATTTTATATTTTTAATATTCGTTTTCTATTTTTTTCTTCTTCAAATTAGTACATCCTCTATCCCACTACAAATGTCTCATTACTTTTCAACACAAAGATTAATAAATGTGTAATTAGTAGAAAAAATAAGTTGGTGAAGAGATAAAAATATATTGAAATTTATAAAAATAGGTATAAAGATAAGAGTAAGTAGTGGGCTCATTAGTTAATTAATCTTTGTGGTAATATACTCCCTCCGTCCATGAAAGAACTTCCTAGGAGGGAGTGGCACGGGTTTTAAGAAAAAATATTGTTGAGTGTATTGAGAGTGGATAAAAGGTAGTTGAGTGTATTGGGAGTGGTGAAAATGTGTTATAATTAATATTGAGAGTTGTGAAAAGTGAAAAGTAAGAGGATTATAAGTGGTGGGGTATAGTCCAAAAATAGGTAGGAAGTTCTTTTGTGGACGTCCCAAAAAGGAAAGATAAGAAGTTCTTTCGTGGACGGAGGGAGTATATTAGTAGCCTAAAATATAAAAACAATTTTCAAAAAAGCCACATCTATAAAACTATAGCAAAAGTAGTCATTTTGTAGGGAAAAGACAAGTATATCCTCAGTGGGGCCCACAAAATTCCTCTCTCTCATCTCCTCTCCTCTCCTCTCTCTCTCTCTCAATTTATTCTTGCTTTCAAAAATTTTTTGTTCCTCCAACTGCTGTGCTGACATCATAATATTAATCCAACTATTTTTTGCAGAAAACAAGAAAATAAAAAGGGGTCAATTGCTTCTCTCTCTACGGCGCGACTCAACTCGTTTCAGCCGTGGTCAGCTTTCTGCCAAGGAGAAGACTCGAGAGATGATGGACAGAGCCAAGGAGAGCGCCGACGACACTGTCGACTCTGTCAAGGAGAGAGCGTGGCAGATGAACGGAAAAACTAAGGAGAAGGCCTACGAGATGAGAGACGTCGTCGGCGACATGGCCGACAAGACGAAGCGGCAGGCGCACGAGGCCACGGAGTAGGTGAAGGGTGCGACAGACAAGACCAAGGAGCGTGCGCCAAAGAGACGACCAAGGGCGCCGCCGAGAAGGTGGCGGACGCGGCCAAGGGCGCTTGGGGGCGGCCAAGGATACCACGCAGTAGTTGTTCTCAACCACCTTCAAGCATCCATGTCGTGTGGGGGCAGTTCAAGACACGCAACCTATTAATTAAGTTGTCAGAAAATATGTTAGTTTGGATAGCAATATATTGTACTACATTACCTAAAATTTAATTAGAGCACAGACATGGCAATAACATTTATTTCTATTTTATTTTCATTACAATTCGTACATTCATTTATACTTCTAAATTTTGGTTGGTAAACTTTAGTTAAATACAAGTTTATTACCTGGTTATTACCTGGAATCAAAAGGCATACACTTGCATTATAGTATTTGAAAATCCAAAAAACTGTATTCGTAGAGAAAGAAATTTTGAAAATAAGATATGGAGTGCTAGAGTTTGAAAATATTATTGATTCTCGAAGGTGCAGCTTCATTTCTATTAAGGTATGTAATAAAGTTGAAAAAACGCATGTTCTTGAGTACACGAAAATGTACACGAATGAGCTTTATGCCTCAAATCTAATTTTTTAGTTGATTTGTTGTTAACATAATGCATAATTTAATATTTTGAAGTGAATATTGTAGGTATCAAATATTTATTTATGAATTACAGTAGGACACGAAATCTTAGGTCGACTGTTCTTGAGTACACGAAATGATACACGAAATATACACGAATTTACTTTCATGCCACAAACATAATTTTTTGATTTATTTATTGTTAATATACTGTATATTTTAATGTTGACCATATTTAGATTTTAGTTACAGTAGCACACGAAATTCCTAAGTTGAATGATCTTGAGCACACGAAGAAGTATACACATAACACTACACAAATGTATTTTTATGCCATAAACCTTGAATTTTGATTGATTTGTAGCTATTGTAATGCATAGTTTAATATTTCAAATTGTACACGAATCTATACATGACTAGAGTTTTTCAGTGCACGAGTCTTTACACAACTAAGGTTTTTCAGTGCACGAGTATGTACACGAAACTATACACGATATGAACACGGTTTATAATTTTTATACACGGTTAGCATTCTTTGTACACGATTTTCATTTTCAATATATTTATAAGTTGTGTAATTTCTTTCAACAGATGGCGTATCGACTTATCATTATACATCATGGCGGTCATTGGGATAGAGCCGAGTACATAGGCGGGGATTGTTTACCTCATTTTTTGTTGATATTTGCGGGTCTTGGGATGCACGTTTGAGCATGTTCTGTGCATATTTGTATTGTTGAATACTTGCTCAATGGAGTTGTGCTCGTTCTTGTCGGTTTTCAGGGTGTCGAGGTGTTTTTGGCGTTTCGTGAAGTTTTGACCGCATTTTGAAGACTTTCGGAGCCGGCCACTGCCGCCTCACGGCGGCCACCGCCTCACGCCGCCCGCCTGCATTCAATTTATCTCATGATGCGAATGAGGTAGGTGGCGGCGCCGTAGGGGGCGGCGGCCTCCCGCGTAAATCCGGCAGTTACGAATTTTGGGTATAAAAACCCATTTTTAGGGTTTTCTTCATCACTCTCGACCCAGCCAGCCCCCAGCTGCGTTTTTTACTATATTTTCTTAGAATTTTGGTAGGGAGAAACACATTAGAAACTCTCAGATTACGCTAGGTCGTCTTTTCCTTTAATCAATTGTAAGTTCTATCTATTGATTTACCGAATTCTACAAGCTTTCTTGGTTGTTCTTTTCTTAGATAATTAAACATGTTTTGATAATGATATTTAGTATTAATTTATGCTTTGTTAATCTTATCGCCTAGTTAGTATAGTTAGATCGTTGGTTGATTTGTTAGTGTAGTTCTCTGTTGAATTTGTGTTGCTTTTCGTTTACATGTTCTTTAGGATTAATGATGGCTAAAGCTTCCATAGGTTTGAATGCTTGTTTATTTCCCCTGCCTAGATAGTTGTTGCTTTATGATTTTGGATTTAATTATTGCTTTCTAAATTGTTAGATTAGAACCCTAGTTCTTTATGTTGTCTTATTGTTTCATTTGCCTGCTTCCTATCTCTTGCCTAGATAAATTTATATGCTTTATTTTAATTACGCATTAGCTAATCGAAAAGAGAGTGTCAGACCCAAACTTCTGATTAGAGTGTTTAGGTTTATTTCTTGTTTTCTGTGCGTAGCATGATCAGAGCCCTGTTTAGCCTTTCTTGAGAGACGGCTTGGGTTAGCTTATCACACTAGGATGACCTCGTACAATTGCGAGTCAATCCCTTAGGTGTTTTGGGTTAAGTCAAATTTTGGCGTCGTTGCCGGGGAAGGCTTTAGGCGTTTGATTGTGTTACATTTGTTTTTCATGTTTATTTTATTTCTTTCTTTTAACTCGGTTATTTTCTCCCTCCGGTGCGTTTGATTTATTTATTAGTGTTGTGTATGCAAGGTCGCAGAAGCTTGAAGAGAAAGCTAGCCCCTTACTACGACAACATTCATCGACCTAGTGAGGTATTGTTTAGCTTGGAGGAGGAGTCTGAGTTCAGCTCGAGAGAAGTTGTGGAAACAGTGACCTCACAAGCGAGTCAGTGAGGAGAAAGTTGAGTCCAACTCCACTCTGGAGGACTTTGAGGATTCAAGTTCTGTTAATCTAGAAAAGCCATTAGAGAACGGTGAAGATCGTGAATGAGAGGAAGAAGACGTACACTCCAATCTTGATCAAGAAGTTATGGCAGAAAGGAATGTGCAATACATGGGAGATTTTGTCCGACCTGTCATAGAGACCACAAACTCAGCTATTGTGCTCCCCACTGCAGTCAAGAATCACAACCTAAAGCCCAATGATTCAAATCTGCTTCCCCTCTTCTATGGGTTGCTGAAGTTCATCCGAGACTTCTGCACCGAAGTGCAAACCTTCCCATTGTTGGACCTCACAGATGAGCAACTGAAGCTTAAGTGACTCCCATATGCATTTAAGGATCGGGCGAGGGCGTGGCTACTATCTCTACCGCCCAACTCTATAACCACTTGGGGAGAGGCGTGTGAGAAGTTCATGCTGAAGTACTACCCAAATCACAAGATACAGGAGATCAGAGCTCAAATCATGAACTTCATCCAAGGGGCTGATGAGCCTTTTCATGAGGCTTGGGAGAGATTTCAAGAGCTCCTCCGCCAGTGCCCGCAGCACCAATTGACCCATGTGATGTTGATGCAATTTTTCTATAACAGGCAGGTGCAGCCTGCCCAATTCATGGTGGATAGCACTGCAGGATGCAATATTGCAAGGAAGACTGCAAACGAGCTCAATGAAATTTTCAAGACTTTAGCTGAGAGCTCCCAACAAAATATAGTCCGTGGAAGAAAGGCAGAGGCTAGTGCAGTGGCACCCAATTATGAGCTCCAAAAGCAGATGGCCAACATGATGAGAGAGTTGCAGCAACTGAAGATTAGCAAGGTGGAAACTCCTTCTACCTACCAACCGAATGTTAAGAGTTGCGGCATCAGTGGTGATTATGGCCATGGAGCCAACGAGTGTCATAGGATGGGCGAGCGTACTTATGAAGGATGAGTAGAACTCTTTGCTGCAGAAGGGTATTCGGGAAGGCAGCACCAAGGACACATGCAAGGACATGGGTAGAGTTCTCAATTTTATCAAGTCCAGCAGCCTATGGGTTATCATAACCAGCAGCAATTCTGCCCACCTTTGCAGCAGTTCCCCATGCAACAAGAGAATTTCCAACAGTCGCAGCAGTTCTACCCTCCTCAGCAGCACCAACCTCCAGGCCTTTTATTTGAGGATCAGATGCAAGCTTTCATGCAAGCTAGCAAACAGGCGATGGAGGCTCAGAGTGCTATCATCAAGCGCCTCGAGACTACAGTTGGGCAACTAACGGGGGCCTTAAATCAGCTGCAGCAACAACAACCTACTGGAAAGTTCCCAAATCAGGACCAACAGTCGCATCAAGCTCATGCCATGGCGGTAGTCAAGGAAAATACCCCAATAACCATGGAGAAATGGAGAAGCAAAATTGTGGAAGCAATCAAGGCTACCAGTGCTCCAGTGAGCCACTACCATCCGTCACTGTTGCACCAGACCAACCACCACCCAAGCAAGGAGATCCAGGTAGCTTTATTTTTTATATTAGTTTAGGTGGGGTTGAAACGGTTTTGGGAATGCTTGATTTGGGGGGCGGCAGTCAATTTGACGCCGTTTGATATTTTTGAGAAATTAGGTAATAAAGAGCTAAAATGCACGAATATGAAGATAGAGCTAGCTGACGACTCCATTAGTAGCCCACGGGGCCTCGTTGAGGATGTTGAGGTTGTTGAGAGGGGGATTAGAGTTTTGGCTGATTTTGGTGTCCTTGATGTGGGAAAAGGGATTAGAGGAGAGAATGGGCATCTTGTTTTGCTTGGCCGACCTTTTATGGCCACCACCCATACTCGTATTGACGTGAGTACTGGAACTCTAAGTATGGCGGGGCCAGGGAGGTCGGTAACTTTCTCTGTGTTTGACAAGAAATCTCCTACTCGCACTCCCTTATTGCAAAACTGCTCGTATGTTGAGATATTTGATGCTTTGGATGAGAACTGTATTGTGCAGGATTTCCTTTATAAGTTGCAGAAGGAGGACGAGATCGTGCAAGAATTTCTTGCTAACTTGCAAGATGAAAGTGAGATTGAGCAAGAATCTCTTGCTAACTTGCAGGAGGAGGACAAGATCGTGCAGGAATTTCTTGCTAACTAGCAAGACGAAAGTGAGATTGAGCAAGAATTCCTTGCCAACTTACAGGATGAGACTGACATGGAGCAGGAATTTCTGGATAAGCTGCAAGACAAGGATGATATAGAGCAGGGCTTTCTGTGTGCCTTGCTACGTGAAGATAAGCTTGATGAAGTTGTGTCACTCGATCTCCTTGGATGTGTGGACAAGAGACCATCTAATGATATGAGCATGGAGTGCTCATTTGGAGGACCCGTAGTTGCAATTCAAAAAGATGTGTTTACAAGGGCGCTAAGGCAGCTGGAGCTTTAATCGGACTTTGGTTAAGAGGTCCTCTTAGTCGGGCTAGCGACTTAAAAACTAGCGCTGCATGGATTGCTTTTTCTTGTTTTTATTTTTCTTTGGGTTTGTGTTTCTGTTGCTTCTGTTGTTTGGTGCAGGTTGGTGCGTTAGGGATCGTCTGTTCTGTGGATGAGAAATAGGCGGGCATCGTGGGATGCTATGGGCTCACCACTTGGATCAGTATTCAGGGAAGTTTTCCACTTTCACCTCTCTTTTTGTGAGCATTGAGGACAGTGCTAGATTTTAAGTGGGGGGGGGGGTGTTTGTTGGTATTTGTGGATCATGTGGGTGCCTTTTTGTTGTGTTTTTGGGCTTTCTTGTGTGGGGCAAATAGTCCCCCTTTATCTTGATTGCTGCTTGGGTTCAAGTAATACTGCACACTTTGATGATTTGTTCACAAGTAAATTTTATGAACTGTGTTGGCTTGGTTGATATCTTTGTTTCTCATGCTATGCATATTCCTCGCTTGATGTAAGTTGTTTAATATTTTGGGTGCAACACCCTTATGAGCTACTCTTGACGTGATTTATCCGGTAGATGCTAGAGGGAGTATTTTCTTTGTGATTGCCTACGATCTTATCCCTTGAGTTTGAATATTGGTTTGTTGTGAAGTTTTCTATAGCTCTGGGTCTCTGCTCCTCTGACGGTTGTGTTATGAGCATGGGAAACCACGTGAGTGAAGGAACCATATTTTGATACATGATTCACCTGCCCGTGACCCATTTCGGATATCAAACAAATACATACAAAAACCACGTGCCTAAAGCAAGAGGATGGAATCTTACTTGCAAATCCGGCAATGATCGACTCCAGTGTTGATCTTCCAACTTGTTCCCACGGCAAGACTTGACGTTGGATTGCAACGATCTTCAAGTCCTCTCCTTTTCCTAGGGAAACGTGCCGCCTTGCTTTCTGTGTTCTCACAGATTTCTCTCTATTTTACCTCACGTAATGTCACAAGTAATTAGAATTAGGGCTGTACCTATTATTTATACTGAGTATTAAAACCCTAAATAATAAGCCCATCATCTAATTAAACTAAAACAAAGCCCAAAGGCTTAAGTGAGAAATAGATGGACGGACGCCCCATATGGAGTGAAGCCTTTATTGGGCCAAGCGGGGATCTACTAGCTTGAATAAAGTTTGGCCTCCTAGTGCTCGATTTTCCTATTCAGCCCAGAATAAAATCGAGACACAAGTATTAATTTATTCCACTATAAAATTAATACTGAATTACCTCTTTATTCTTTAGGTGAGTCGGGGCTAGTATTAGACTTAATTAATCCCCGTGTTTAAGATATCCAATATCCATTAATTAATTAATTCATCTGACGATCAATTAATTAATTAATTAATTCATCTGACGATCAATTAATTAATTAATTAGTCGTTTAATTATAAACGACATCTCGAGTGCTACCACTTAAACTTATTATCGTATCGGAACTAATTCCACCTGCAGGGTTTAATACGATAAACTTATTAAGTTCCTCGAGAGGATATTATCATCCTGTTATTAGCAGGACACGGATCCTTATTGCAATATAATCGCATGTCAAATAATAATTGCTATCACCCAAAGTATCGAGTATATTGAGCTTCAAGAGAACTCTCACCCATGATAAATCAAAGCAATAGTCAATCTATTATTCACACCGATTAATCCAACTAAGGTTAAGACTATTTAAGTCGCCGAGATCTTGATTCTTAATTAGTCAGAATATAAGAATTCATCTCACTGTGATCCTGTTCAATACACGAAGGTACTAGCATAAATAAATAGCCAAGACAAACTATTTATCCATTTATGCTACAATCTAAACCAGCAACTCGTCCATAGTTGCCTCGATTGTGAACTCAATTTATATCTCAACTTTTTCAATTATATGATCTTCTGTGATCTACAACACACCATATAATCTATAGTATGAGATAAATTGGACTATAATAGGATTATGCAATAACAATATTTCAGATAGAAGAATCACAATGAACTAAAGAATCAATGCATACAAGCATAAAGTCTTGCTTTCAGTATACAACCCTTCAATTCTCCCACTTATACTAAAGCAAACTTTTAGTATACAATGTGACTGAAAAACTGATAATATCCTCTAGCTATTACAAGAATATCATGATCATTACAAAGGATGATACTTCTGAAATCACAATATTAGAAGAATCAAGAGATCATGATATGGATGAAGTTCGCAAACGCAGACTGATGGCTAGATCAAATGTTCCACCTCTACGGAGCTACAAACGAGCAAAGAAGGCCCCCAACCAGATCACCCTACCGAGAAGACTGGAAAGCAGATTTCAGTCAAAGATCGGGGAAGGAACATCAGGAATCAAGAAGAATCTTCCTCACCAGTCCAGGGGGAAGAAAGGCCACATCAGTCAGAGACTGACATCAGTTCAGTTTCAGAAAGAACAACATCCATGGAGACAACACAATGATGAGTCCAGTCGAGCCAAGCGGCATCCACGACGACAAGCAACTAGACATCAAACGACTCAAACTCCACGACATCAGTCAAGTCTCCATCAGTCTGGAAAGACTCAAGTATCTCAAGGAAGATACTTCGCCGAGCAAAGAAGACCTCAACCACTCATCAGACAGAACTCCTACCAGAGTGAGGCCTTCAAAAGGAATTCTCAACAGAAGAATGCTCGTGTGTCAACTGAAGCGCCAACAACGTCAGTCAGACGATCAACAAAGCGCAAGAGATTAGCCAGACCAATTCTGAAGCAGATATGGGTTCCAAAGGGAACTCGAGCTAACATTGAAGGACCCAAATCTTGATTGGGTACCTGAAGTAACTCTTCCTTGCAGGTCAATGTCAGGAAACACAAAAAGAAGGAAGAAGTTAAAGCTTCAATCAGAACATGGTATATGGATAGTGGCTGCTCGAAGCACATGACGGGCTACAAAGAATATCTATCTCAGTACGTTGAGAAAGCTGGATCCAAAGTTGCATTCGGAGACAACTTAATCGGAGAAACAAAAGGCTATGGTGTGCTCAACATGGGTAACGCCAGTATCAGTAATGTTAGCTTTGTTTCTGGTCTTAAACATAATCTGTTGTCTGTGAGTCAATTTTGTGACAGCGGTTTCACAGTGAAGATCAAAAAGGATGAATTCACTGTTAGAAACAATCAAAAGAAGGTGGTTCTGAAAGGTTTCAGACAAGGAAGTCTCTACGTCGTTTCATGGGAAGACAGCCCACCAGAAACATGCCTCATCAGCAAAAGCAGCTCGGAGCTCAACTGGTTGTGGCACAGGAGACTCAACCATCTCAACTTCAAGACGATCAACAAACTTGCTAAACATCAACTGGTAGAAGTTCTGCCTTCTATTGTGTTCCAGAAGAAGTAAGAATGTGAAGCATGTCAAAGAGGAAAGCAAACGCGAATGTCATTCAAGTCAAAGTCAGGACACTCATCTGGAAGAATCCTTCAACTACTTCACATGGATCTGTTTGACCCAATCTCTCCAAGAAGCTACAACGGTAGAAAGTACACCTTGGTAGTTATGGATGATTATTCACGATATACTTGGGTTATCTTTCTCTTCAAGAAGAAAGAGACACTGGAGGAACTACCAAAGCTGCTGAAGAGACTGAGCGTGGAAAAGGAAGCAGCAAGGACGATGCTAGCCGAATAAAAACTTCCCTTGAAGTTTTGGGCCGAAGCAGTCAACAACGCATGCTACACGCAGAATCGCTTCTTCCTCACTCAAAGACATGGAAAAACTCTTTACGAGTTATGGAAGAACAGAAAGCCCTCAATTGCCTATTCTCATGCTTTCCGTTCTAAGTGTTTCATCCACAACAATGAAAAGAAGAGGTTAAACACATTTGATAGCAAGGCTGATCCAAAAGTCTTTCTTGGATACTCTGGAACAGAACGTTCGAGCACAGCCTATCGAGTGTTTAACTCTCAAACTCTTTGTGTTGAAGAAACACCTCATGTGGTCTTTGATGAGTCTACAGATGAATTCAGGGAATGGGAAACTGAAAGGCGTGATCAGAACACTGAAGGTTCCAAAGCTGAAATCCACAACACCGAGCCCTCAACTGTCTTGGTGTGGGGACCAGGAAAAGATGAAGATACTGAAAGGCTTCAGTATCAAAAGATCAGTCAAAGGTCTGAAGTTCAGACTGGAGCCAATGCAGATGGAATCAGTCAAGGGGGAACTCCAGTTACTGAAGATCGAGTTGAACGTGCCGAAGCAGCTCCAGCTTAACTCACCCCTGCTCCAGAAAGTGCTCATCACTTCAGAACCATTCTGACAGAAGAAGCCCCACCATCTCCAGAAGAAATCAAGAAGTATCGAAGATGGTTTGAACTCCACTCAAAGGAAAACATCATTGGAGAACCATCAGATGGCGTCAAGACTCGAAGATCAATGTGCAACCTCGTCTTTGACATCAATCAGAACTGCATCAACGAAGATAAGAATTTCAGCTGTTTCTTATCATCCACAGAGCCCAAGGATATTGAAGAAGCTCTGAAGTCCACTCAATGGGTCATCGCAATGCAAGAAAAACTCAATGAATTCAACCGGAATTCAGTTTGGGAGCTTGTGGATCGACCAGACGATGCAAAAGTAATTGGTTTGAAATGGATTTTCAAAAACAAGAAAGACGAAGAAGGAAACATTGTGAGAAACAAAGCAAGGCTTGTCGTAAAAGGATACAGTCAAGAAGAAGGAATCGACTACGATGAAACGTTCGCTCCAGTTGCCAGATTGGAAGCAGTCAGACTCTTCTTAGCCTTCGCAGCTCACAAAGGTTTCAAGGTACACCAAATGGATGTCAAGTGTGCATTTCTCAATGGAGTGCTCATCGATGAAGTCTATGTGGAATAACCTCCAGGCTTTGAGGTTGCTGGACCAGAAAAGGTGTACAAACTGAAGAAAGTGCTCTATGGCTTGAAGCAAGCTCTAAGGGCGTGGTATGATACTCTCTCGGAGTATCTTGTTGAACAAGGTTTCAAGAAAGGATATGTGGACAGAACTTTGTTCACTCTCAAAGAAGGAGAAGATCTCTTACTTGTTCAGATTTATGTCGATGACATAATCTTCGGATCCAAATCCGAACGCATGTGCAAAAAGTTTGCTGACATCATGACCAACAAGTTCCAAATATCCATGATGGGAGAAATGAATTTATTTCTCGGATTGCAAGTCAAGCAGACCAGCGAAGGAATACTGATCAGTCAGTCCAAGTATGCCAAGAAACTGATGGCCAAGTTCGGTATTCAGCACATGAAATCAGTCAAGATCCCAATCAACACAAACTGGAAAGTTGATCCAGGCTCAGAATGAAAATTTGTCTCTTCGACGAAGTACAGAGAAATCATTAGATCATTGCTGTATTTGACTGCAAGCAGACCAGACATCGCCTTTGCAGTCGGAGTATGTGCAAGATATCAGTCAGATCCAAAGGAAGCTCATTTGGATGAAGCAAAGCAAATTCTACGATATCTTAAAGGTACACCCAACTTAGGATTGTGGTACCCAGCAGACGACGACTTCAAGCTCACCGGATACTCAAACTCAGATTTTGCTGGATGCAAAATTGATCGCAAATCAACCTCCGGAACCTGTCAATTCCTAGGTAACAAGCTCATCTCATGGTTTTCAAAGAAGCAAACTTCAGTCGCCACCTCCACAACTGAAGCTGAATATGTTGCTGCCGGAAGCTGCTGCTCACAACTCCTGTGGTTAGTCCAACAGTTGAAGGACTATGGGATAGACGAAAATAAAGTCCCAATCTATTGCGACAGCTCCAGTGCTATTGCAATCTCCCAGAATCCAGTTCATCACACCAGAGTCAAGCATATTGCTATTCGACATCACTTCATCCGTGATCATGTCGAAAAGAAGAATATCTCTGTGGAATGGATTCCCACTACTGTTCAGAGAGCGGACCTGCTGACCAAGGCTCTTCCAGAAGAAAGGTTCAACGATCTGTGTGGAAGGATCGGCCTCATCAACCCTGAAGAGTAATGTTGTGTTTGAAAATTTTCTCAAACAGTCATGCTGACTGGTGGTCAACCAACTGCTGTTCTACGATCGCTGACGTGGAAAGAAATGAAGTCAGAACGCTCATCTGAAGAAGAAGTCATCCTGATGATTCAACCAGGATCAAGTGGTATCGACTGACTAAAATGATCAGTCGATCAGTAAGTATTTTTTTAAAAAAAGGCTTACCTTTTTAAATCAGTTATTTCAGTTGAGAGCACTGTGTTTTAAATTCAAAATCTTTCTCTCACTGATTAGTTTCTTTCAAAAAACTTTAACTGATTATTGGAAAATGGAATATCTGTGAAGGACGAGTATTTTAAAAAGGGGAAATCTGTTTTGATTGAACTTGTCCTGATCTTTTGCCAAAAATCTTTCCAACCCTTTTGCCTCTGTGATAAAATTTCTTGAGAACCTCATTGACATAATGATGCCTCTCACCTTTTTGAAGTTTCAGTCCCCTGCAGTGACGGCAGACGTGAAAATTTCTTCAAAAACATTTTTAGGCACAGTCTTCGAAAAACCTTTCATCTTCTTGGTACAAATTTTGTCTATTTAATACCATGTTGTCTTCACTCTTTTTCTGCATCAACTAACAACTCTCCACAGCCATCACTGTGAGAAAAATTTTCAAACCTTCAAAGTTGCAGAGAAATTGTCGCAGCCCGAAAACCCGACGCTAGTAATAGCGGGGTACGAGTATCGATACGACTATTTTAAAAGAATAAAAGATAAGAAGAACTAGATTGAACGTCATGCGAAGCTCAAAACAAAGCATGCTAACGAAAATTATCATAAATGAACCCAAGGGTAAAATCGTCAACGTCGTTATAACTTTTTAATTATCAGGAATCTCACGAACAAAAACAAAACGGGTATAGCTCATTTTTCATAAGGAAGAATAATATGCAGAGTATCGCAGCAAAAGGCGAACCGATTATATGTATGAAGACACATAACCGTGAGTGTATTGCTTGATTTCAAAAGAAAAAACTAAGTATCTCAAACATCAAGACTCTAATATCATAAAGGCGATATGGAAATTTAAAATACATCGATTGAAACTTTCCCCACCAGCACCAGACCAATCTCGCTCCTTGCTTAGCCTGCACATTTAGAAATATATGCAGGGCGTGAGTACATAATACTCAGTGGGCAAATGCAGAAAAACAAGAAAGATGCTCTTAGAGCTATATGTTTGAAACTTGCCACATCTCAGCAATATACAGAAATAAAGTTAGCGTAAATGAATCTGTGCATGCAGTTTTCATAATCATGATATCATAAAGAAACGACTGTAGTCAAAGATCATTAAATGTATGTACCACATCTACAACTCATCATCATCAAAGGTACTGAGAAGTAGGCCTCCCTCTCAAGTACCATAACCGGCCGACCCGAAGACGGCTCACAGTCACCTCTGTGCACAAAATCCCGCTTGTGGCAGGACCGAATTCGTCTCATCAGTAGAGGGTAACACACAAGCTCAACATTAAAAATTGGCAAGTCAAACAGTTCTCAAATATCATTTATCTCAAAGCATTTGATCAACTCATAACATCATCAAATCATTTTAGAAAGCTCGAATAATATATTTATACTCAAAATATTGCCCACCTGAAGTCCTTCGCTAATCCTGGAAAGAAATCAGGCGACTTACTTCTTCGTCTCGCTCGGGCCTTCATATATCATCATCACATCGTCATCGTCATCGAAGGTTCATGCGATAAAACAAACCTTAGTCAGAAACTCAATTTCTAAAGCCAATCTCATCTCAACTATAACTTCTCACTCAACGTCTATTTACCCAATAAAACTCAATCCCTAGGTATACTCGGCTTCTAAGGATTCACACGTCCTATTTTCGACTTAACTCTCAACTCGGCTCAAACTCATAGCAATCAAGCACATAAACAATTAAGCATATGAAAAACACACATAGACAAGTCAAAAACAACTTCACTTTGCACTGACTCAACTTCAAAACCTCACCAGACTCTGTACAGAACTCCCCTGGAGTCGTAACTTATACCAAAAGAAACCTCTTTGAGTCTAGTTTCATTTAAAAAAAGTAGGATAAAAAACTCCAAGTATTTTAGGAGATATGACTGTTTTACTACAGTCTACCATATTCGGCAGTTTTTAGCAACCGAAAAGTTTAATTTTTGAAAAATAGTAAATGTGGTAAAAAAGGTCTGAAATTTTGTGGGTAAATAGCTAAGACACTTATGTCTTAACAATAAAAATTTGGGTTCCAGAATGTTAAGGAAAGATACTGGAATAGGTGACTCTATTGGCTACTCACCGAACAATTCGGCAGAACGTAGCAGTTTTGGTGTTTCATTTTATAAAAATAGTAAACAAAGTCCAAATGACTTGAAATTTTACCGGTGTGCTCAAAACTCTCAACTATACTTACGATAAAATGTTCATGATGTTTGGGTGTCAAAAACCCCTTAAAAACAGTAGGTCAGTGCGTCATGAAAAAAAATAAATGACTCCGAAATCATACACACAAGCAAACATGCTCAACTCAACATTTCTTCAAAGCAAACTCATCAAAGCTCATTTTAAGCACTTATAGCACTCAAAAACATTCAAGTACAACATAATACTCATAATACTCAATCTCGACTCTTTTCTTTCATCATAAACTCAAATCTCATGGAAAACGTTTCAACGAACGCATCATTAAAATTCTCTTCTCATTTTCATGCTCAAAATTACTCAAATACTTAAACATGATCTCATTCATCATATAACTCATCATACACATATAGATTCCCTTTTTCTCATGTAAACTAAACTCTAGTGAAAACTCATGTATCAACATAAATCTCTTAATAAAACATGACAAATGTTCACATAATGGTCATAGAGCAATTAGACCTCATTTTACCAAGCATCAACCTCACATTATTTAAGAACTCAAAAATTCATATAAACTAAACTAAGTCAAAATTTTACTTAGCCAAATAAAGACTTAATCAAACATAAAAAGACACTACTATCATGCTCAATCACATATATCCTAAACCAAAATCACTTAAATAACACATAGGCAAAAGTCCTAATTTTTATTAAACTAAACTCTTGAAAATTTTATAAACACATATGAATCTTTAATCCATTCATAGATCTATTAATCTTAACCACTTAATCTCACATATAAACCATCAATTTACAAATTAGAGCATAGATACACATATCCCTAATTTTATTAAACTAACTCACATCAAACTCATCAATTGACATCATATACTCAATTTACTCCATCAATCATCATCATATACATCTCATGGACTCATCTTCATCATCAATTCATCATTTTAATCATCAACTCAAAAGTTCCCAATTTTGGGTAAACTAAACTCCATCGAACTTTCACATCTAAAGGCACATACTTCACAACACACATCAATCATCAACAAACATCATATAAATCTCATTTTTCACCCCAAATCAAGAAAAGAAAAAGAAATTTTTTTGAAGGGTTGAAGACCCAAATTTTCGAAAATTTGGAAAAAAGGAAGGGGGTGATTTTCTTGCTTCAATCTTTCAAGAATACTTACATACTACATCATTCAAGTAAGATTTATGGAATACATTGTCACTTACCCAAATTTCTTACCAAGACTCACACTTTCTCACTCTAGCTTTGAAGCCCTTCTTCAATGATTCTCTTGAATTCAAGTAGCTAGGATGTGTTTATGTGAGATTTAAGAGTGGATTGAGGTGTTTGGTAAAATTTTTGGAAGCTCCGAAGGTTTCTACAATGGAGAAAAATGGAGGAAAGTGAGAGATGAGGGAGATGGGTGTTGGTCGAAAATGGTGAGTGAGGGAGAGAGAAAATATGTTGCAAGATATGAATTGATCTTGTGATCTTTAAAGAAGATTTTGAGATCTTAAGGAAAGATTTGAAATCTTATGGAATCTTGATCTCTCTCTCTCTAATCTCTACACTCTCTCTCTAATCTCTACACTCTCTCAATAATCCCTACACTTGGCAATTTGTAGTATTTAGTCACATGCTTGAGAAATTAAAATAATAGTGTGAGAAGGGTGATTAAATAATAATCACAATAATTATGGAAATATTACTCATTAAATAAAATATCATAGCATAATTATTCATGTGACCAAATAAAATAATTATAGTACTAATATTAGTGCACTCACTCAATTATGATATTCCTCTTCGTAGGAAAAATAATTTAAAAATATTATGCTTGGAAAAATTTTCATAAACCGACATCATTCGATTTCTCGGTAAAAATAAACCGTACTTGCTTTGGAAACTTAATCAAAATTCCCAATACTAAAGTCTCAAATAAAAATCATAATAACTTGGTCATAAAGACACACGTCACAGAAATCACATAATCAATCAGTCACGTAAATTCACATAACATCATATCAAAGCAGTCGGCAAACACAGACAACCTAGACGTCTCTCTGACCGACTCTTTTCATCAAGGTTCTCACTCTTTCTTCCTCGACTCTATGTCAGACTCATTATTCCTATTTTCTTAATAGGACAGTAAATCTCTGATAACTCGGTATCTGGAAATTCTATTCCCGATAGTCGGAAATAAAATAAAATCTCAACTCAATTTAATCAGCATCTCTATCTCAACTCATTTCTCAAATCTCATCACTCTAACTCCATCATTGGTTTGTTCACTCGTAACTCTATTTAAAAGACAATCTGTCTTATCTGGTCATAAAAAAAAATTAGTCTCGCATCTCGACATCTCAGTACTCTCTATAGTGTTAAGACACTACCTCTCAACATAGGGAAAAAGTACGGGGTGTTACAGAAATTTTGTTCCGACTAAAGGAGAAATCTATGATTGCAAAGTCATGGAGTGGGAGAATGACGCTCACATACTCGGTCTTCACCGGACCCTTCCACTGGATCTCAACGTCTCTCCGACGTCAAAATTTGCTCTACCCTCACTTGTATCCAGCGAAGCGAGTGTCTTCCATCCTCATGCCCGGACCATATGGCTTGAAGTACCTGTCTCAAGCAGACGGACTTCACCTGCTCTTCAGGCGAGCTTCTCACCTTTTCGTGAAGCTTCCATGTGGTGCAACAACAGTAAGCCGTAGCTCGTTGTCAATCGGCGCAATATCGACAGTGCTAGTCCTCACGACTACCACTGATTCGATTTTTCATCCTCACCTTCTCTTTCCTCCATGTATGACGAGGCGCGTTTTGATCTACTTCTTTCATCAAAGCCTCGCCATGCATTTCCTTCGTTTCTCATCCCCACCTCTCGCACTCCTCTAATTCTTCTCTTCTCGTCTGTCTATTCGCCCTCCGGATTATATGCATAGCTGCATCTCATGTTTATCTCTAACATGCTATGCATACTTTCCTTTCCTACACCCTGCTTTTCTCCATCTCTCCGTCTCCATCACTTCTCCGTCTCCCTTCTCATCTTTCCACCTCTCCACTGGCGTCCTCCTCCTTCTGCACCTTAGGATCTCTTCTCCCTTTTCAAGTTCTCCCACGAGTGCTTGAGAATCGGAGTTGAAGTCCCATCCGATCATAGCTTCCATCATCAGCTCTCTTTTTGACGTTGCCAAAAAGGGGGAAAGTCAGAAGTCAGAGAGAAACCTTCCCTAAGGTTGCTCCTGTCCCTTCTAACTTGACTGAAGATGAGACAGCAAAGATCACCAGAAGTTGTAAGGACGACGTTCCAGTAAAGACCTCGACTCAACGGAAAACAAGTGAGAGTGGAACAAGCTTAGGAACATGAAGACACGAATACAGAAGATGAAGATCAAGAAGTTCAAAGGCGCAGCCAAGCAGATTGCTGGAGTCCATGGGTTTCCCATGTTGTTTTTTTTTTTTTTTTTTTTTTTTTACTACTATGTAAGTCTCGCTCTGTACCTCGACTGATGGCTTATCAGTCCGTTTTTAATGAAAATAACTTCATTTTGATCTCAACCTGAAGACAATGACTCTTTGTCCAGGCTCTGATTATGTTTTTCTGTCTTCTCCTGTTATGTTTTAGAACTGTTTCGTTCTTAACTCTAAGTCCAAGTTTTTTAGGTTCTATTGTTAAGGGGGAACTGTTTTCACCCCAGTTTTAGAACTTGTGCTATGAGTTCAGTCTTTTTGTTTTCTAGAACTGCTGTATGGTTTTGGCATCATCAAAAAGGGGGAAATTGTTGGGAATCTTGTGGAATATCCTAATCCTTGTTTTGATGATACCAAAACTCATAGGTCTTAATTGTAATAGACTAGAACAGTTTTTGAATTCAATTGTTAGAGTTCGTTTCTAGTTTAGTATGCGGTTCGGAAGACTGAAGACTGAAGAAACCAACTGAAGTATCAGTTGAAGAATCAATTTGGAACTGATTACTTAATGCGTGCCACAGACTGATACTAAAGTCAAGTATCAGTTGATCATTCTTCCTCGGACTGATCTTCCAACGTTCAAAGGAAGCCACGTACTCACAAGAGTATAGCCGCATTAAATGCAGAGATCTCAGGATCTTATCTCTGCAGAGGTCATTCCTATTTGGTGGTTACTTTATCAGAGACGTCACATCTCATGTCCCTCAAGAGAGCCATTTCCACCAGACAAGGAACGTCGAAGATTGAAGCCTCAGCCCAAATTCGAATTGCTCTCCAACGGAAGAAATCTTGAGGACATTCTACGCCAACGGATCTATTCAAGAGTTCTCCTACAAATAGCGCTCGAGGATCAACTTCAATCTTCACCGATTCAACGACATAAGCTGAAGCTCTGCCGAAATTGCTACTCAGCCTAAAGCTTAACCTCCCCAAAGCTTGAATCGAAGAAGAGAATTCCAAAGCCAAAATCAGTCACTGCTGTGAAGGAATATTAAATTGAATTAATACTCGATTGCCCGATGATCGTTTCTTGGATTATTATTAATTCATCATACAACGATTAATTCCTAACATGCTCCTATGAATTTAACAGCTGCACACAGGTGTTAGGAAAACTTACTTGAGAATCGGATGCACAGATGGTTGATGATCGCGTCAAATGATTCAGACTCCAGCTCTGATCTTCTCGACTGTATCCCGCTCAATTCCCAACGTTGGATGGACAACGAGCTATGAGAACTCCCAAGACAGAATGGCACCTCACGATTTTCTGCGCCTTCCTCTGCTCTCAAACCCTAATTTTTATCAGTGTATTTTCCTGAGAGCTGACAGCTGTATTTAATAATACAGAAATAAGGGAGGATGCGCCAATTACAGTGCTAGGGCCGAAAATTCTGTCTTCTTGGGCTAGGAGACATTGGGCCAGCCCAGGGACCAGATACAAGGAATAAAGATGGGCCTCAAATAAATTAATTCATCCACGGTCAGCCCAGACCATAATTAATTTATAAATATCAGTTCATTCCACTAGAGAACCGATACTGACTTACCCCTTTATTGCCGGTGATGAGTCGGGGCTTGTATTTAGACTTATTAAATCTCCGTATTTAAAATATCCGACATCCATTAATTAATTAGAGCTCTGACAGCTTAAATTAATTAATCTCTTAATAATTCCTTAAGCAGTACCACTCAAACTTTATTATTACGCCTGAACTTAATCAACCTGCAGGGTTTAGCGTAATAAACCTTATTGAGCTCCTTAAGGGGATGTCATTATCCTATACCGGATACGGGTACTAATACAGATAATCAAATATCATATATTAACCGCTATCACCCAAGATACAGAGTACTCGAGTTAGTATTTAACTCTCGCTCATAGTAAGTCAAAGTGATATACGAATTAACATATATATCTGAATACTTATTAGTATTAAGATTTATGAGTCACCGAGATCTTGATTCTTCACTTAAGTCAGATAGAAGAATACATCTCAACTGTTGGTCCTATCAATACGTAATGACGTACCAGTATAGACAAGTAGCCAAGACAAACTACTTCCATCTATACTGCAGCCTAAACCAATAACTTGTCCTAGAGTTATTTCGGCTGTGATCATATTATATCTCTTAAGGTTATTCCAATTATACGGTCTTCTGTGATCTACAACACACCATATAATCTACTTATACAGAGATAAAGAACATACATATGCAATCATGAACACAATCAGATAGGAGATAAGAATAGTGAATAACAGGAATCATTGTATACAAGCATAAAGTTCTTGCTTTCAGTATACAAATCCAACAATCTCCCACTTATACTAAAGCAAAACTTTTAGTATACAATGTGTCTAAATACTAGCTATTACAAGAACTTCACTTCATCTCTCCCACTTATACTGAAAGTTTTTCTCTAAGTGGGTGGCATCAACCGCAATCCCATCCCTCGAGCATGCTTCTCATAGGTCTTTTGCGGTAAGCTTTTCGTGAAAGGATCAGCTAGGTTCTCCGAAGTATCAATCTTTTCTACTAGCACATCTCCTCTGTTTACGATTTCTCGTATGATGTGGTACTTTCTCTCTATGTGTTTTGACGCCTTGTGGCTCCTGGGTTCCTTAGAATTTGCCACTGCACCCGAGTTATCACAATAAATTATGATACTCTTAGGCAAATTAGGGACCACTCCTAGATCCAAGAGGTAGTTCCGGAACCATACAGCCTCCTTAGCAGCTTCCGAAGCAGCTACATACTCGGCTTCCATGGTGGAGTCTGCAATGCACTTCTGCTTTGCACTCCGCCACGATACGGCTCCACCTCCCAAGGTAAACACATAACCAGAGGTAGATCTCTTCTCATCCCGGTCAGCCTGGAAATCCGAATCGGTGTAACCCAAAGGAAATAGACTGTCTGACTGGTAAACTAGCCTATAATCTCGAGTCCGTTTTAGGTACTTGAGAATATGCTTTACCGCAGTCCAGTGTCCTGGTCCAGGGTTCGACTGATATCTTGCAACCATGCCAACGACATAGCAAATATCAGGTCTCGTGCATAGCATCGCATACATGAGGCTACCTACGGCGGAAGCATAGGGTATCTTCCTCATCTCCTCAACCTCACTAGGCGTCTTAGGACACATGTCCTTAGACAGAGGAATGCCATGTCTAAAAGGTAGCAAACCTTTCTTGGCATTTTGCATGCTAAAACGAGCAATCACAGTATCAATGTAAGACGCTTGAGATAAGCTCAACATCCTTTTCTGGCGATCACGAACGACCTTGATCCCCAGGATGTACGCTGCATCTCCTAAGTCTTTCATTTGAAACTGTTCGGATAACCACTTCTTTATGTCCGATAATAGCTCAACATTGTTGCCAATGAGGAGGATATCATCTACATAAAGTGCAAGGAAAACCACGTCACCATTGGCATCTAAACGGTACACGCAACTTTCGTTCTCACAACGAGTATGTTGGATTTGTATACTGAAAGCAAGAACTTTATGCTTGTATACAATGATTCCTGTTATTCACTATTCTTATCTCCTATCTGATTGTGTTCATGATTGCATATGTATGTTCTTTATCTCTGTATAAGTAGATTATATGGTGTGTTGTAGATCACAGAAGACCGTATAATTGGAATAACCTTAAGAGATATAATATGATCACAGCCGAAATAACTCTAGGACAAGTTATTGGTTTAGGCTGCAGTATAGATGGAAGTAGTTTGTCTTGGCTACTTGTCTATACTGGTACGTCATTACGTATTGATAGGACCAACAGTTGAGATGTATTCTTCTATCTGACTTAAGTGAAGAATCAAGATCTCGGTGACTCATAAATCTTAATACTAATAAGTATTCAGATATATATGTTAATTCGTATATCACTTTGACTTACTATGAGCGAGAGTTAAATACTAACTCGAGTACTCTGTATCTTGGGTGATAGCGGTTAATATATGATATTTGATTATCTGTATTAGTACCCGTATCCGGTATAGGATAATGACATCCCCTTAAGGAGCTCAATAAGGTTTATTACGCTAAACCCTGCAGGTTGATTAAGTTCAGGCGTAATAATAAAGTTTGAGTGGTACTACTTAAGGAATTATTAAGAGATTAATTAATTTAAGCTGTCAGAGCTCTAATTAATTAATGGATGTCGGATATTTTAAATACGGAGATTTAATAAGTCTAAATACAAGCCCCGACTCATCACCGGCAATAAAGGGGTAAGTCAGTATCGGTTCTCTAGTGGAATGAACTGATATTTATTAAATTAATTATGGTCTGGGCTGACCATGGATGAATTAATTTATTTGAGGCCCATCTTTATTCCTTGTATCTGGTCCCTGGGCTGGCCCCAATGTCTCCTAGCCCAAGAAGACAGAATTTTCGGCCCTAGCACTGTAATTGGCGCCTCCTCCCTTATTTCTGTATTATTAAATACAGCTGTCAGCTCTCAGGAAAACACACTGATAAAATTAGGGGTTTGAGAGCAGAGGGAGGGCGCAGAAAATCGTGAGGGTGCCATTCTGTCTTGGGAGTTCTCATAGCTCGTTGTCCATCCAACGTTGGGAATTGAGCGGGATACAGTCGAGAAGATCAGAGCTGGAGTCTGAATCATTCGACGCGATCATCAACCATCTGTGCATCCGATTCTCAAGTAAGTTTTTTCCTAACACCTGTGTGCAGCTGTTAAATTCATAGGAGCATGTTAGGAATTAATCGTTGTATGATGAATTAATAATAATCCAAGAAACGATCATCGGGCAATCGAGTATTAATTCAATTTATATTCCTTCAATTGGTATCAGAGCCCAGGATTATTTCTTGGCTCTATTATTAATTTGTGTACGATTAATAATGTGCGTTGTTTTTTAACTGCTGTTGTTCTTCGTGATTCGTTGATTCGTGGGACACGTCGTTTGACGTTGTAATCGTTTTTCACCACGAGAAAATCCGTGGTTAGATTAGGATTTCAATTGTATTTGTTTTTCCGTTGTAAATCTGTAAAATTGAATAGAACGAGACGAGGGCGACGACGAATCAACGACGAGGAAGGTGTAAGGAGGAGCAACGGTGCACGGAGCGAGCAAGGCCGCCGGCGCCAAGGGCTGCGCGCGCGCTGAGCGCCGCGCGCCTGGGCAGGCGCCGTGCGCCCTTGCTGCTGCTGCTCGATGCGAGGCGAGGCGGGCTGCTGCTGTGCGGGTCGGGCAGGGAAGGAGGCTGCAGCCGGCAGGGGCTTGTGCGCGCTCGGGGGCCGCGCCTGCGCGCTTCGCGCGCTGCGCGCCCAGCGGGCGGCGCACTGCCGCTGCTGCCGCTGCTGCTGTCCACGCCGGGATGCCTGCTGGAGCTGCTGCCGCTGAGAGCCCGGAGTCTGCTGCTGCTGTGCGCGCGTTGGAGGCGCGTGGAGCCATGCGGAGGCTGCTGCCGCCGGTCTGCTCGCTCGCGGGCGGCTGGGGCGGGGCTCGCCGACCGGCTGTGAGGCGCCAAGGCGGTTGCGTGAGGAGGCAGCGGCGCCTAGGGTTCCAAACCCTAGGTGGCTGCGTTCTCAAACCCTAGGGGGCCCAAACCCTATTGACGGGCCCATTTTCGGGCCGAGTTTTAGTTTTTGGGCTTGTTTTTCTATTTTATTTTGTAATAGAATAGATGTTGGGTTTCCACGAATGGATCACGAAGAATTTTAATTCTTTTATTACTGTTCTTTGCATGTCGTGGTTGTTAATCCCTTATGCTCTTTACCTGCTTTTGCCCGTCTTTGTTTGTTAATATCTGTTTATTAATTGTGCTTAGACGAGCATGATAGTAGGTTTGCCGTTTTCTTAAGCATGTTTTAGAATTCTGCGAGCATGATTTACATGTTGCGTTCTAGAGAAGCATGTTTAGGTTTATGTGCTTGAGCATGAACAAACCTTTTGAAAGAAAAAGACTAAGCAGTTTAATAATTTTTATAGTAATTAAAAATTATTTTAGACCTCCACATGCGGTCTCTAGACAAAGTGATTAGCAATATGAGTAACGGTCCACCCCACGTGGCTTACTTCATATCTGTTTCTCATAAGTTTGTCAGATGAGGTTTCTATAAAAATATTTAAACCATTGAAGTAGTGGGAGTTATGCAGTAACGGTCCACCCCACGTGGCTTACTTGTATAATTTTCATAAGTACTTTGGAGAATGGTATTAAATAAGATAACCAAGAAAATTAAATTGAAAGCGACATGGTCCGCGTGAGTATGTTAATTTCGAGAATTTAATTTTTCAAGGTTAAAATGTGGTTATTGCTTGGATATCATATCAAGTACAATGTACAACTTCCCCACGAAGTCCCTTCTTGATGATGATATGGTCTAGTTAAGGTGCCAACTATTAATTTCCTTTGTCAAAAGGTTAAGTTGACATGGATGGAAATTAAATGACTAGGTGAATAGTCTGGTTGAGGAGTTCGTGTG
Organism: Salvia miltiorrhiza; assembly: GCF_028751815.1. Classification (NCBI taxonomy): domain Eukaryota; kingdom Viridiplantae; phylum Streptophyta; class Magnoliopsida; order Lamiales; family Lamiaceae; genus Salvia; species Salvia miltiorrhiza. Next base: position 41,673,948 of record NC_080394.1, on the reverse strand, counting down.
TAACTGTCCACCCCACGTGGCTTACACATGGGATTCTTTGAGCCGTTGGAGGGTTTCATTAATATTGTTTTATCAAAAGGTTACAATATTATTGTTACGAATTATGTGCTTTTCATGTTCTTACATGTTTATTTGTTTACTTTCAGATATGTCTATGTCTCCGATTATTAACATTCTAGCAAACAATCCTCTCACCGGTCCAAATTACACTGAATGGAAACGCCATATTATGTATATTCTTGATGCTGATGAGCACAGTTTTGTGTTTACCACTCCACGTCCCGCGGCCTTAACTGATGAGTCGACTGATGCGGAACGTGAGGCGCATAAAAGGTGGCACAAGTCGAACAAAATTTGCAACTCCAGCATCAGGTCATGGATGACGCAGCGACCATCATGTTAAACCTCAGTGAGGTTTATGGGGAGTCCGAGAGGTCTGCTCGTTTTAACTTGATGAGAGAAATCTTATCTTGTAAAATGAGCGAGGGCAGCTCGGTGCACGATCATGTCATGCATATGACAAATCTGTTTGACAGGCTTGATCTGCTAGGAGGGGGTATCGAAGGCGAAGCCAAGGTCGATATCATCCTCAATACTCTCCCCAAAACTTTTGAGCATTTCCGTCTCAATGTCGTTATGAGCAAGGCCAACTATAACTCTCAATGAGTTGTTGAATGCTCTAGTTTCGGCAGAGGGGGTCATGGGCACGCGCAATGGGAAAGAGGTCCTTGTTGCTGCCAAGGGATCTACTCTTCGTCGAAAGGCGGGAAAAAGAAGTGGAAAGGTCCAAAGGGAAAGCATGACCATGAGGCTAGTGGGAGCGGTAAAGCCAAAGTTGATGGCCCTAGCGGCGGCGTGAAAAGCCGACAGCCAAGGGAAAGTGCTTCAAGTGCGGCAAGGTTGGGCATTGGAAGAAAGATTGTCCAGTGCTCAAGGCAAAGGGACAAGGTACGTCACAAGTTTTAGTAACAGAAACATGTTTAGCTTCGTTTTCTACTCATTCATGGGTAGTGGATACGGGGGCAACTGACCATGTTTGTTACACCTTGCAGGGGTTCACCCAACAAGGGAGCTGGCAAGTGATGAGATCACCATCTCCATGGGCAATGCGTCGAAGGTCGCAGCTGTTGCTATTGGAGATTTATCTTTATGTTTTGGTGATGACATTTTAGTTTTGAGAGATATTTTATATGTGCCGGAGTTTCGGCGGAACATAATTTCTGTTTCAAAGTTGTTTTTGAATGATATTCTGTTGTTTTTGATAGAGGTGTTTCTATCATGAGAGATAACAAGACTATTTGTTCTGGAATTTTGAACAATTCTCTCTATACTATTACATGTCCAATTAACAACTCTGTCCATGTTGCATCTACATCACAAATCCTTCCAAATCCGAATAAGAGGAAGTATTATTCTCATGAACAATATACACATGCATGGCACCTAAGGTTAGGCCACATCAATCTAAATAGGATCCCAAAGGCTCGTTTCAAATGGAGTCTTGAAAGACTTTCAAGCTGTTCCATTTAGAACCTGCGAATCCTGTATAGAGGGAAAGATGACGGCAAGGCCTTTCAAGGCCAAGGGGAATAGGGCCTCGCATGTGTTAGAATTGATTCACTCTGACTTGTGTGGACCGATGTCCACTAGAGCTCGTGGAGGGTATGAGTACTTCGTCACTTTCATTGACGATTACTCAAGATATGGGTATATTTACCTACTTCAACGCAAGTCTGAATGCTTTGAGAAATTCAAAGAATTCAGGCAGAAGTGGAGAAGAGGAGGGGTAAATCTATCAAGTCATTGCGGTCTGATCGCGGTGGCGAATACCTCGGAAACGAATTCTTACAGTACTTGTCGGAATGTGGGATTACATCCCAATTGACTGCACCAGGTACTCCCCAACAGAATGGTGTGGCGGAGAGAAGAAACAGAACTCTTATGGAAATGGTACGATCAATGATGAGTTATGCATCTTTGCCTATTTCGTTTTGGGGATATGCCTTGGAAACAGCGGTTTATATTTGCTAAATAGGGTACCGTCCAAATCGGTTCCTAAAACTCCTATCGAGTTATGGTCAGGGCGTCAGCCCAGCTTGAACCATATAAAGGTATGGGGTTGTCCTGCATACGTGCTAGACAAGGAAGCGAAGAAATTGGAACCCAGGTGCGAATTAATGTTGTTTGTAGGATATCCTAAGGAAACGAAAGGTGCTTATTTTTACAATCCTAAGGATCAGAAAGTGGTTGTTAGCACCAACTCACGATTCTTGGAGCATGATTATATAAATGAGAACAAGTCTAGGTCCGAGATTGTCCTTCAAGAAATCGAAGGCATGGACAGGCGATTCCATCACCCCAGCCAAGTGTGCAAGTGAATGCACCACAGGACACTGCACAAACCATTGTCACAACTGTACCACCACCGCTTCGTCGTAGTGGGAGGGTTGTAGTTCAACCCGATCAATTTAGCGTAATAAACCTTATTGAGCTCCTTAAGGGGATGTCATTATCCTATACCGGATACGGGTACTAATACAGATAATCAAATATCATATATTAACCGCTATCACCCAAGATACAGAGTACTCGAGTTAGTATTTAACTCTCGCTCATAGTAGTCAAAGTGATATACGAATTAACATATATATCTGAATACTTATTAGTATTAAGATTTATGAGTCACCGAGATCTTGATTCTTCACTTAAGTCAGATAGAAGAATACATCTCAACTGTTGGTCCTATCAATACGTAATGACGTACCAGTATAGACAAGTAGCCAAGACAAACTACTTCCATCTATACTGCAGCCTAAACCAATAACTTGTCCTAGAGTTATTTCGGCTGTGATCATATTATATCTCTTAAGGTTATTCCAATTATACGGTCTTCTGTGAATCTACAACACACCAATATAATCTACTTATACAGAGATAAAGAACATACATATGGCAATCATGAACACAATCAGAATAGGAGATAAGAATAGTGAATAAACAGGAAATCATTGTATACAAGCATAAAGAGTCTTGCTTTCATATACAAATCCAACAATCTCCCACTTATCTAAAGCAAACTTTGTATATCCATGTGTCTAAATACTAGCTATTACAACAAGAACTTCACTTCACTCTCCGCATTTCCTGAAAGTTTTTCTCTAAGTGGGTGGCATCACCGCAATCCCATCCCTCGATCATTCTTCTCATATGTCCTTTTGCGGTAAGCTTTTCGTGAAGGATCAGCTCGGTTCTCCGAAGTATCATCTTTTCTACTAGCACTCTCCTCTGTTTACGATTTCTCGTATGATTGTGGTATTTCTCCTCTATGTGTTTTGACGCCTTGTGGCTCCTGGGGTTCCTTAGAATTTGCCACTGCACACCGAGTTATCACAATAAGATTATGATACTCTTAGGCAAATTAGGGACCACTGCCTAGATCCAAGAGGTAGTTCCGGAACCATACAGCCTCCTTAGCAGCTTCCGAAGCAGGCTACATACTCGGCTTCCATGGTGGAGTCTGCAATGCACTTCTGCTTTGCACTCCGCCACGATACGGCTCCACCTCCCAAGGTAAACACATAACCAGAGGTAGATCTCTTCTCATCCCGGTCAGCCTGGAAATTCCGAATCGGTGTAACCCAAAGGAAATAGACTGTCTGACTGGTAAACTAGCCTATAATCTCGAGTCCGTTTCAGGTACTTGAGAATATGCTTTACCGCAGTCCAGTGTCCCTGGTCCAGGGTTCGACTGATATCTTGCAACCATGCCAACGACATAGCAAATATCAGGTCTCGTGCATAGCATCGCATACATGAGGCTACCTACGGGCGGAAGCATAGGGTATCTTCCTCATCTCCTCAACCTCACTAGGCGTCTTAGGACACATTGTCCTTAGACAGGGGAATGCAATGTCTAAAGGTGGTAGCAAGCCTTTCTTGGCATTTGCATGCTAAAACGAGCAATCACAGTATCAATGTAAGACGCTTGAGATAAGCTCAACATCCTTTCTGGCGATCACGAACGACCTTTGATCCCCAGGATGTACGCTGCATCTCCTAAGTCTTTCATTGAATGAACTGTTCGGATAACCACTTCTTTATGTCCGATAATAGCTCAACATTGTTGCCAATGAGGAGGATATCATCTACATAAAGTGCAAGGAAAACCACGTCACCATTGGCATCTAAACGGTACACGCAACTTTCGTTCTCACAACGAGTTATAAGTAGATTATATTGGTGTGTTGTAGATCACAGAAGACCGTATAATTGGAATACCTTAGAGATATAATATGATCACAGCCGCAAATAACTCTAGGACAAGTTATTGGTTAGGCTGCAGTATAGATGGAAGTAGTTTGTCTTGGCTACTTGTCTATACTGGTACGTCATTACGTATTGATAGGACCAACAGTTGAGATGTATTCTTCTATCTGACTTAAGTGAAGAATCAAGATCTCGGTGACTCATAAATCTTAATACTAATAAGTATTCAGATATATATGTTAAATTCGTATATCTCACTTTGACTTACTATGAGCGAGAGTTAAATACTAACTCGAGTACTCTTATCCTTGGGTGATAGCGGTTAATATATGATATTTGATTATCTGTATTAGTACCCGTATCCGGTATAGGATAATGACTCCCCTTAAGGAGCTCAATAAGGTTTATTACGCTAAACCCTGCAGGTTGATTTAAGTTCAGGCGTATAATAAACGTTTGAGTGGTAACTGCTTAAGAATTATTAAGAGATTATAATTTAAGCTGTCAGAGCTCTATTAATTAATGGATGTCGGATATTTTAATACGGAGATTTAATAAGGTCTAAATACAAGCCCCGACTCATCACCGGCAATAAAGGGGTAAGTCAGATACGGTTCTCTAGTGGAATGAACTGATATTTATAAATTAATTATGGTCTGGGGGCTGACCATTGGATGAATTAATTTATTTGAGGCCCATCTTTATTCCTTGTATCTGGTCCCTGGGCTGGCCCAATGTCTCCTAGCCCAAGAAGACATGAATTTTCGGCCCTAGCACTGTAATTGGCGCCTCCTCCCTTATTTCTGTAGTATTAAATACAGCTGTCAGCTCTCAGGAACAACACTGATAAAATTAGTAGGGTTTGAGAGCAGAGAGGGAGGCGCAGAAAATCGTGAGGTGCCATTCTGTCTTGGGGAGTTTCTCATATGCTCGTTGTCCATCCACGTTGGGAATTGAGCGGGAGTACAGTAAATCCGTAGATTTAATTGACCTCGTCAAAACGTTTGTTCATGACCCTCGAAGCTTGCTTAATCCATAAATGGAACTTCTTAAGCTTCCACACAAGATGCTCTTCGCCCTTCTTCACAAAACCCTTCAGGTTGCTGCATATAGATGTCCCTTCCTTCTTCAAGGAAAACCGTTTAGGAAAGCGGTCTTGACATCCATTTGCCAAATCTCAAGGTTCATGTGGGCTGCTATGGCAAGGAAGTATTCGGATAGACTTGAGCATGGCAACCGGCGAAAAAGTCTCATCATAATCTATACCCTGTTCCTGGGTATAACCTTTCGCCACCAGTCTAGCTTTAAAAGCTGCGACTTCGCCATCCGAATCTCTCTTTCTCTTGTATACCCACCTACTACCTATAGCTAAAAAGCCATCTGGTAGTTCGGTCTTCTCGTATACATCCATAGCACCCATGGATTCTATCTCAGAAACCATGGCCTCGTACCAAGAATCTGCATCTTGATCTTTCATTGCTTGTCTATAGTTATCAGGGTCGACATCCTTTTTGTTCATCAACAGGGAGTAGATCCGAAGATTCTCCCAAGAACATAAATCGATCGGGTTGAACTACAACCCTCCCACTACGACGAAGCGGTGGTGGTACAGTTGTGACAATGGTTTGTGCAGTGTCCTGTGTGCATTCACTTGCACACTTGGCTGGGGTGATGGAATCGCCTGTCCATTGCCTTCGATTTCTTGAAGGACAATCTCGGACCTAGACTTGTGCTCATTATATAATCATGCTCCAAGAATCGTGAGTTGGTGCTAACAACCACTTTCTGATCCTTAGGATTATAAAAATAAGCACCTTTCGTTTCCTTAGGATATCCTACAAACAACATTAATTCGCACCTGGGTTCCAATTCTTCGCTTCCTTGTCTAGCACGTATGCAGGACAACCCCATACCTTTATATGGTTCAAGCTGGGCTGACGCCCTGACCATAACTCGATAGGAGTTTTAGGAACCGATTTGGACGGTACCCTATTTAGCAAATAAACCGCTGTTTCCAAGGCATATCCCCAAAACGAAATAGGCAAAGATGCATAACTCATCATTGATCGTACCATTTCCATAAGAGTTTCTGTTTCTTCTCTCCGCTACACCATTCTGTTGGGGAAGTACCTGGTGCAGTCAATTGGGATGTAATCCCACATTCCGACAAGTACTGTAAGAATTCGTTTCCGAGGTATTCGCCACCGCGATCAGACCGCAATGACTTGATAGATTTACCCCTCCTCTTCTCCACTTCTGCCTTGAATTCTTTGAATTTCTCAAAGCATTCAGACTTGCGTTGAAGTAGGTAAATATACCCATATCTTGAGTAATCGTCAATGAAAGTGACGAAGTACTCATACCCTCCACGAGCTCTAGTGGACATCGGTCCACACAAGTCAGAGTGAATCAATTCTAACACATGCGAGGCCCTATTCCCCTTGGCCTTGAAAGGCCTTGCCGTCATCTTTCCCTCTATACAGGATTCGCAGGTTCTAAATGGAACAGCTTGAAAGTCTTTCAAGACTCCATTTGAAACGAGCCTTTGGATCCTATTTAGATTGATGTGGCCTAACCTTAGGTGCCATGCATGTGTATATTGTTCATGAGAATAATACTTCCTCTTATTCGGATTTGGAAGGATTTGTGATGTAGATGCAACATGGACAGAGTTGTTAATTGGACATGTAATAGTATAGAGAGAATTGTTCAAAATTCCAGAACAAATAGTCTTGTTATCTCTCATGATAGAAACACCTCTATCAAAAACAACAGAATATCCATTCAAAAACAATTTTGAAACAGAAATTATGTTCCGCCGAAACTCCGGCACATATAAAATATCTCTCAAAACTAAAATGTCATCACCAAAACATAAAGATAAATCTCCAATAGCAACAGCTGCGACCTTCGACGCATTGCCCATGGATATGGTGATCTCATCACTTGCCAGCTCCCTTGTTGGGTTGAACCCCTGCAAGGTGTAACAAACATGGTCAGTTGCCCCCGTATCCACTACCCATGAATGAGTAGAAAACGAAGCTAAACATGTTTCTGTTACTAAAACTTGTGACGTACCTTGTCCCTTTGCCTTGAGCACTGGACAATCTTTCTTCCAATGCCCAACCTTGCCGCACTTGAAGCACTTTCCCTTGGCTGTCGGCTTGTTCACGCCGCCGCTAGGGCCATCAACTTTGGCTTTACCGCTCCCACTAGCCTCATGGTCATGCTTGCCCTTTGGACCTTTCCACTTCTTTTTCCCGCCTTTCGACGAAGAAGTAGATCCCTTGGCAGCAACAAGGATCTCTTTCCCATTGCGCGTGCCCATGACCCCCTCTGCCGAAACTAGAGCATTCAACAACTCATTGAGAGTATAGTTGGCCTTGCTCATAACGACATTGAGACGGAAATGCTCAAAAGTTTTGGGGAGAGTATTGAGGATGATATCGACCTTGGCTTCGCCTTCGATACCCCCCTCCTAGCAGATCAAGCCTGTCAAACAGATTTGTCATATGCATGACATGATCGTGCACCGAGCTGCCCTCGCTCATTTTACAAGATAAGATTTCTCTCATCAAGTTAAAAACGAGCAGACCTCTCGGACTCCCCATAAACCTCACTGAGGTTTAACATGATGGTCGCTGCGTCATCCATGACCTGATGCTGGAGTTGCAAATTTTGCGACATAGTCATCATAATATAGCACTTGGCCATATTATTCGACTTGTGCCACCTTTTATGCGCCTCACGTTCCGCATCAGTTGACTCATCAGTTAAGGCCGCGGGACGTGGAGTGGTAAGCACAAAACTGTGCTCATCAGCGTCAAGAATATACATAATATGGCGTTTCCATTCAGTGTAATTTGGACCGGTGAGAGGATTGTTTGCTAGAATGTTAATAATCGGAGACATAGACATATCTGAAAGTAAACAAATAAACATGTAAGAACATGAAAAGCATATAATTCGTAACAATAATATTGTAACCTTTTGATAAAACAATATTAATGAAACCTCCAACGGCTCAAAGAATCCCATGTGTAAGCCACGTGGGGTGGACAGTTACACACGAACTCCTCAACCAGACTATTCACCTAGTCATTTAATTTCCATCCATGTCAACTTAACCTTTTGACAAAGGAAATTAATAGTTGGCACCTTAACTAGACCATATCATCATCAAGAAGGGACTTCGTGGGGAAGTTGTACATTGTACTTGATATGATATCCAAGCAATAACCACATTTTAACCTTGAAAATTAAATTCTCGAAATTAACATACTCACGCGGACCATGTCGCTTTCAATTTAATTTTCTTGGTTATCTTATTTAATACCATTCTCCAAAGTACTTATGAAAATTATACAAGTAAGCCACGTGGGGTGGACCGTTACTGCATAACTCCCACTACTTCAATGGTTTAAATATTTTTATAGAAACCTCATCTGACAAACTTATGAGAAACAGATATGAAGTAAGCCACGTGGGGTGGACCGTTACTCATATTGCTAATCACTTTGTCTAGAGACCGCATGTGGAGGTCTAAAATAATTTTTAATTACTATAAAAATTATTAAACTGCTTAGTCTTTTTCTTTCAAAAGGTTTGTTCATGCTCAAGCACATAAACCTAAACATGCTTCTCTAGAACGCAACATGTAAATCATGCTCGCAGAATTCTAAAACATGCTTAAGAAAACGGCAAACCTACTATCATGCTCGTCTAAGCGCAATTAATAAACAGATATTAACAAACAAAGACGGGCAAAAGCAGGTAAAGAGCATAAGGGATTAACAACCACGACATGCAAAGAACAGTAATAAAAGAATTAAAATTCTTCGTGATCCATTCGTGGAAACCCAACATCTATTCTATTACAAAATAAAATAGAAAAACAAGCCCAAAAACTAAAACGGCCCAAAAAACTTCAAGCCCGTCGTTGGAATTAGGGTTTGGGCCCCCTAGGGTTTGAGACGCAGCCACCTAGGGTTTGGAACCCTAGGCGCCGCCACCTCCAGCCAGCAACAGCAGTCCACGGCGGCGACTGCCCCACCGCCGGTCTCCTCCTCGTTCTCGGCTCCGGCAGCACCAGCCTCGGCATCAGCCTCGGCAGCGTGCGCAGCAGCGGCCCGGGCAGACGGCCGAGCAGTGCGGCGCTGGGCGCGCAGCACGCAGCCAGCAGGCACGCGCGCGCACGGCCCGAGCACCCCCAGCCCTCGCCCCACGCCGACTCCAGCACGCCTCCAGCGCGCGCACAGCAGCAGCAGCAACAGGCCCTCGGCGATCTCGGTGGCAGCTGCTCCAGCGGACGTCAACAGCATGCGGCAAGCAGCGGCCGCGCGCCGCCCGCCGGTCGCGCAGCAGCGCGCAGACGCTGCACCGGGCGCGCACCGCCCCTGCCCGCTGCCTCCAGCGTTCGCCCAGCCCTAGCCGAGCCCCGACCGCCATCAGGCCCGCGTCCAGACCAAGGAAGCAGCAGCGGTCTACAGCGCGGTCGCCTGCCTGGGCGCGCTGCGCGCGGTGTGCAAGCACCCGGCGATGCGCGCTGCCCCTCGGCGCCCGCGGCCCCTCGCTCTCGGTCACACGCGCCTCGTCCTTACGCCATCCTCCGTTGTTGATTCGTCGTCATCCTCGTTTCGTTTTTCAATTTACAGATTTACAACGGAAAAACAAATACAATTGAAATCCTAATCTAACCACGGATTTTTCTCGTGGTGAAAAACGATTACAACGTCAAACGACGTATCCCACGAATCAAACGAATCACGAAGAACAACAAGCAGTTAAAAACAACGCATATTATTAATCGTACACAAATTAATAATAGAGCCAAGAAATTAATCCTGGGCTCTGATACCAATTGAAGGAATATTAAATTGAATTAATACTCGATTGCTCGATGATCGTTTCTTGGATTATTATTAATTCATCATACAACGATTAATTCCTAACATGCTCCTATGAATTTAACAGCTGCACACAGGTGTTAGGAAAACTTACTTGTGAATCGGATGCACAGATGGTTGATGATCGCGTCGAATGATTCAGACTCCAGCTCTGATCTTCTCGACTGTATCCCGCTCAATTCCCAACGTTGGATGGACAACGAGCTATGAGAACTCCCAAGACAGAATGGCACCTCACGATTTTCTGCGCCTCCCTCTGCTCTCAAACCCTAATTTTTTATCAGTGTATTTTCCTGAGAGCTGACAGCTGTATTTTAAAATACAGAAAAGAGGGAGGAGGCGCCACATTAGTGAGAGGGCCGAAAATTACTGTCTTCTAGGGCTTGGAGACATTGGGCCAGCCCAGGGACCAGATACAAGGAATAAAGATGGGCCTCAAATAAATTAATTCATCCATGGTCAGCCCAGACCATAATTAATTTATAAATATCAGTTCATTCCACTAGAGAACCGATACTGACTTACCCCTTTATTGCCGGTGATGAGTCGGGGCTTGTATTTAGACTTATTAAATCTCCGTATTTAAAATATCCGACATCCATTAATTAATTAGAGCTCTGACAGCTTAAATTAATTAATCTCTTAATAATTCCTTAAGCAGTACCACTCAATCATTATTATTACGCCTGAACTTAATCAACCTGCAGGGTTTAGCGTAATAAACCTTATTGAGCTCCTTAAGGGGATGTCATTATCCTATACCGGATACGGGTACTAATACAGATAATCAAATATCATATATTAACCGCTATCACCCAAGATACAGAGTACTCGAGTTAGTATTTAACTCTCGCTCATAGTAAGTCAAAGTGATATACGAATTAACATATATATCTGAATACTTATTAGTATTAAGATTTATGAGTCACCGAGATCTTGATTCTTCACTTAAGTCAGATAGAAGAATACATCTCAACTGTTGGTCCTATCAATACGTAATGACGTACCAGTATAGACAAGTAGCCAAGACAAACTACTTCCATCTATACTGCAGCCTAAACCAATAACTTGTCCTAGAGTTATTTCGGCTGTGATCATATTATATCTCTTAAGGTTATTCCAATTATACGGTCTTCTGTGATCTACAACACACCATATAATCTACTTATACAGAGATAAAGAACATACATATGCAATCATGAACACAATCAGATAGGAGATAAGAATAGTGAATAACAGGAATCATTGTATACAAGCATAAAGTTCTTGCTTTCAGTATACAAATCCAACACATGAACCAAACTAACCAGCAAATTAGTCATTTGACTAAGGCAGTGGCCAAACTAGAGGAAAACGCTGGTAAACTCCCAGCCATGGGAATCAACCCCAGAGAGCATGCCCAAGTGGTGTTAACCGAGTTTCCTGAGGGGGAAGAAAAGGAGGAAGAATTGTTAGCAGAAGCTGAATTGCTTCGAGGAGGCTGGAATAAGAACGGGAAGGGTCCAACTGATGAACAAGCTGGAGGTAGCAATCCAACCGAAGCACCCTACCCGAGACGCTTGAAACAGAAAGCTAGAGAGAAGGAAGCAAGTGAAATGATGAAGATATTTCAAAAGGTTGAGTTGAGCATACCCCTACTCGATGCCATCAGGCAAATTCCAAAATACGCCAAATTCTTGAAGGACCTTTGTTCAAGAAAAGTGAAAATGGAGGAAGAAGTTCGCTACGTGATGGGAGAAAGTGTTTCGGCAGTGATCCAACGGAAGCTACCCACTAAGCGAAAGGATCCAGGGATGTTTACCATTCCATGCAACATAGGAGGAACCAACATGGATAAGGCAATGATGGATCTTGGAGGCTCCATTAATGTGATGCCATTGGCTGTGTACAAGAGATTGAATATTGGCAAGATGAGGGACACCCGTGTGGTCATACAATTAGCTGACAGGTCCAACGCTTACCCTGAAGGAGTAGTGGAGGACGTGCTGATCAAGGTTGGGGATTTGATTTTCCCAGCAGACTTCTATGTTCTGGATATCGGACCTGAAACTGGAGAGAATGCCATACTATTGGGAAGGCCGTTCATGATGACCGCCGGAACCAAGATCGATATGAAAACCGGAATCTTGACATGTGAGTTCGACGGAGTTCAAGTGGAATTCAATATCTATGAGACCATGAAGAGGAAACAAGCAATGGAGACGGTGGACATGGTCGATGTATTTGAACCCTTGGTGCAAGAACAAGGAATTGCTTTTGGTTCCAGGGATACCACTGAGAAGGTGATTCAATATGGTCTGACTGATCGGGATGCTGAACATATGGAGGACGATGAAATGAAGGAAGCTATCATGGAGCTCTACTCCCTCCGAGAAAGCACTTTAGAAGCCGAGGTGGAGGTAGACCAGAAGATCAAGGAATTAATCCAGGAAGTCTATCTAGATGGGGGAGCAGAGGCAAGCAAACCGGAGTTGTTGGCTCAGTATGGGCAGAACGAGAAGTTGTTACCTTCAATTCAGAAAGCACCCGTTTTGGAGCTCAAACAATTACCTAAGCATTTACAGTATGCTTATTTGGGACCAGAAGAGACATTACCAGTTATCATCAGTTCTGATCTAACCGTCGTGCAGCAAGACCGATTGGTCAGAGTATTACGAGAGAACATGGAAGCCATCGGTTGGACTTTAGCTGATATAAAAGGCATCAGTCCTACGGAGTGCATGCATCACATCTACCTTGAGGAGGGAGCCAAACCCGTTCGAGATTCTCAAAGGAAGATGAACCCGGTCATGAAAGAGGTAGTGCTGAAAGAAATTCTCAAGCTGTTGGAGTTGGGAATTATCTATCCCATATCCGATAGCCAATGGGTGAGTCCAGTCCATGTCGTACCGAAGAAGTCATGGATACAGGTTGTGGAGAATGATCAAGGAGAGCTTGTGCCCACCCGGTTGCAAACTGGATGGAGAGTTTGCATTGATTACAGGAAGCTGAATGATGCAACCAGGAAGGACCACTTCCCACTGCCCTTTATCGACCAGATGTTGGAGAGATTGGCCGGTAATGCCTATTACTGTTTTCTAGACGGATATTCTGGATACATGCAAATTTTTGTGGCACATGAGGACCAGGAGAAAACCACTTTCACCTGCGTATTTGGGACATTTGCATACCGGAGAATGCCGTTCGGACTCTGCAACGCACCGGGAACTTTTCAACGGTGTATGATGAGCATCTTCTCCGACCTATTGGAGAATTGCATTGAAGTATTCATGGATGACTTCACCGTATATGGTAACTCCTTCGACACATGTTTGAAGCATCTAGAGCTTGTCCTGAAAAGATGTGTGGAGAAAAGCCTGGTCCTTAATTATGAAAAATGCCATTTTATGGTAAGGGAAGGAATAGTGCTTGGGCACGTGATTTCAGAAAGGGGTATCGAAGTGGACAAGGCGAAAGTCGATTCCATCGCCAAATTGCCCTACCCGACGACCGTAAAGCACATACGGGCATTCCTAGGCCATGCAGGCTTCTACCGGCGATTTATCAAAGATTTTGCCAAGATTGCCCAGCCCATGACCAGACTTCTTCAACAAGATGTGCCGTTTGAGTTTGACGATGATTGTAAGGAGGCATTCACAATTTTAAGGAACAAGTTGGTGTCGGCCCCCATTATCCAACCACCGGTGTGGGACATACCGTTCGAGATCATGTGTGATGCCAGCAACCACGCCGTTGGAGCAGTACTGGGACAGAAGAAAGGCAAAGAGAGTTGCGTGATTTATTACGCATCCAAAACACTGAATCCAGCACAGTGCAACTATACCACTACTGAGAAAAAACTACTGGCGGTGGTATTTGCCATAGAGAAGTTTCGTTCCTATCTTTTGGGAACAAAGGCGGTGGTCTACACGGATCATGCCGCGTTGAAGTACTTGATGGCCAAGAAGGAATCCAAACCTCGACTCATCAGGTGGATTCTGCTACTACAGGAGTTCAATATAGAGATAAGGGACAAGAAAGGAGCTGCGAACCTCGTAGCAGATCATTTGAGCAGGTTGCAACTAGAAGAAGATGACGGTATGCCCATTACCGATACCTTTCCAGACGAGAGACTATATTCCATGAGCATCCTGGAGGAAGAAGAAGAACTGTATACTCTAACCAAGCAGGAGCCCTGGTATGCGGATATAGCTAACTATCTGATTACCAAAGAGTTACCCTCAGGATTGACAAGATTCGAACAACGGAAGTTACTCGTACAAGCACGATATTATTACTGGGAGGATCCATATCTCTGGAAGACTGGAGCAGATCAAGTCATACGGAGATGCATACCTGAGGATGAGCATGCCCAAATTTTGGACATGTGTCATGGAACAGCAAATAGCGGACATTTTGGAGGAAAGCGCACGGCCCACAGAATCTTGGAGAGTGGATTCTACTGGCCCACCATATTCGCGGATGCAAGGAAATGGGTACAGAGCTGCCCGAAGTGCCAGATGACTGGAGGTATTACCGCAAAGGATGAAATGCCACAAGTTCCTATCATGCCGGTCGAAATTTTCGACGTATGGGGGATTGACTTTATGGGACCCTTCCCAAAGTCAAAGAACTACGAATACATTTTGGTGGCAGTAGATTACGTATCAAAGTGGGTTGAAGCCAAGGCAACCGCAAGCAATGATGCTCATACCGTGGCGGGTTTCCTGAAGGAGCAAGTGTTCGGGAGATATGGTATACCCAAAATTCTAATCAGTGACCAAGGGTCTCACTTCTGTAATGCCATTATCAGAACACTAACCAAGAAGATGGGGGTGACACACAAGGTCACCACTGCATATCACCCCCAAGCAAATGGGCAGGCCGAGATTTCCAATAGGGAGATAAAGAGCATCCTGGAAAAGGTGGTGCACCCCAACCGTAAGGACTGGAGTGACCATTTGGGGGATGCGCTATGGGCATACAGAACTGCTTACAAGACACCCATTGGAATGTCCCCGTTCCGCTTGCTTTTATGGGAAAAGATGTCACTTACCTGTGGAAGTTGAACATAAGGCGTACTGGGCAATCAAGCAAATCAATCTCAGTATGACCCTAGCTGGAGAAGCAAGAAAGTTGCAGTTGAGTGAGTTGGAAGAACTTCGGTTGGAGGCTTACGATAATGCGGTGCTCTATAAAGAGCGAACCAGGAGGATCCATGATGCCAAGATCAGGAAGAAGGAATTCGTGGTGGGACAAAAGGTCCTACTTTTCAACTCACGCTTCAAGATGATGGCTGGGAAGCTTCGTTCAAAGTGGTCAGGACCATTCGTGATCAAGGGAATCTTTTCAAATGGAAACATTGAAGTATATGATCACAATGGAGTTGATACGTTCGTGGTGAATGGGCATCGCTTAAAGCCCTATCATGAGCTTGCTGAAGTAGGAAGAGAGAAAGAGGAGTGCCACCTTCTCGACCCTGAATACGAATGAAGAGTGAAGGAAGGTCGAGCTCAAGACGAGAAACAAGAGCGCTTGCTGGGAGGCAACCCAGTGTGGTTACTTCGGTATGGTCTATACCGAATTTTCTTTTTCTTTAAAGTTGTTTGTTTTTGTTTGGATGCACTAACATGCAGGAATGTCGGGCCGAGATAATTTGGAAAGAGCCCAGAGGTTGATCCGAGCCCACTTTGCGTTGCAAAGTGTGTAGGTGGAGAGTTAGGGTTTGGAACGGTCTGGAAGAGGGCTTACGGAGGAAGATGACGCGAGCGTGTCAGAGGCAGGCGGCGATGTGACTGAAACTCTTCGGTTTCCGCAGAAATTTGAATTTCAAATTTTGGCTAAGTTTTTTTTTATTTCCTTAAAAATTCTTTTTCTGCCATAACCGTCACACTTACCATATTCAAGGCCTCAACCCACGATCCTCCTCCCCACAAACCCTAACCTCCGAAAAAACTGCTGCACCACGATCACCACTCGCCTCAAACCCTAAATTTCCATAATTACCGATCACCCTTCTTAAAGACCAACCTTGCCTCCAAAAACCCCCACAAAATCCGAAACTTCTGCACAAATCCTAAGTAGCTTGATCTCTGCAAATCGCAATGGCCAAAACCAAAGGAGGAGCAAGTTCCGGAAGCAACCAACCGCCGAAGAAGAAAGGCGCCAAACTCCCACCTCCAAAGCGTACCACAAGGCGGACCGCTTCTGAGGAGACCTCCACTAAAATAACCGAAGTCCCTTTGCTGGAGATCCAGCCCGAGGACAAGGGGCGTGCCGAAGTCCTCCAACAAGAGGAACGAGAAGTAGCAAGAGCAGCCGCCGAGTCGACGCAACCGGAAGAGGGGGAGCCCGAGCTCATCCCTCCTGTGAAAAAATCAAAGAAGGCTCAGGCGAGCAGAGCAACTCCGGCGCGATCCACTGTCGCTCCGCCACCTGTTCAAGCCCAACCACAACCACAAATTCCAGAAACCTCCATGCAGGAGGGAAGAACAGCTTCCGAGGAGACGGAGGAAGATGAACAAGAGAAAGCGGAGGAGGAGAAGGGCGAAGAAGAGAAGGTGGACGAGGAAGAGGGTGACGAAGCAGAGGAAGTTGAGACCGTTCAGGAAAAGGAAGTGGAAATCCCGACACCTCAGAGCAAGAGGCCCGGAGTGAAAAGGAAGCTAGACGTTGCAAAACCCCCACTACCAGTTAAGGGCAAACCGGCACCGGCAGGCAGTAAGACCCGAACAAAAGCTGAACAGAGTAAGAAACCAACACTGCAGCCGAAAAAGGGAAGGCCAAGGAGATGGAGGAGCCGATGGAGGTAGACCCTGAGAGAACCGAGACGGTTGAAAGCTCCAACTCGGAGAATGTGATCGCCCCTGCTAAGCCGGTGACGAGCACAATCACCTCAAAACCCAAGGGCGTCAAGCGCAAAGGAGTGGTGCGACCCAGCACCATGGAGACGGTCATACCGAGAGACAGTCAGAGGTATGCCGTTTTGCAGAAGCGGGAGATAACCCCTTGGTACTTTCTGGTGACTGAAGTGTTGGAGGATTTCGGGATAAAAGAACGTGTGGAGGGATACTTCAAGAGCATTGGTTGGGGGAAGATTTTAAAATGGAATGTGTTGGCGTTCAAGGACTTGTCGGAAGAGTTCATGAGCACGGTGGAATTCAAGCCAAAGGGAAATTACTCGATTGAAACACCAGGTACCCTCCACTTCCAATTGCGGGGGAAAATGTTCCCACTGTCCATCAACGACTTGAACATCCACCTGGGGGTAATCGAGGATAAGGAGGTGTACGATGATGAGTACAAGCAAGCCGAGACCATGGCCCCACCGGAGTGGCGCAGTCAGATTGACCAGTACTGGTCCCAACTCTCAACGGGGGCCAAATATGTGAAGAATATCAGCAAATCCAATGAACTCCGCGACCCAGCCCTGCAGATTTGCCATCGATGGTTGGCCTATAACATCTATGGCCGGATTGAGGGGTCCAACGTCGTCACGCAGCAGGAGCTCTTTGTGCTCTGGTGCATGGTGGAGAGAAAGAGGGTGAACTTTGGGTTCACCGCTGCACTACAATTTCAGTATGGGGTAACCCATACCAACAAGTATCTCTCCCTATGCCCACTGGTGACCCTTTTGGCAAAGAAGCTTGCGGGTTTCAACGAGAAAGCCCCGGATGAAGCGGCTGTGGCAGAAACCCGACTCTTTGATATCGGGCGGCTGGTGCGTTGGTGGATTGTTGAGATGGATGAAGGAGGTAACTACCGTTTGGTCCAACCAGAAGGCAGCTCAGTTCGACTTGAACCAAAGATTACGCAGGAACAAGGAACTTCTCGCCCAGTCAGTGACGAGATTATCAAGCTAACGGCCGAACTAAAAGAAGTAAAGGATGAGCTGGTGATGCTGGGAGGAGAAGTGGCCACGCTGAGGGATACTGTGGAGGAAGGATTCAAAGCGGTGGAAGCTTGTTTTAAGGAAATCAAGGAGATGCTGGCTACGGAGGCGAGATCCTCCGACCAAAACGACTAAGTACTTTTCCCCTGAACTCGTAGATTAGGTTTTATTTTATCTTTTGCTTTTCTTGTTTTAGTGTCTGTTTAATCTGTTTTTGATGTCGAGTCTACTTGCATTGTTTGATGGTGAAAGATTGTGCATGCTGATTTCTGTTTTGGTATGATTGGTGGATTGAGTATGAAATGCATGATGGTAGTTGTGAGGATACTAAGAATACCCCACCGGTGAGATCAGGACCAAATTGAAAAATGCATGTTTATGGTGAGAATTTGCTGTGACTAGGAAATCTTGACTTTGTTTGAGGACTCATTTTTGCTAGTACATGATTTGTGTGATTTGGGCACGATTCTTTGACTTAGGGCCCCAGATTTTTCTTTGATGTTTAATATGAAAAATAATCCCTTGTATGCCAACTTGAGCCGAATTCATTCTTTCTTGAGCTTTGTTAATGCTATATCTAGGAGAAAGAATTTATGAAGTGAATAAAATGGTGGACAGGGAATTACAGGAAAGAAAGAAAATCTGGGCACAAAAAAATTGTATAAAAATTATTGCCCACAAAAGAATCAAAGAAAAATGAACCCCATTGAAAATGGGGGAATAAAGGGTTGGTTGTAACTGTACTGAATGTGTATATTGAGTAAGGGTGATACTGAAATTAGCCACTGAACCATATATACCTCACCTTAGCTCCGTATTCCCCATTACAACCCAACAAAGACCCTTTGATGAGTCATACTAGTATGCTTAACTTGTAAGTCATCAATCAAACTCTTAGAGGAACTAGCACAGCAAATTATGAGTGTAAACACTTAACCCGGTGCTTGAGCGAAAAGAGAGACTACCATCACACTTTATGCATGATCATTACTCTGGTTTGTGGTCTGTTGAACTGAATGATGCATGTTGGTATGATCTGATCCTGAAATCTGTGCAAGTTTCGTGTCTTTTAGTTTTATTCCTTTTTTTTCAACCTTTTCGTCCGTGTCTTCTGTGAATCCACCTACATACTTGAGGGCAAGTATGCTTTAAGTGTGTAGGTGTGATGCGTCTTCGACTTTTGGGCCATTTGGCCCTATTTTTCCCTTTATTTGTGTCGGTACAGGTCTGTCAGGGGGGAAAAACGAAGTTGTGAAGGAAGGAAGGTCAGTAGAGCGGAAACGGAAGAAATGCGGTCAGAATGGGCATTACCGAGCCTGGATTGCTAAGTCATGTTTACCAGCATGGAGCTTCGGCCAACAAGTACCTCTCCAATTCAACTTGGGGCATGGGAACCTGGAGCAACCCACCTGGTATAAGTCACACCAAAGAGAGCAATCCGTCTGATCGTTACCATGAGAAGCAGACAACCAGAGCCATAAAAGGAAGGTCAATCTCGAAGATCTTGAAGAATCAATGTAGAAGGTGGAAGAAGAAACTGGAAGGATCGAAGGAATGGGAAAGGTTGACTAAGCTTGCAGCTGGACGCCATCTTCAATCAGGATCAATCAAAGATCGAGCTAATTAAGGAAAGAAGATCCCGGCGAAGATTTGGAACCGGCGCAGCTAGGGTTAGGCCCCTACCATCCGGCAGTATAAAAGACTAATGTTGTGCAGCGTGAAGAAGCTCTTGGCACCTTGAAACTCTTGTTTTTACTTTTAGTATTCAATTAAGTTCGCCGTGTGTGGCATCCAAAACAATTTACATTTTTCGTGTTTTTCCTTTTTCCATTGTGTTTCTACTTTTGAACAAGATCGAAGGCTTGAAGCCTAGGTGCTATTTATCTATTCCAGTATTTCTTTTCATTCTATAATGTGTTTAACCCCTTCTGCATTTATGAATTGTGTTATGTGTGAGTAATCCCCTTGGTGAGGTTTTAGGGGTGGAAATAATTGTTGTTAACATGTAAACATTCGTGAGGCACTTGTTCTTTCGGTTGAATCTCGTGATTCCGGAAGGATCTGTTCGAAACCATGGGCAGTAGGGGCCTAACGGGTGATCTCCGTTCGGTAAAACGCTGTCCGTGTCAAGCAAAGGCCAGGGTATACCAGGGCGTGACAACCAGTATACCCAAGACCGAGTAGCTGAGCAGCGTCAACAAAAGGCGTTGTAGATCCGGAAGGTGGGGAAAGGATTGATGGGATACACTGTCCTTCCTCAATCTTGGGCTTCTCTAGAGACTATCCATCAACTGTGACGAGGCATAAAGCCATGGTTATCAAACGAGGAAAGCAATCTCGGCGCCGTAGCATGTCTATGACTGGTCGGCTGACAAAGCCGAAAATAGTTGAGTCCAGGAGGCATGTGTCACTAAAAGCGTGGAGTTGGGGACCTCGGGAGAGAAGGTTGTTGAGGGTCATACTTGGTGAGTAACGGGTATGACTACTATCTACGGAGAAGTGAAGCACTGCCTTGTGACCGGGGATTGTGTGACCTTCGGACCAAGTGACCACAATGAGAATCAACCATCCTATATGTGAAGTATAATCCCTTGAAACGCCCCAATGTCTTTGGGCCACGCCTTGGGCTTGTATGGATCATAGACGGATCATCAGTGTGCCTATGACCGAAACGAATGTTAACAACAGTTATGACCTAACCGATAATGTAATACCCGGGCTTTTGATGACGTGTTTAATTGCTTAAGTTTGAGTAAGTAGGGTATAAGATCCCTTGTTTGATTACTTTGTATAGAGATGAGGAGTTATATGAAGTTTTGTTGTTATATTTTAAAGATGTTGAGATGTTCTTTTGATGATGTGAGGATGATGTGTGATTTTATATCCGTAATTGAGTTTGAGTATTTGAATAATTCGAGATAATTATTTGAATGAGAACGGTGAACTCGGAAGTGAGATTTGAGTCCGTTAAGACGTTTTTGAAAATTTTGACTTTTTGACGATGAATAGTAAAATACTGCTATTTCGTCTTTTTGTCGACTTTCAAAATCTTACGTGCACGTCGTCGAGAAATATTCTTAGTTTTTCGATACGAGTCCAATAATGAAAGTTTTTATTTTTGGACGACAAGTGAATAGTAAATCGGGATTTCTCGATAAACGAACCGAGCTCGTTTATCAGAATTTCGAGAACGAGCTTGCGTTTTCTATATTTATATAGAATTACGAGTGTAATGAAAGTGAGTAGGAGTTAAGAGGGTGAGTAACGAAGAATGTGGGTAATTAGTCGTTAAAACGAGACGAAACGGGATATTTAACGACTAACGGGTTAATATCTTAAATATCTAAGGCTACCCCACCAAAACCACCCCCCCAAACCGCCCAACACCCCTTTATCTACCTCACTCACGGCTGAATTCAGCCAACACACTCCAATAATCTTTTCTCTCTCACACACACAACACCCAAACACCTACTTATCACGCCAAACACCATTTTTAGCTTGGATGGAGGTTTCAAGCTCCGATTTGAGCACCGAGATGAGCGCCGATCATCTTTTCGATCACGTATCTAAGTAGGTAAGATCTCTACCTACATTTTGATGGTTTTCTTTTCGATTTTCGTCGACGTCGAAAAACGTCGATTCTCGACTTTATTTTGAAACGACGTCGGATCGTCGTGAAATTTTAGTATGTTGTTCTTGGGTAGATGTTGAGCATGTTTAATGAAGGGAGTAAGAACGGAACGAACCGTAGCTATGAAACCCATGAGGGCAGCCCCGTTTTTCACATATTAGCTTGTCTTTCGATTTTTGTTTGATCGTTTTGACTTGATATTTGTGCTTAGGGGTATGCTAGAATCGATATATATTAAATTCGTATTTTTCCAAGCACGAAAATTGTATAAATTTTTAGAGTATGATTATTTAAATTTGTGAAGTTTGAGACGTTGCATAATGAATATTATTGCATATATGTGTTCTACGATATCACATGAGCATGCTAATTGATTTACAATTTATGGATGATAATTGTTGAACGAAATTAAAACTGGAATTCTGTCAAAATTTTACAGCAGTTTCAAGCTTATGTTTCGATGAGTTTTCATTGCTTGATGGCTCTGAAATTTTAGTATGTTTATCTATGATATGTGTATTTCGGTGCTGCAAAATTTCATGTCTTTTGGATGATGTTTGCTATTTTAAAGATATTTTGAAAAATCCTTGACAGAATCTGTCAACTATTGGTAGACTTCACAAAAACGTTTATATCTATTAATCCATGAAGGATTTTGCATCACCGTTTTTTTTAAACGAAACTAGACTTCAATACTTTTCTAAAAACATAAGATTTCGATTTTTATGACCTCTGAAACAGAGCAGTTTATTATTTCAAAAATGCCCTGTTCTGCTGTCATATTTGTCCAACAGTAAAAGTGTATGAGTTTCATTGTTTATTTGGCAGATCATATGAACGTTTTCTCTTGTGAAATTTTAACCAAATCTTCAAGGATACCTTTAGTTTTGGATGATTAAATTTGATGGAATTTTATTAAGGTTTGCCTTGGTTTCTAATGGCCTAAACAAAATTGGCAGAAACTGTCAATCTTTGACAGCCTGCACTAAAAGAGCAATATCTCCAAAAAAACCTTTAACCTTTTTGGTTAACTACCATTTTTAGAGTGAACTACACTTCATGGAGTTTTTGAGATCAATTGGTATGAGAGTTTATGATGATTGAGTTGGTTGTTATGAATTTTTAAAGATGACACAAAAACAGCAAAACTTTCTAGAAAACAACTTGATTATATTTGTTTTGATGGATGATACGATATGACTAAATGGTGTGAGTTGTGAGAGTTATGATTAACGCACATAAATGTTGGTATCTGACACTCGAACAATTGGTGTCGAGTATAAATGATAGTTTACTGATAAAGAGTTTTGATGATTTTGAATTGTTTGGTTTGCGTTGAAAAGATGTCAAGATGTTAAGGTTTGAGTCGAGAGACGAGTTCACGTAGTGAGATTCACGCGTTGAAATCTCGTGGCTGACATTATATATGAATAGGTCATGTCGAAATTTTTAGTGAAATTAGAATTTGAGCATAGTCAATTCTTGTTGACCTGTGACTCAAATACATACCTAATGGAAAGTTTAACTTTCTAATTGGTTAATTAGACGAGATGAGAGCGAATAGATCTGCTAAGAAAGTGGACTTTTCGATGTGTTAAATATTTCTTTTAATTGAAGCGCTGCTAATTATAACATAAGGATGTTATAATTAATGAGTAATGACGAGAGATAATAATTGTTATATTGATTAACAATCAAGAGAGATGAACATTAGAGATACTAATGTTTCATAAAAGAGATTAGATTATTAATCGAGGTTTCTTTTATAACTTCTCACCAATTCTTCATAACGATGAAGGTCCTTTTGGGAAGTAACGACTTGAGGGAGAGAGTGACGTTACTCATTGATACAGAGACACAACGAGGTGGGCATTACTTTTACTATACGTATATAGAGATCCCCTGCGTGTCGTAGGCCTCTTATACGAATGAATGCATGAGATGATTTAACTGTTAATTTCAGTTTTATATATCTATCAAACGAGTTTAATGCTACCTTTGAACAAGTTATTTCGTTACAAATCTTTGAACTGGAAAATATTACAACTGTTGTCTTGCCATAAAATGTTTAAATTTTAGTATGATATCTATCTGCTTTGGCTTTGCCAATGATGCAATCGAATTCGGGTCCTGAGCAGTTGATAGCTATCCTGCCAGGACTAGTGTACACCAGTGACCGTGAGTCATCTAGCGGGTTGGCCGGTCAAGTGACCGTGAGAGGTGGCCACCTCTCCGGCACACAGTTTCAGATATGATAGATTACAAAAGAACTTAGTCTGATCAGACGAACTTTAAGAATCACAAATGAACTTAGTAAGCTTGGGCCTTTTTAGCGAAAAACTCCCTTGCTGTACTGATTATGATGGCATGACAATTTATAGTTTTGAAGCATGTATTTTTATACCTAGGCATACGTGCCCACTGAGTGCTTTTGTACTCAGCCCTGCATATGTTTTCTAAATGTGCAGGTTGAGCTGATGTGATGATGGTGCTGCAATGAGCGGAGTCTCCAGGGTTGTTAATAAATAGTTAACCTGTCTAGAATATGTCTTCATACATATGTCTAGCTACTTTCCGCTGCAAGATGTTGTTGATGTTATAGTATGTTATGTCATACTTTGAGTCTTAAGAGAATGGTTTCATATGATGTATAACTTGATTAATGATATTAATTAAGTTTTATGTTGTCTTTCATAGACTGTTCAAAAGAGTATTAATGAGTAAATACGACGATTTTTCTTAAGTTGAGTAAGATTTACGGTTTCAAATGACGCCCCTTTCTTCCCCTTATTCTTTAACCCCATCCCTAGTCGTAGATCACTCGGCTTAACTATCCTTAGTTAAGGCGGGCTGTGACAGAGTGGTATCAGAGCGAAGGAAAGCTCTGAATTAGAAGTCTTGAGTTTAGTCTAGAATGAGTCACTAGACTAATAGTTATTAACAACCGTGAGCTCAGCGCACCATCACACCAGGCTCAACGAGGTATGTAAAATTTCAAAGTTTATTTGACGTTAAATTTTGAAGAGCA
The DNA here is from genome assembly GCF_028751815.1 of Salvia miltiorrhiza. Classification (NCBI taxonomy): domain Eukaryota; kingdom Viridiplantae; phylum Streptophyta; class Magnoliopsida; order Lamiales; family Lamiaceae; genus Salvia; species Salvia miltiorrhiza. The sequence continues at coordinate 41,649,244 of NC_080394.1, read as the reverse complement.
TGATGTTGAGGTTATATGATGAGTTATGATGTTACACTTTGAAGGTGCATAGTTTGAGTTTGAGGATGACAACATGATTAATAATGAGTTATTATGTTGTAAGAGCATATGTTGACGTTACATGATGAATCATGAGAGCGTTTATATCATATGATGTTATATGATTGAGGATGCATAATTATGAGTTATGATGTGATGTATTTGAGATGTTTTGTGATGAGAATTGTTTGAGCAGTTGTGATAAGTCACGATGATTTAGATGAAGGAATCTAATGTCATTGTTAAGAGATATTTTTTTTTACTAAGTAGAAGGATGAAATGAGAACTTAGAGCTAAAGTTTGAGAGAATTAGCAATTGCTTTAAGTACTTGTTGGTTTGAGTTATGAGTTTGAGTATGAGCTTGAGTATAATAGCATGATTAATGATGAGTTATTAGCATGCTGCAATGAGATATTGTACGATATGTTGAATTGTTTTGTGACACGAGTTTTGCTCACGCAACCTTAATGGTACTTGAAGAGGTATCATGAGCCATAGTCTTTGGAGATGGCTTTGAGAGAGAATTGTTGAGTTGTCTTACTGAGTCACGATGATTTAGATTAAGGGATCTAATATCATTGTTTAGAGAGATTCCCTACTAAGTAAAGATGGGACGAGATGAGAATTTAGATGTTTTGGGCTTGAGTTTTAAGATAACAGTACTACTTAGTAGGAGTTTTGCTAAGTTATGTTTTGTTTATTTCTGTTGCTGGAGCCAAGTAGAGTTAGTTCCTAGAGCCACCTTTAAGTTCTCCTTATAGGTTGGCCAGGACTGTTGGCACTGCACGAAAGTGAACTGTTGTGAAATCGAACTCAGGGAAGATCGGATACGAGGACGAGGCGTACAGTATGTGGTATAGAGATACCCTAGCAGATTTTCAAACACATGTTCATAGACTATGAAAGGATGAGAAAGAGCCAAGGAAGGCTAGGGTTGAAAGGATGAGAAGTAGCCGAGGAGGGCTAGAGTTGATGAGGATGAGAAGAGAAACCGATGTAGGCTAGAGCTCAGGATGATCTTGAGAGTATGCGCGGTACACCCTCGTTTTTGATTAGTTGCAATTACATTGCGATGTATATAACTTACTTAGGAGATACTGGTACTTGAGATTTTGACATGATGATAGATAAGCATGCGAATATAGTACCCTACTGATGTTAAATAGATGGATGTTCCTAGTGTGCTAAAGTAGCAACTAGATGAGTTAACTGGTAGCAATTACCGTAGGAGGTCCATACCGAGACATAGTACTATTAATGGTGTCGGTTTAGAAGGGACATTACGATAGATACTATGGTTTTTGTAGGGTTTAAATAACCCCTTTATGTAAGCCCTCTAAAAAGAGGCATTCTACTGATGGATATATTAGGTTGACCAGAGTGGTCTTTTTGTTAGCATTTCGTGAGTGCTTATTGCCTTACAGATGAATGTTAAGGTGACCGTGAGGGTTTCCTTAAAGTTGAGTTAGTAAATTGAACTTGAGTTTCGAGGATGCTTAGAGCGTTGGTCGAGTTGAGTTTTCCTTTTGTGATTTCAAAAATGCCTCAAAGATGTCATCAAGAGTGTGATGTGAAGGATAGGCGGGATAATACTCCGCCACCACCACCGCAACATGAGAGGAGAGTCGAAAAATATTGAACTTTCGAAACAAGAGTCTAGAACATAGGACCCTGAGTTTAAGCTTTTAGCTTGCTGGTGTGAACTTAAGTTTTGTTATGTATAGTATGTTGAGGGTTTAGAAGACACAGAATTTCCAAGTTCGGGATAGTATATCCCGTGTGACTGGGGAGTGATTATGTTGGACCTGGCCAGTCCGCATGATCTAAATCTCAGTAGACGTGTTTTGGGTTTATAAACCCATGTGTTTCAACTTTCGGTTGAAAAGCCAAATGGGTTCTTACTGTAGGTCATTTTGTTCGACCTGGTAGTTACTTCATTCTATCCTCTGGTCATTCATTTGAGTCTCTTGAACAATTTGTTTTGATGTTGTTCTAGGATTGAACCCTTACAACTTTTGAGTTATCCTAGTAGATTCTTTTAATGTATAAGACTAGTGAGAGGCACGTCAGAGGACTTTAACACCTGAGCAACTGGTAAACTATACTTGAGAACAATTTAAGACTACTCTTGAGAAGTATGTACCGAGGAGTACAGTAAGCAGCGAGAGGCTGATTATCGAAGTTTGATGCAAGGAAAGAAATCAATTGTAGAGTATAATTGAGAATTCTGTGAGCTATCGCGTTCGCTCATCAGAAGATGGATAATGATGAAGAGATGTCTGAGTTTTAAGTGCTGGTTTAAGGCACGACTTTAAGGTAGTATGGGCAAGTTATTGGATGCACCAGTTAGAATCCTGTTTAATACAGGAGCTTCGCATTCTTTAATTGGTTGAAGCATGTTACCTTCAAACTCGAACCAAAACAAGCTAGTCCCGAGTTGAGAGTAATCACTCCTGTAGGAAGAGCTACTACAGTTTCTCACATGATTTCTAACTTAGAGCTTGAGTTATGATCACTAAAGATGAAAACAAGAACCTTGCACTTAATGCCTATGTGGAACGTAGACATTATTCTAAGGATGGACTGGTTAGAAGAGAACTTTGCCCCGATTGATTGTAAGAAGAGACAGATAACTTTCCAACCACCTGGGAAGGAACAGACATGTTTTCACGGCATTGATAGAAAGAAGAGAGTTCCAATCGTTTCGGCACTTCAGGCGTCGAAATTGGTAAAGAAGAAAGGAGCACAAGCTTACCTAGTTTACTTGAATGATGAAGGAGAATCAAGTAAAAAAAAAAAAAAACTTTGAGGATGTAGCAGTGGTAAGGGAACATAGAGATGTATTTCCCGAGGTCTTACCAGGATTGCCACCAACAAGATAGTTGGAGTTCACTATCGACCTAGAACCTGGATCAGCACCAGTGTCGAAGGCACCCTATAGAATGGCGCCTAAGGAGCTACAAGAGCTGAAGATTCAGCTACAAGAATTGCTCGAGTTAGGTTTTATTAGACATAGTGTATCCCTGTGGGGAGCACCAGTCCTTTTTGTCAAAAAGAAGGATGGCACGTTGAGAATGTGCATAGATTATCGAGAGCTGAATAAATTGACACTCAAGAACAAATATCCTTTGCCGAAGATAGATGACTTGTTTGATCAATTACGAGGAGCGCATTTTTCTTGAAAGTTGACTTGAGATCATATTACCACCAGTTCAAATTTTGACAGAATGATATACCTAAGACAGCTTTTCAAATGAGGTATGAGCACTATGAGTTCATAGTTATGCCATTCGGTTTGACGAAGGCACCAGTAGTTTTCATGGATCACATGAATTGAGTTTTCATCAATAACTGGATAAATTTGTCCTAGTTTTCATAGATGATATTCTCATCTATTCGAAGAATGAGCAGGAGCTCCAAAACATTTGAAAACGATGTTGGAAACACTAAGAGTTGAGAAGCTTTTTGCCAAATTCACCAAGTGCGAGTTTTGGTTGAACAAAGTAACTTTACTAGGACATGTTATATCATCTGAAGGAATTAAAGTTGACCCCGTCAAGGTACAAGCTGTACATGAGTGGAGATCACCAACTACGCCTAACAAGATTCTCAACTTTTTAGGCTTAGCAGGATACTATCAGAGGTTTATTGAAGGATTTTCCACGATAGCAAGACCGATGACACAATTACTTAGAAGCTAAATACAATTGGAAAGAGGAGTGTGAAAAGAGTTTTTAAGAGCTTAAAGGAAATTGACTACAGCACCAGTGCTGATAGTCCTAGAAATGGATAAAGAGTATACCATCTACGCAGATGCGTTAGAGAGTGGGCTAGGATGTGTTTTGATGCAAGAAGAAAGAGTTATAGTCTATGCATCACGATAACTTAGACCCCACGAGATAAATTATCCAACGCATGATTTAGAGCTTGCAGCCGTTGTGCATGCCCTGAAAATTTGGAGACATCATCTCTACGGAGTTAGATGTGAGATTTTCACGAACCACAAAACTTTGAAATACTTTTTCGAGCATAAGGATATTAACATGAGGCAAAGGAGATGGCTCGAATTAGTAAAGGATGTTAACTGCGACATTAATTATCACCCTGGCAAGGCCAATGTAGTAGCCGATGCATTGAGCCGAAAGGTCTCGTCAAAGTTAGGATGTCTTCTCACGAGAGAGGATGAGCTTATAAAGGACTTTGACAAGATGAGGATAGAGATGATAAAACCACCAGAGACGATAGCGAGTATTGTTGCGACGATGCCTAGTTTGAGGAAAATGGTGATTGAAGCACAAGGAAAGATGAGACAATGAACAAGTTACGAGAAAGGATAAGAGCAGGAGATCTCAAGAGTTACAAAAAAAAAAAAACATCAGACAATGCTATCTTATTTGAGGGGAGAAGATGCATTCCCCGCGATGATGAACTTAAGAATACGATCATGAGTGAGACTCATGACACGCCTTACACCGCCCACCCAGGAGGCACAAAGATGTATCAGGTTGTGAAAAATAGATTTTTGTGGGACGGAATGAAATGAGACATAGCTTCGTTTGTAGAGCGATGCTTAGCTTGTCAGCAAGTGAAAGCATTACACCAACGACCCTATGGGAAGTTAAAACCGTTGGAGATTCCCAAGTGGAAATATGATCACATAGAGATGGATTTTGTGACAGCTTTACCCAAAAGTCAAAGAGGAAATACAACAATTTGGGTGATTGTAGATCGACTAACAAAATCTGCCCATTTCATACCGATCCTAATCGCGTATGGACCAGATAAGTTAGCACAATTGTATGTTCGTGACATTATAAGATTGCATTGAGTACCAGTGTAGATCACCTCAAAAAAAAATATTACATCACGTTTTTGGATGAGTTACAGAAAGAGTTGGGTACAAGGATGAATTTTAGCATAGCAGACGATAGAAGATATGATAAGAACTACTATCCTTGATAGAGGAGTAAATCGGGATAATGTGTTGGCACTAATTGAGTTTGCCTATAAGACGTGAGACAAAGTTTCGAGATAGGAGACAAAGTTTTCTTGAAGGTTTCACCCTCAAAGGGGATGAATAGATTTGGAGTTAAAGGACAGCTTAGACCCAGAGTTATAAGTCCTTACGAGATATTGCAAAAGATAGGTCCAATAGCGTATAGGTTGGCTTTGTCACCTAGCTTTGGAAATGTGCATAACGTGTTTCACGTGTCACAATTGAGAGGATATATATTTTCGACCCAAACCATGTGGTTTACTAAGAAGAAATGATCTTAGAACCAGACTTGAGTTATGAAGAGAGACCTCAGATGATGTTAGATCATAAAATTCGGCAATTGAGTAATAAGTCGATTGCATTGGATAAGGTCCAATGGAGATATGATAGTTAGAAAGAAGTGGAAAGAGAGCTTGAGGATAAGATGTGAGAGAAGTACCCGAAACATTTACAAGAGGTACAAATTTCGGGACGAAATTTATTTTAAGGGGGAAGGTATGTAATACCCGGGCTTTTGATGACGTGTTTAATTGCTTAAGTTTGAGTAAGTAGGGTATAAGATCCCTTGTTTGATTACTTTGTATAGAGATGAGGAGTTATATGAAGTTTTGTTGTTATATTTTAAAGATGTTGAGATGTTCTTTTGATGATGTGAGGATGATGTGTGATTTTATATCCGTAATTGAGTTTGAGTATTTGAATAATTCGAGATAATTATTTGAATGAGAACGGTGAACTCGGAAGTGAGATTTGAGTCCGTTAAGACGTTTTTGAAAATTTTGACTTTTTGACGATGAATAGTAAAATACTGCTATTTCGTCTTTTTGTCGACTTTCAAAATCTTACGTGCACGTCGTCGAGAAATATTCTTAGTTTTTCGATACGAGTCCAATAATGAAAGTTTTTATTTTTGGACGACGAAGTGAATAGTAAATCGGGATTTCTCGATAAACGAACCGAGCTCGTTTATCAGAATTTCGAGAACGAGCTTGCGTTTTCTATATTTATATAGAATTACGAGTGTAATGAAAGTGAGTAGGAGTTAAGAGGGTGAGTAACGAAGAATGTGGGTAATTAGTCGTTAAAACGAGACGAAACGGGATATTTAACGACTAACGGGTTAATATCTTAAATATCTAAGGCTACCCCACCAAAACCACCCCCCCAAACCGCCCAACACCCCTTTATCTACCTCACTCACGGCTGAATTCAGCCAACACACTCCAATAATCTTTTCTCTCTCACACACACAACACCCAAACACCTACTTATCACGCCAAACACCATTTTTAGCTTAGATGGAGGTTTCAAGCTCCGATTTGAGCACCGAGACGAGCGCCGATCATCTTTTCGATCACGTATCTAAGTAGGTAAGATCTCTACCTATGTTTTGATGGTTTTCTTTTCGATTTTCGTCGACGTCGAAAAACGTCGATTCTCGACTTTATTTTGAAACGACGTCGGATCGTCGTGAAATTTTAGTATGTTGTTCTTGGGTAGATGTTGAGCATGTTTAATGAAGGGAGTAAGAACGGAACGAACCGTAGCTATGAAACCCATGAGGGCAGCCCCGTTTTTCACATATTAGCTTGTCTTTCGATTTTTGTTTGATCGTTTTGACTTGATATTTGTGCTTAGGGGTATGCTAGAATCGATATATATTAAATTCGTATTTTTCCAAGCACGAAAATTGTATAAATTTTTAGAGTATGATTATTTAAATTTGTGAAGTTTGAGACGTTGCATAATGAATATTATTGCATATATGTGTTCTACGATATCACATGAGCATGCTAATTGATTTACAATTTATGGATGATAATTGTTGAACGAAATTAAAACTGGAATTCTGTCAAAATTTTACAGCAGTTTCAAGCTTATGTTTCGATGAGTTTTCATTGCTTGATGGCTCTGAAATTTTAGTATGTTTATCTATGATATGTGTATTTCGTTGCTGCAAAATTTCATGTCTTTTGGATGATGTTTGCTATTTTAAAGATATTTTGAAAAATCCTTGACAGAATCTGTCAACTATTGGTAGACTTCACAAAAACGTTTATATCTATTAATCCATGAAGGATTTTGCATCACCGTTTTTTTTAAACGAAACTAGACTTCAATACTTTTCTAAAAACATAAGATTTCGATTTTTATGACCTCTGAAACAGAGCAGTTTATTATTTCAAAAATGCCCTGTTCTGCTGTCATATTTGTCCAACAGTAAAAGTGTATGAGTTTCATTGTTTATTTGGCAGATCATATGAACGTTTTCTCTTGTGAAATTTTAACCAAATCTTCAAGGATACCTTTAGTTTTGGATGATTAAATTTGATGGAATTTTATTAAGGTTTGCCTTGGTTTCTAATGGCCTAAACAAAATTGGCAGAAACTGTCAATCTTTGACAGCCTGCACTAAAAGAGCAATATCTCCAAAAAAACCTTTAACCTTTTTGGTTAACTACCATTTTTAGAGTGAACTACACTTCATGGAGTTTTTGAGATCAATTGGTATGAGAGTTTATGATGATTGAGTTGGTTGTTATGAATTTTTAAAGATGACACAAAAACAGCAAAACTTTCTAGAAAACAACTTGATTATATTTGTTTTGATGGATGATACGATATGACTAAATGGTGTGAGTTGTGAGAGTTATGATTAACGCACATAAATGTTGGTATCTGACACTCGAACAATTGGTGTCGAGTATAAATGATAGTTTACTGATAAAGAGTTTTGATGATTTTGAATTGTTTGGTTTGCGTTGAAAAGATGTCAAGATGTTAAGGTTTGAGTCGAGAGACGAGTTCACGTAGTGAGATTCACGCGTTGAAATCTCGTGGCTGACATTATATATGAATAGGTCATGTCGAAATTTTTAGTGAAATTAGAATTTGAGCATAGTCAATTCTTGTTGACCTGTGACTCAAATACATACCTAATGGAAAGTTTAACTTTCTAATTGGTTAATTAGACGAGATGAGAGCGAATAGATCTGCTAAGAAAGTGGACTTTTCGATGTGTTAAATATTTCTTTTAATTGAAGCGCTGCTAATTATAACATAAGGATGTTATAATTAATGAGTAATGACGAGAGATAATAATTGTTATATTGATTAACAATCAAGAGAGATGAACATTAGAGATACTAATGTTTCATAAAAGAGATTAGATTATTAATCGAGGTTTCTTTTATAACTTCTCACCAATTCTTCATAACGATGAAGGTCCTTTTGGGAAGTAACGACTTGAGGGAGAGAGTGACGTTACTCATTGATACAGAGACACAACGAGGTGGGCATTACTTTTACTATACGTATATAGAGATCCCCTGCGTGTCGTAGGCCTCTTATACGAATGAATGCATGAGATGATTTAACTGTTAATTTCAGTTTTATATATCTATCAAACGAGTTTAATGCTACCTTTGAACAAGTTATTTCGTTACAAATCTTTGAACTGGAAAATATTACAACTGTTGTCTTGCCATAAAATGTTTAAATTTTAGTATGATATCTATCTGCTTTGGCTTTGCCAATGATGCAATCGAATTCGGGTCCTGAGCAGTTGATAGCTATCCTGCCAGGACTAGTGTACACCAGTGACCGTGAGTCATCTAGCGGGTTGGCCGGTCAAGTGACCGTGAGAGGTGGCCACCTCTCCGGCACACAGTTTCAGATATGATAGATTACAAAAGAACTTAGTCTGATCAGACGAACTTTAAGAATCACAAATGAACTTAGTAAGCTTGGGCCTTTTTAGCGAAAAACTCCCTTGCTGTACTGATTATGATGGCATGACAATTTATAGTTTTGAAGCATGTATTTTTATACCTAGGCATACGTGCCCACTGAGTGCTTTTGTACTCAGCCCTGCATATGTTTTCTAAATGTGCAGGTTGAGCTGATGTGATGATGGTGCTGCAATGAGCGGAGTCTCCAGGGTTGTTAATAAATAGTTAACCTGTCTAGAATATGTCTTCATACATATGTCTAGCTACTTTCCGCTGCAAGATGTTGTTGATGTTATAGTATGTTATGTCATACTTTGAGTCTTAAGAGAATGGTTTCATATGATGTATAACTTGATTAATGATATTAATTAAGTTTTATGTTGTCTTTCATAGACTGTTCAAAAGAGTATTAATGAGTAAATACGACGATTTTTCTTAAGTTGAGTAAGATTTACGGTTTCAAATGACGCCCCTTTCTTCCCCTTATTCTTTAACCCCATCCCTAGTCGTAGATCACTCGGCTTAACTATCCTTAGTTAAGGCGGGCTGTGACAGATAACCTCACCCCTTTGTTATTATTGATCTTGTTTATTTCTTGTGCAGAGTATACAGATTGAGAATTGTGACACCTCAGTTTGTCGTAGGAGAACAAAGTGGTTCCTCACTCCCTGTGGGATTCGACCCTACACTTACCGCTAAGGCTAAGTTCTTATTGTGAGAAGTAGGAGCGTGTATTGTCTGTACTGGGCATACACAGGTATTTTATCCGCACCGCACGACGGGTGTGTGTCACCCACCCCCCACACCCCTGAACCCCACCCCCTACCCCCCCCACCCCCCACCCCCCAAAAAAAAAATTATTTTTTTAAAAACTGATTTTCTGACCACTGACCCACTCCTACCCCCCACCCCCCCCACCCACCCCCCACCAAAATTTTTTTTTCTCAAAAACTGATTTTCTGACCACTGACCCCCCCACCCCCCAAATTTTTTTTTTTTTTTTGAAAAACTGATTTTTACATGCATAAAAAAATTACATGTTTTACATGCATATACTTTCGCACATAAATGCATATACTTTCACACAAAAATGCATATACTTTCACACAAAAATGCATTACATTTAGAGGTCAGAAAATCAGTTTTTTTTTTTAAAAAAAAAATTTGGGGGAGGGGGGTGGGTGGGTGGGGGTGCGGGGGGGAGGGGGGTGGGTGGGTCAGCGACACAACAATCAGAAAATCAGTTTTGAAAAAAAAAATTGGGGGGGTGGGTGGGGGGTCAGTGGTCAGAAAATCAGTTTTAAAAAAAAAAAAAAAAATTTTTTTTTTGGGTGGGGGGTGGGTGGCGAAAATACCAGATTTATTAAAATGAAATGCATTTTTTGTATAATTTAATGCATTTTTATGTAAAATCTTTATGCACTTTTGTTTGATTTTATATGCATGTGAAACATGACTATTTTGGGGGTGGTAATGGGGAGGGTTGGGGGGTGGTGTGGGGTGGGTTGGGGGGTGGTGCGGGGTGGGGTGGTGAAAATACCAAAACTGTAAATATCAAATGCATTTTTCTGTTCAAAGTTATGCATTTCATGTGAAAACTTTATGCATCTTCGTGGGAAACTATATGCATCTAAAATATATCTATTTTGAGAAAATCTAAAAAAATATATTTTTTTTAATTATTAAATCCGAAAATTACATTCCAATTTTACCCCTCTCCATATTTTGCCTTGAAATGCCTTTATGCATCTTGATGCGCCACATGTCATAAATGTGTGGTCTAGATTTGGATCTACGGATCTATTATAAGCATTGGGATCTATATGATCCCATTCCTATATATATATATATATATATATATATATAGGGTAGGGTTCAACAAAGAATAGGCATATCTATAGAGAATAAAGAATAGATCTTAACCATATAAATGAACAGATCTAACGGTTAATATTTATTGTAAATGCATGCAATTATATACAATTTTTAAATAAAAAATACTGATTAAAATTCGAAAAGGGTGGCATAGTAATTTGAACACGGTAAAAACGGCTGACCCAAAAATTACTCCACATTTACTATGCCCCATCGTCTTCTCAACCACCGCATACCAAACCTAGTATCTTAAGGGTTTTCTCCGGGGAATCGGCGACTGCTACAAATCTTCTGGAAATCGGTGAGTGCTGCAATTTTTCGGGGAATCGGTGAATCAAAACACTTTTTCGAACAAACATTCAACAGGTGAGTCTGTTGAATGGCTTTTTTTCATTTTTTTTTCATTTTTGCTTGTTCTTTACTTTTGATTTTTGTAAATGGTGTTTGCGATTTTGTCCAAAAATTTTCTAGGAATATTATGTGTTTGCGATTTTGTGTTCAACAACTCATGATTTTGTTCGAAATTTCATAGGGTTTTTTATTTTGTTCAAAATTTCAATATGATTTTTTTGATTTTGTTCGTTCTTATTTGGGAATTTAAGATCTGAAAATATTGGTTGATATAGAGATTATGAGATTGGGTGTTTGAATTTGTTCAAAATTTCAATTGGGGTTTTGATTTTTGACTTTAAATAGAACATGCTTTCAACAAGATCTTGGGTCTTTGATGTTGAAATCTCTTTTGGGTGCTGAAACAGAACATGGTGTCGACCAAAAAACGTAATTTGGTCCCACCTTAATTTTACACTTCTTTGTCTTTTCTATAGAGCTTTGGGATCTATGAAATTACCAAAAACAAAATATGGTCCCCCACTAGTATTACAGTTTATACTTGTTCATTTTACTATGGTTTAAATGTCAGATAATGTGTGGTTGTCCTATTAATGTTGTAGGAATTCTGTTGACTATGGGTTCGGCAAAAGGCAAGGAAAAAGCTTTAGAGGGTATGGATTAGGTTTAATGGTTACGAATATAGTTTATTTTATATTGTTGCTAATTGAACATTGCATAACAGATGGTACAACTACTCACAAAGGAAGGAAAAGACAAAAAGGTGTGATCAATATTTTTAATATGATACATTGCATAACAGATTATTATTTTTTATTTAATGAATATAAAATAATGTATAGGCGAAGGATCGTCATCTGCTCGTGAAGCAAAGAAGAAAAAGATCGGCGAAACATCAAGAGTGAAAAATATGGAAGGTATATAACATATTCTGTTCCTAACAAATGAGTTTACAAATGAACTCTTTGTAGTTTATGTGTCAGTTCAAATGAGTTCTTTGTAGTTAATGATGGATTTGTTTTTTATAAATGAATTCTTTTTATAGTATGTGTCTATTCAAATCATTTGTGATGATTGTTCGAAATATATAATGCCATATGCATATTGATTTTTCATTTAATATTTCTTAGTGTGTTAATGATAGATTTTTTTTTTATATAAATTAGTTCTTTTTATATTATGTGTCTGTTCAAATTATTTGTGATGTCTGTTCGAAGTATATAATGACATATACAAATGGATTTTCCATTTAATATTTCTTATTGTGTTAATGATGGATTTGATTTTTATAAATGATTTCTTTTGATATTATGTGTCTGTTCGAAATATATTATGCTATCTACAAATGGATTTTCATCCAATATTACTTGTGTTAATGATGTAATTGATTTTTATAAATGAGTTCTTTTTATATTATATGTCTGTTCAAATTATTTGTAATGCCTGTTCGAAATATATAATGCCATCTAATGTTACTTGTTGTGTTCTTTAAACTAATTAGTCTGTTCAATATATTTAGGATTAGGATGGCTGATTGAAATATATAAAATCTTTGGACTTGATTTACATATTTATAGATCAATCCATATCAAATGAACCAAAGAGAAAGAGGGCTAAAAAAAAGTTATTTGCAAATCCAAAGAATGTCAAATGTAGAAGACGCGTTCTGCAAAACAAAAATGGTGTTCAGCCGAAGGAAAAAGCAGACCATCCGAAGTTGAAGGAGCTTTCTTCACAAAATTGGCTGAATTGAACGATGCCCAAAAGGTTGCCGTCGAGGATATTGGTTTCGGAAAGATATTGGACTTTAATGTGAATAGGGTGCCATCAAAAATGGCATATTGGGTGCTGGACATATTCAATAATAGGAATTGCACACTTGAGATTGATAATTTGACCAAGGTCCAAATTGTGGAAGATGATGTCTACAGGGTGTACGGATTTCCCAAGGGAAAAAAGCTCATTTTAAGGAATTTGAACGCACAGCAGTGAACGAGCTCTTTATAGAGTGGATGTCATTCTTCGGCGTTGTGAACAGAGATAAAATCAAAATAAAGGCAGTGTTACGTCATATGATTGACTGTGCAGATGGCGGGACGTGGTTTAAGCGCCATTTCGTCATTGCTATGTGTTTCTCGTTGATGGAGAGTTGCACTAATGGGACAGTACATCCGTACATATTTGGAGCTCTGGCAAACATCAATGAAATCAAGACCTGGAACTGGGGAGAGTATCTACTGCGTTGTTTGATAGATCACAAGAGATCATGGATGGCGGACAAGACAAAAGTATTTGGTGGGCCGACATTGTACTTAGTTGTAAGTATTCTGTTCATTAAAAAAAATATATGTACATATATTTTGAATAACTTATGATATACATTCTTTTTATTCACTTGTTCACTTTTTGGTGCAGCTTTTCTACGTGGATAGAGTTCAGATCGGTAGGGAAACTGTGCCTAGAAGTTTCCCTATTTTCGTGAACTAGGATGGAAAAACTTTGCGGGACCGTCAGGAAAAAGAGCTAGACGATGATTTCTTTGGTGGTGGTGCCGTTGTACCACCAATAGATCTGCCAGACGATGAGTACAAAGCTGAAGAAACATGTGAAGATGCAGACGGTGAATACAGGGGTCCAGTGGCCACACAATTGATGAAGGACGCAATAGTAATTGGTGAAATGATCCATAAAGCACGTGAACTAGTCCATAAAGTTTCAGCTGAGGAGAAGGACTCAAAGTACTTCAAGGATAGCTTGGTAGCAGCTTCAAAAATTATAGGAGTAAAGATTGATGTCGATGGGAAGTTGCGTTCTAAATTGCCTGAGGGAATGGAACCTGAAACTGACCCATATTGGTATATGGACGAAATTCACGCTGCAGTTGATGCAGCTTCATCTGATGCTTTGTATGAGAAAACAAGGCATGTGGATGCGAATGTTGATATCCCAAGTTTCTCGCTGAACGTTGAACAAGAATTCGAATATCCTGAAACCAATGTAAGTGTTCTTTCTTAAGTGTTAAAATATGTTAAAATATAATTCTGTTCGATTTTACAATTGTTCTGTCAAATGCTTTATTTTAAAATAGTAATAGTTTAGTTCAGTTTGTTTATATGTGCTTGTCTGTTCGTTTATTTTCTTTATTTTGTTCGTTTATTGGTTTGACATACTATTTTATCAAATTTTTGTCAAAGGATGGTGTTATACATGGAAGTGTGACTGAAAACCATGGACAAAACGGTGGAGGGCTAGGTGACGTGTTTGAGGTTGATGCAACAAAGGGATTGACGGATGATGTATGTTTTAAACAAACCATACATTAGCTTTTGCATATAACATAGTAAATTATCATAATGTATATTAATTTATTTTATATGTTTTTTAATAGCAGGTTTTGGAACAGAATGAAAGACAAAATATAAATGAGACAGACACTGAGATTCAGAATATCGATGTTGTGGGCAAGACTATCGCGACATAAAAGGTTAGATAGTGGAGTACTGTCACCTTCGGCATGACTCTAATTATATTCGAATATATTTATCTGATATGGTCATTTATTGTTCTTAACTTTGTCAAATGATTGGATTAAGGATGGAATCCTTCCTGAAAATGGTGAAAGCATAGTTGGTGAAACTGAAATTGCCGTTAGTAAGGAGACGATGGTTCAAAGTGTAAGGGGTCAGCTAGCTGGTTCAACCATGAATGAGGTATTTGATTACTAACCCTAAATATGATATGGGTATGAAATCTATAATCCATTAAAAATGGAGATTTTACTATTTTGTTTATTCAGGTTTTAATGGATGCTGCAACTGGAAGTGAAAAGGTTCAAGGCGACGATGTTAGTGGCGCTGCCGTTGTTAGGCAGGAGGTCAGACGTTCTAACAGGGTAAATTGTCAAGATATGTTCGTTTGAGTATTATACCTATTCGTTTTATTCTGTTATGTGTTCTCATACGTGTAAAAAAATGTATGTTGGAACATGTCAGGTTAAGGGGATCCAGGTGGGTGATGCCGGGAAGCAGGTGCTTCGTCCTACCACAACAAAAACAGGGGTAAATGTGGCATACCCTGTGAAGAAAGCAAAAAAATAATTCGATATGGTTGTATGTTAATTAAATAATTTTAGCAGGTTGACGAGAACTCCAAAACAATAGTTGTGGTGGATCGATTACCGTTACAGGCCATTGACACAAACGTATGTGTCTTTTTGAATTGTTTATATTGATGGCTTGATGATTGTATCTTATTTTGGGAGTGTTTGATGATCTATATATATGAATTACTATTATAAATCCATTTGTAGTATTCAATCATTTTCATTTTCTTTGAAGATTATTAGTCCAGAAAGACGCGAGACTAAAGCTACAGGGAAGAGCATGTTCTTGCATACTTTAAAATTCCGCTCGCCCTATTTTCAACGTGATATAAGCACTTCAAAACCGTTGAAAAAAAATGAGAAGGAGTTGGGATTTTATGCCATGTACTTGGACAGTGGGGAGAAGTAAGTCGTTATTTTGTTGACTTCTCTACTTTAAATATATTGCTAGGTATTTTGTTTATATTATCTTTTTTATATTATATGTAGCAAGGAAATTTTATTCGAATTGATGGATATACAAGTAAGGCGTTTTGAGATGTTATCAATGAGAAGAGGCAATGGACGCTAGTTCTGAACTGGAAAGAGCAATATCGATCAAATAGTTCACCACTTCGGTTTTTTTCTACAGCCAGCCTATATGTAAGTTATATATTTTCATATTCAATAAAAATAGACTCTAATTTACATTTTACTATTTTTTTAGCTCGATAGCATAGCTCCGCAAAATTTAAGTCTCGAATCACAACGAGCTAAATTCTTGATGGAGTTATATGTGGAGTTGATGGAGTTTGGAAAAAATCCAGTTGGGAACATTGACATGGTACGCAACTACTTTTTTAAATGAACAGGAATTGTACTTTGCTTTATAATGTAAGTATTATTTATAAATATATTTGTTATTGGACAGTTTTTCTTCCCCGTATATGAACAAGAACGATACTTTGCACTGTCTGTGGATTTAAAAAGAGAACGAATCTTTGTGCTGGACAATCTCATAGACATACCAGATGACATTGATGTGATGAAGTATGACAGCCTCTGCACCAAAGTTGTAAGTATTTTAAAGTACTATCGATGTATACACAGATGTTTATACATGTCTGAAGTTACAAATTTTTTATTAAATTGCAGCGTACACTATTGGCGTATTATCTAAACGACAAAGAAGAGACCATCAAGGCAAAATCGGTGACTAATTCCAAGATGCATATTGTCAAACTGAAGTGGGCGGACAAGAGAAATACATTGGACACAACTATTTATCTTATGCGACATTTAGAGACCTTCATGGGAGATAGTTCGTCAAATTGGAAGTGTGACATGTCCAACGCAAGTACACGACAAATCTCTCGAATACGCGTGAGGTATTGCTCGTCCATAATATCATGGTCTGGGAACGAAGTGAAGAAAGTGATTGAGGAGAATGCTGCAATTGAATATCATAAGATATGCAGTGATCCATCAGTTAACATAGATTCAGTCTTGGTTGGTTGAGTTAGATTGATTTCTAAATAAATTTAAATTATCTTGAATTTTGAACATATTTAACTTATCACTTCCAAGTGACTTGATCGTGTTTTAGAGATATTATGGATTTCGATTGTTTTTGAGATGTTATTGATTTAAGTTGAATTATCTTGATTTTTGGACCTATTTAAATTGTTTTTATTAATTTATGGTATTTTTTTGTAAGTGTTCTTTATCAAATTCATGTCCAACTTAGTATAAAACCAAAATTTTAAGTTAATGCCTTTGATCATATTAGGAAAAGGAACAAAATACATTAAAATTTGAACAAAGTAGATCAAATTATGAACATACAAAATGTCGCCACAACATGGGTACAATTTTTCCATACGTGAATTTCATGATGTAGTGAAAATAAAAAAGTCACCAAAATGATATAAAACAAAAAAGTCCACCATCGTTATTGAATATTAAATAGATAAAGGTTCACTATAAAAAAAATACTCAACAAGATTAAATAACGTAGATCAATTAGAAAGCTTATTTCAAATTCATGTCCAATGGTTCTTATTATGCAAATGGTTCTTTACAGTAGTATAATTTAAAATCATTACAAAAATCGATTGTAACTTATAGGAAAGTCTATCATATTAAGATTTAATAAAACTTAATAATGCTGTTAAGATTGCATTAAATTTTGAACAAAACAAATAAAAAAATGAACATACAAAATATGTCGCCAGAAAATAGGTAAAATTTTTCCATACGTGAATTTCATGACATCATGATGTTAACTAGATGATCTATACGCATAATGAATAAAAAAAGTCAACAAAATGATATCAACTAAAAAAGTCCAGCATCGTTATTGAAAATCAAATACATAAAGGTTCACAATAAAAAAAAATAAAAATCAAAAAGAGTAAATCACTTAGATCAATTAGAAAGCTTATTTGTTGGGCAATTCCTCGAATCATGATGCCCCATCGTATTGCATTTCTTGCAATTACGCAATGGCTTCTTAGCAAGATCCATGGCCTTCTCTTGGTTCGATTTTCTTCTTCCACCTGCGCCACTGCCTTTCGTTTTGGATATGAGAGGAGGTAACACAGATGGTACTTCCGGTGCTGTAGTACCATAAAAATCCTTGAAAAGCCTACGCTTAGCTTCTAGCTTAGACTCTGTACTGCCCTCCTTCGCAAATCTTTTTTCAACTTCAATCAGCGCTGCAAGGAGTTCTTCACGTAGCACTTGATTGTCACCAACATACCCAATACAATTGCCAACAATGTTGAAAAATTTATTGTTACCAATAACAGAATTTTGGCTTGGTGCACTGCCTAGCTCAAAACCAGGAACCATGGCCGACAATATACTAAATTTGCTCCAGCGAATTGATATGTATTTATCAGGAATTCTTTCAACTTGCAATGTGCGAAATGCAAGAAAAATGTGTTTGCACAGAATACCTTTCCCGACGAACAGATTGCAGCTGCAAGATGTATAAGTGTCCGACAGTCTATGTCGCACCACGAATTTCCCATCAACATTGTCATGCACAGTATATATGCTCTCATCAACTTGCTCCTCCATCTTATACATATTGCAATGGGTTTGCGAATCATCTATCTCGTCTTGTACCTCCTTGAATATGTTGTTGGTGTATATGGTTGCAGCATGCTTCTCTATTTTAAGTCTCGTCTTCATGGGTAGAATGCCAGTCTCGTCAGCAAAGGTAGTCTTATGATAATTATGTCGTTGAGCCTCCAATGCACTGCAATATTGCATATAAAACAACATAAGATTTGCATTCTTATGGACAAACCGTTTGAAGTAGCTATTCTCGCTCTCTGACAACGATGTAGTTCTGAATAATCCACTCATACTGACATCTCTAAAGTATGCAGGGATCCAGTGTGAACGATCATCGAACATATCAGAAAACCATCTATTATCCGACAGGTCGTACTCATCCATAAGATTTTGCCAATTCTCCTCAAAAACAGCAGGCTCATCAAATTCAGACCAAACAATATTCCCAAAGTTGGTTTTGAACTCAGTGATATCGCTCAGTCTTTGCGGCATCTTCTCAGCAACCTTCATTGTAATATGCCACATGCAGTATCTGTGACGTGTTTGAGGCCAAACTGCCGCAACAGCCTTTTTCAACCCTGGATCTTGATCAGTTATTAATAGTGGTGGGGCATTTCCCACGCATTCAACAAACTTCTCCAAAACCCAAGAATACGAATTAACATCTTCTCGAGATATGATGGCTGCACCAAAAGACAAACACTTGCCATGGTTATCCCTACCCATGAACGGTGTGAAGATCATTTTATACCTGTCAAAGAAAAAAATGAATCTTTAATACTATGAGAACAAAACGGAAACAAATAAATGTTCACACTACAACAATATAAAAAATAATAAAACTGACTTTTCAACCTATTTGAACAGTTATCAAATACAATTCGAACATTCTGGTTAAAATGTTTGAACACAAAACAAAACAGGAACGATTTTAATAAATAATTTGAACACATAAAGAAAAAAGAACAAAATTATATAGAACATAGAAAAATTAAAAATACATGTTGGTATTGTATGTTGCGTCGAAGGACACGGCTTCACCAAATAATTTGTAGTTCTTAACAGAGACTTCATCGGTCCAAATCAATCGACGAAGCCTATTCTCATCGTCTACATCATAGAAATATTGGAAGCCATTGCCTAACTCTTTTTTATTCAAGAATGTTTGCAAAATCATGTGAGCATTTGAATCAAGTGCGTAAACATTAAGATCACGTACAAAATTCTTGAAATCATTACTGACGCAACCAATATCCTCATACTCGCCCATAATCTCTTTGTACATACGAAAAGATCTAATAGGCCCAATGTTTGCTTTAATCGCGGACGTAATCCACATCTCATGGGCAAGGGTAACGTTCCTGTTCACGGGCATAAGGTGTCTAGATACAGTAGGAACCATGGTGTGATTATGACCCTCAATGAACGTGCGCACATTATACGTACCAAAATCTGAAATTTGAAAAATAATCCGAGCCCTGCAATTCACCTTGCATGACGTCCTCTTACGCTTCTTGGTTGAGCGTTTACTTTTGGGCATCAACAACTCGTCAGGCTTAGGAGGAATACCTCTCTATTGCATAACACATAGTATAAAATAATTGTACCATCATCATCCTTTGTGCTTGTGCTTTTTCTGGATGTAAAACCGCATAACTCTGCATAGTCGTCGTAAAACTTACATCCTACATCCAAATTTGGAAAAATCTGCCCCACAAACGGTTTGCTCTTAGCCTCGCATTCAGGTATTATAAGTTCACCTGTTTCATTTTCTTCATACGCCAGATATCCTTGAAAACAAAAAATACAATAGAGACAATTTTAGAACATGATGAAGTGTTAATGCTCATTAAATAAATTATAGGTAAACTGGAAGAATATAATGTACTATGAAGTGCAAACATTAAAAATTCGAAGCTAATATATAGTAGTTACAAAAAACAAAAAATGTGTAAAAATGACAGCGCAAAACACTTTACACAAATGAACTATTCATTTAAATAAACGAACAGAAACTATTAAGAATCGAACAGAACAGTACGCATAACATTATACAAGAAACTGGTGTAGATGGATAAGTGTAGAATCAAACAGAACAGTACGCAAATCATTAACAAAAAGATCTCACTAAATCATTGTGAACATATAATGCACGAGTTCGAAAAAAACAAAAAAATATATACTTGTTTGGAATCACCGCGTAAAACTATAATGAAACGAAAAAAAAATTACCTGTATCATCCATGGAAGCCAACTTCAATATTATGAAGAACATATGTCGTTTTTTTTTTTTAACTTTCTGAAACGAAGCTTCTGAGATTGATAATGAATTTTGATACTGAGTTTTACGGTAGGAGGAATTTCACAGTCAGAGAAATTTTATTGAATAGATATGGTATAATCAAATCTTACCAAAAAAAAGAAGATAATTTAAGATTACATATCTTAATATACGGTTAGTTATGAAATGCAATTACTTAAATGACCTTTTCGAAAATAATTAAGGGGATTTTGCTGATTAAAATTCGGCCATTGGATTTAAAGGAATCAATGCTCCAGATCACTTCTCTCTTCTCTAAATACTTGTACTTCTCTGTTGAACCTTTCTCTCTCTCTCTCTCTCTCTATATATATATATATATATATATATATATATATATATATTCCATTTAAATTGCACCAAAAAAAATTCAATGGGAAGTTATAAATCTTCTTGTATCAGTTAGTCAAGTCAATGGTATATAAAGGATATATATGGAATCTTTTACGACCATGAAAATCTAAATGATGCAAGCTTCTATAGTGAAACCTAATTAATAGCGATGCATCTAAAGTGAAACCTAATCTAGTGATTAAATATGAAATTATAGGAGTACAATTTAATTTTGTTGAGAATAAGACTATAATTTAATTGATAATTAAGATATTTTCTCTTTAGTTAATAAATTACACTACAAAAAAACGCTGAAATACCGGCGGCGATAATTATCGGCGGCCCAACGACGGCAAAACAAGGCGGGTCGTTTTTTTTGTTTACCGGCGGCATTGTCACCGCCGGTAATTAGCGGCAGCTCGCCGCCGGTATTTACAAAATAATTTAATTTAACTTTAAATTTAAAATTCACTGCAGATTACCGGCGACATTGCCGTCGGTAATTAGCGGCGGCATTTTGCCGCCGGTAATTCTGCAATTAAATTAACGTCCAGATCCCCTTTCACGCAGACTTCCTCTCAAACCCTTCAACCCCCTCCCTGCCGCTCCTCCCCCCGCACAGTCGCCGTCTCGCCGACCCCCAGCCGCCACCACCGCCGACCAGTCACCCCTGCAGGTATTATTTCTCTCTCTTTCTCTTTATCTCTCACTTTCACATCTCATTTTATTAATTTCTTTCACATTTCAGTTGAACGACGTCGCGCCGCTGCCGACACCGCCATCGCCACCGCTCCGCCGCCGACCACTACCGTACGCTTTCGTTCTCGTTATTTGATTTATTTATTAATTATTTTGTTAGATTAAAATTAATATTAATTAGATTAATTTTAATTAATTTATAATATTTGAAGTATGATTAATTAATTTAAAATTTGTTTTTTAATATTATTTTGTTAGAATCTAATTAATGTTAATTTGATTAATTTTAATTAATTTATAATATGTGAAGTATGATTAATTTTAATTAGTTAAATTAATTTTAAATTTGTTTTTACAATCTAATTAATAATTTGTTGGAGTTTGATTAATTATAAAGCATGATTAATTTTAAGTATGAATTTGTTAGAGGTTTATTTATGTTAAATAATTTTGTTAAATGAAGTATGATTAATTGAATTTTAAGTATGCTAGTATGTGTTTATCATGAAATGATATGATATTATATATTGTGGGATAGATTTAATCAATTTCTTAAGGATCTTCTCCTTTTGGGATAGAAATTGATCTTCTCCCAACAAATGATTGTTTTAAATTTTATTACTTTATTTTTTATTGCTTTATATGTATTGTATTATTGCTTCGACATTGGGGGGCCGGGTAGACCTAGTATAGGCTTAGTAAATTAGGACCACTATGGTCACTATAGCTGCTGGGTACACTTGGAGGTTGACTCCCCCGGCTGTGAAGGGTTCGTACTTTGCCGAATTACAGGTATGATTGAATTTATAGTGCATATAAATTTATCATTATTTATTGTAAAATGTTATATATTAAATTAACTATTTCTTTCAACAGAAAGAGTTTGCTTGGTCGCCTGAGGACGAGCTATTGGTTAGGGCGATGTGGGAACAGAAAGCCAACAAGAGGTACAGTGACATGATGAGTGACTATAAGAGGAAGCTCAGGGCTAGTACCGATGAAGGTCGGGAGATGGATAGACCCTTCTGGATGTCTGCCGAATTCTGGACAGGACTCCAGGCATACTGGAGTCAGGAGGCTGTTCAGGCCATTTCCCAGCGAGCACGTGCGAATCGGATGTCTGAGCCCGATGGACCCGGTACAGGGATCAGCAGGCACGTGGGAGGGTCTCAGTCCACTCGTATCCTGCAGCAGAGTCTGGTTAGTAATTATCAAATAAATTCATAAGTAATATATATATATAGGGTTGAGTTCAACAGAGAATTATCTTTTTATTCATCATGAACAAATCTATATATTTTACGAACAGGTCAACATAACTAATGAACAGACGTATTTAGTAAAAATATAGAAAAACTCGCCACCAGCAGGATTCGAACCCGGGGCAAATTATTGTTCATGCCGTACATTGATCTGTTCATTAAAATTATAGATCTATTCGTTTTAAATTTACGAATTCTCTATTCTCCACAATATTTAGCTTCTCTGTTGAACCCTTCTCTCTCCCTCTCTCTCTCTCTCTCTCTCTCTCTATATATATATATATATATATATATATATATATATATATATATATATATATAGGGGTGCGCTCCAGTGAGACCCCCTATTTTTCGTGTAACATGAGTACAATGAATAAGACATATAATACTAATGAACAAAACGCATATCAAATGAACAAAATGTATATACTGATGAAAAATAAAATTTAAAAAATTCGTAATGAATAAGACATATATACTGATGAACAGGGCCGTATATACTGATGAACAATGCAGTATATACTGATGAATAACAAAATTTAAAATATTCTGCTCCCTCCAGGATTCGAACCCTGCGAAAAAAAAATCACCCTCCAGATACAATATCAGCCATAGGATTGATACAATAAACGTACCAGATTGTGCCCTAGATCTCACTAAAATTAGGGGGTCTCATTGGAGCGGCCCTATATATATATATATATATATATATGGTCAAGTTAAACAGAGAATTATTATATATTTCACTTTAAACAAGTCTATATATGTTACGAACAGATCAACATAACAAACGAACAGACGTATTTAGTAAAAAAATATAAAAACGAACAGACGATACATTGATTTGTTCGTAAAAATTGTAGATCTGTTCGTTTTTGTTTCACGAATTCTCTATTCTCTAAATATTTAGCATTCTCTATTTAACCTTTCTCTCTCTCTCTCTATATATATATATACACACACACATATATATATATAATATCGCAAATAATAACTTATTTATCTTATATGCATGCATGGACAGAGCTTGGAGACTGGACTCCCCCCGGCTGCACAGAACTATAGCACCTTCCTCCGCCTCCACATGCGCGAGGATGGAACTTTTCTGTCACCGAGGGATGAGAGACTAGATGTAAGCGTTTAAGTTTAATCAAATATTAGTAATTCATAGTGAAATGTATTTATTTTAATACAATTTTCAATTGTTATGTCTGAATTAGGCGGAGATTCGTCGCATTGCTGTTGAGACTGGGCGAGAGGACTGGCTGCCTGAGATCTACTTGGAGGTCGTACGGCCCGACAGGTCCCGGCTCTACGGCACTGGAAGTGCCGGTAGGAGCCAGGTTAGTAGGGGGGTCTTCTCAAAGCACAGGCACTTCCATGATGTCTCAGCAGCTGTATGAGACACGAATCTCCACGCTGGAAGAGCGCCTTCAGGCCGAACAAGCAGCACGTGAGGCCCTCGAGCAGCGTATGGCTCAATTCGAGAAGTTCATGAGGCGGTCGGGTCAGCTGCCTTGAGCAGCACTTCATGTTTTGGAACTATTAATTTCATGTTTTGGACTATTTAATTAATTCATGTTTTGGAACTATTTGTTTGAACTATGTTTAGGAACAAAATTACACTTGCACTTTCTTTTTACATTTCTGTTATGTTGAGCAACTATTAATTTCATGTTTTCAAACAACATTACAATTACTTCGTAACAAAGTAATAAATTCAAAATAACGACGAATGGAAATAAATTCAAATTACTTATCTTATAACAAATTATCTCCCTTGTTTTTTATAAAAATAAGGACGTATGGAAATAAATTCAAAATACAATTATCATGATAAAATACTTATGGTGTATAAACTAGATTGATTAAAAAAATAATAATAAATAAAATATAATAATAATAATAAATTAATAAATAAATACTTTTGCGACATAAAAATAAAGACAAAAACGAGTTCGATCCATAATTAATAGCATCTCATCGATACCATCTCGATATATTATAAGGTTATGAATATATGATTTTGTATATTGAATTAGACTTTAAATGAATTAATAGGTACTATATATATCAATAATACGAGTGTTCTGTACTGGTGACCATTCGAAAGGAACTTCAAAGTTAAGCGTGCTTGACTTAGAGCACAACTAAGATGGGTGACCGACTGGGAAGTACGTCTAACTTATAAATAAATAAATAAATAAATAAATAAATAAATAAATAAAAATAATTAATTCATTAATTAAATAACAAAAAAACATTACCGGCGGCATAATGCCGCCAGCAATTTACCGCCGGTAATGAAATAATATCCAGCAGGAGTCACCGCCGCCGTCCGGTGAATATTACCGGCGGCAAAATCGCCGTCGGTAATTACCGGCGGCATATTGCCGCCGGTAATGTGCCGGCAGTTCTCCACCGTTCACCGAGGAAATATACCGGCGGTAACTACCGCCGTTAATTACCGGCGGTGTGTTTTGCCGTCGGTAATTGTGTTACCGACGAGAAAATTACCGGCGGCGTCTTGCCGCCGGTAATGCCGCCGGTAGTTCAATTTCCGGCGGCCGCCTCGCCATTACCGACGACAAACGCCGCCGGTAATCAACGGTTTTTTTGTAGTGTTAAGAGTTTGAAATATGACGTACAAAAGTAAAGAATTATTATTGATCCTCATTCGATAGTATGAGCTACTTTCAAATCAATTAAGTGGACCTCTAGTGTAATTTTTTAGACTATTAATTACTCCCTCCGTCCGCTAAAAGTGGGGCACAATTACTATATCGGACGTCCGCAAAGAGTGTACCACTTTCATTTTAAGGAAATGGTCCCACCATTCACTTTAACCTTTTAACCTTACAAACACTCTTTATTTACAAAAAAACTCACTCCAAATTCAATCTCAACCACATATCTCATAAAGTGGTGGGACCATTTCTCCACTACATCAAAATCATCATCAATTTTATTAAATCCCGTGCCCACCTAAAGTGGCCCACTTTTGGCGGACGGAGGGTGTATAAAAGATTGATCCAGATTACAAAGAGACACTACGACAACATATATAAATAAGTTTAAATATATGATTTAACTCTATGGACCCTTCACAACTTATATGTTTTTCAATGGAATTCAACTAAAGGAGTATATAATTAATGACAATGACTTCTATTCCAAACGGCAATGGGATTAAAGTCTCACCTAAATATGGATTGTAGACTTAGAGAGCATTTGATTTGGTGAATATGATACTCCCTCCGTCCCTCAAATATTTTCCTCTCTTTCTATTTTTGGTCGTTCTCAAAACATCTTCCTAATTAACTTACTTTTGGAATTAATTTCACTTACTATTACTCTTACAATCTTCACTTTTTGTGGGATCCATTCTCCACTCATCTAATACACAACTAACTGTTATTAAAATCCTTGCACCCTCCCTTAGAAAGATGTTTGAGGGACGGAGGGAATTGATAAGATATAGTATGATTAGATTATTTAATTGTATGTTCAGATTATTTGATTATGTGGTGTATGATGAATTGAAGAGAGAGAGAGGATGATAATCATGCAAAATATACAAAAAATTTAGGGTTCTTTTTCATAATCATGCAAAAATACAACTAAATTAAAACAAACAAAATAAATAATAATTTTAATGAAAATATTTTGGAATTTTGCAATGGAATAGAGGATGATTAAATATCGACTCAACTTTAGGGTGATATAGAATAATCATACAATTGAATTATCAGAATATGAATCGAGTTATCTAGTACGAACTGAATTGTATAATCCAAATATTTAATTAAATTAGATTATTTTATTCATTATGTCTTATCACTCAAACCAATTTCGTCGTTATATAGTTCCATTTTATTTGCATATTGGTAATATATGTAACTTGTATCTAAAAGGAAGGAATATATAATTCTCAACTTTGTTCCTTTCACTCATGACTATATATATCTAAATCTACCCCGTAGTGAAAGAGATTAAAAAAAATAAAAAAAATCAAGGATGGTAGTTGATTTAGATAAAGAACAAATGACCTCGTAATCTCATACCAAAACATGAAGAATATATGTCGATAATAATCGAAATTAGAAGGCATAAGGAATCTAATATGTCGATAATAATCGAAATTAGAAGGCATAAGGAATCTAATTTTCCCTCAAAAGCAGGAAGGAAGATACTCTTCATGTATTTAAATTTAGTACAAGTGAAGATAGAAAAGTGGACAGCCCTTTTAACACAAAGTAGTTCTTTTCCCCCTCGTGGATTATGCTAAAAAGACTACTTTAATATTCCACGCTACTTTTTCCTAACTTTAAAAAATGGTGTAGCCTTTTTACATGCTTGATCTCACTCTCTGTTTATTTATTTAATTAATACCTAAGTAAAAGAGTGGGTTCTTGTAAGTATTTGTGTGGTCGAGAAATATGGTAATTATGCAGTATATTTATCCATTGTTTTTTTTTATTTATTTATGTAATTTATCGAAAAAATAATTTAAAATTTTTAAAATACATTTTAGGGATTAATTTGTTTGCTTATTATATTTGAAAATAATTTTCCAAATTATACGTTCACTTCTGAAATATTAGTTTACACTAGTATTTGCATCATGTGCAACGATGAGAAAATATTTCTATATTTGTATATTTATATAAAATTAAATTAACTAAATTATCATTTATATATATATATAAATAGAATAAAAAAATTAATTTTAACTGAATATAATTGAGCTGAATATTACAAAAATAAAAATAAATAAAGAAGAATTCACAATAATAAAAATTGATATTATGAAAAGGCAAAAACTAAGTTAAGAAAATGTAAATAAAAATAAAAATAAAAATAATTAAAAATAGATTTATACGAAAAAAGATGACAGGAGAGAGATTTTTTTTAAAATTTTTTTAATCTTTTAATAAATATAACTTTTACATTTTAAATCAAATATTTACATAAAATATATCAAATTAAATCTCTTATCGTGATCTTTAATTTGATATATATATATATATATATATAATATTTTATAATTTATAAAAAAATAAATAAAACAAAAAATAAGAAGATAAATAAAAATAAAATAAAAACAAAAATTAACTTTTAATTTCGTTATAACTTCAAAATTGTCACACAATTTTGAAATTGATTTCAAATTGAAAATTTATCTTTTTAATATAGTACTCCCTCCGTCCACGATATCGTTTTCACTTTGTCAACGGCACAAGTTCTAAGAAAGTGATGGATATTAGATGATAATAATGGATATTGCTGTGAGTAGAATTTGAGTCTCATTATTATAGTGAGTAAAGTTTGTGAACTCTATTGTTATAAATACAAGTGAAAATAATATTATAAACGAACCAAAATAATAAAAGTGAAAACGATATCATAGAAGGAGAGTATATAAATTATGTTTTTTTTTTCAGGTCTCGAAGTTTCAGTGCTTAGGTTAGGGGGGAAAAAAATAAAAATCTAAAAGAACGTAACGGCTTGAGTGATATTGAACTTTTAAGCATACTAGAACTTTCATTCGCACGACGAACATCGAAATTAAATGACATGTTTAAATAATAAAAAGATATTAAATAAAATTAAAATATAAATAAATGAAAAATATGTTTTAATAATAAAATAAAATAATCCACATCAATTACTCAATAAAATCTTGAATTTGAAATGTAAATTTTCAACTTTGTATTAAGTATAATGATAATTATAGTTATTAGATAAATTTAAATTATTTGATAATGAAAATGGACGTTACACATTATTATTTTTATAGAGTATTAAGTGTCATAGTAAATAAATTAATATTTTCATACCCAAATATAAATAAAATATTTTAAAATGTGAAGGAAGAGAGAAAAAATAAAATATTTTTAATTATAATTTTTTCTATAATTTTTTCATTTTAAATTCATTTTTGATGACTTTTTATACCAGATTAAAAATCTTCTCACGAACATAAAATTAAGATGTATATTAAGTATTTTTTTCATGTACTAAATTTTATGATGTTTAGAAAAAAAATTAAAGAAAAAATAGTGAAAAATTAGTGAAAGAAGAGAGAAAAATGAAGGAAAAAATTGGAGGTAAAAAACACCTCTTTTATATATTATATAGATTTTAAATATACCTTGATCTTCACAAAGGAACGTGATGGCTCAAATTGACATTTAACTTTATACTATGTGAATTTTAAGAGGTATGAATGATCTTTTTATTTTATTTTTCTTCAAATATTTTCTATTTGTTAGATATTCGGCGGAAACATGGTAAGCTCAAAAAAAGATATTAGTATTATTTTTAGATATTCGGCGCAAGCATGATAGGCCCAAAAAAAGAAATTATTGCATTTAAGAAGAATTTATGTTGTGTATAACAACAGACTTGTCTGGTATCTAATAGGGCCTAAAAAAGAACGTTTAAGCCCATACTCAAATTTGTCCCTCATCAGGCCCAGATATAGGAACCTAAATGAAAATTGCGATATATTACTTAGAATTAGGTTAGAGTCAGAATGTTATTTTTTTTTATCAGAAATTATAATACTGCATAAGCTAGTATATAGTATTGTATAAACTGCTTATAATGATTGAATAATTATATTCAATTAATTGATAAAATTTTCGCTCAATCAAAAATTCGAGCCAATGTAAATTTTCGTCCCTTTTAAGTAAATATCAGCTACAAAACTTAAAAATCTAACATTACAGATTGATTCTAATTTCAAAATATATTTCTCCATTCTTATTTGATCCTCTA
Source organism: Salvia miltiorrhiza (assembly GCF_028751815.1). Classification (NCBI taxonomy): domain Eukaryota; kingdom Viridiplantae; phylum Streptophyta; class Magnoliopsida; order Lamiales; family Lamiaceae; genus Salvia; species Salvia miltiorrhiza. The sequence goes on along the minus strand of NC_080394.1, from coordinate 41,619,689 downwards.
CCTATTTTTCCATTCTTCTCTGGTAGCTAATAGAGAAAATTATATTTTTCGAGATAATGGAGAATAACGAACAAATCAAAAAATTCTACGAACAAACCAACATAACTCATAACCAGACGTATCTAGTAAATATGGTGAAAATTTCGCTCACCCCCTCCAGGATTTGAACCTAGACCAAAATGCTTGTTCATATTGTACATTGATTTGTTTATAGAAATTATTGATTTGTTGGCCGTTTTCTTACGCTTTCTCTATTTTCTAGATATTTAACATTCTCCATGTAACCTTTCTCTCTCTCTCTCTCTCTCTCTCTCTCTCTCTATATATATATATATATATATATATGGAAGAGTTCAATGGAGACGACTAAATATTCAAATAACAGAGACCAAATCTCAGCCGTTGATCTTATCTAATCTAACGATTAGCATTTATTCACGCGCATGTTCAACGGATTTTTTGTTGAACATATATAGGGTCGAATCCCAGAACCCCCAAAAAATAAGCATTTATTCACGTCATGTTCAACGAATTTGATGAACGTTATATATATATATATATATATATATATAGAGAGAGAGAGAGAGAGAGAGAGAGAGAGAGAGAGAGAGAAGGGTTCAAAAGAGAAGCTAAATATTGTGGAGAATAGAGAATTCGTAAAATAAAAACGAATAGATCTATAATTTTAATGAACAGATCAATGTACCACATGAACAGCAATTTGCCAACGGTTCGAATCTTGCTGGTGGCGAGTTTTTCTTTATTTTTACTAAATACGACTGTTCATTACTTATGTTGATATGTTCGTCAAATGAATAGATTTGTTCATAATGAATAAAAAGATAATTATCTATTGAACTCAACCCTATATATATATATATATATAGGGGTGGGCTAGAATAAAAACACTCTTAAGTGTATAAAATATAAACGTTTCTTAACGTACGAATTTTATGTAGAACATGCATGAATTTATCCAACAAAGTTACGAATTGCGAAAAATAAAATTTTGTTACCTTTGGGATTCGAACTCAGGACCACGAATTCATCCAACAGGGTTATGAATCAACCGTAGATCTTGATGATCTAAGGGCTGAAAATCATTTATATTTTATACACTTAAGAGTGTTTTTATTCTAGCCCTCCCATATATATATATATATATATATATATATATATATATATATATATATATATAGGGGTGAACTCCAGTGAGACCCCCCTTAAGTGTAAGGATTAATGTACAATATAAACCATAGGATCTTATAGATCCAACCGTATAGATTTATTTGGTATTTTTTAATCTGTTTTTTTATTAAACCGTCTACTTTTGCATTCACACTACTAAAAGGACTGTTCAGTAATTTGCTCCAAAATGCGTCTGAACCGATCCCTCGAATCTCGGTGGTGAATTAATTGCTGAAAATTACATTTTCTCCCTCATGTAGCTCTGTTATAATTTTCGGCCACGTTAACATTTTTTTAGTTCCTTCATTTTACCTTTTTTTCCTTATGCGTTTAGATGGGTTTTGACTTTTTTTTTTCGTCGGCTGATTGTAGAAGAAGAAGAAGAACTTAGTGAATAAGGTCGGCGAAATATGAAGATTCCGAAGAAAAGAATAGGTTTTTTTTGTTAGGTCCCGGGGGTCTCGAATAGGTGTATGGGGAGGGGGGAATACACCTATGGGCTATTTTTCTTTTCCTCAAAGAAAGAGATCTCAAGATAGAGATCTAAACGAAACTTTACATGCAAACACAGACGCCTGTTAACTGAAAGCAGTTTTGACCAAACAGGGTTGACGACTGATACTGAAAGCTCTTCAGTAAGGAGTTATCAGTTAAGTTGCTGGAACTTAACTGATGCACTTATGGGCTTCAGTCGAGTTTGCCAAAATAGAGATGATAACACTCTTCCTGACTATCAAAAGATAGATCAGTCAGACTGATATCATATGCAGCGGAAATTAAACTTAGTTTTGCAATAGCCTCGGTTGAGCATGTTGTTGGTCTTAGGTTTTTCTTTGCAGTTATTCAGTATTCAGTTTATCAATTGAAACAACACAAGTAGGAAAGTAAAACTGAAAGCTGTAAACAACACAGAGACTTTTACGTGGTTCGGAAAAACCTTTTCCTACATCCACGGTCGGTTGATCAGACCAACAATCCACTCCGCAAGTGCTTAACAGGTGCACTGCAAACCAAACCGTGTGCTTGCCGGGTGCCGTACCACTGAAGAAAACCCTTCTACAGTACCCACACTTCACTCGTGTCAGATTTCTCTTGCTTAGCACAACCCGCGCTAAGACTCTCAGAGTCAGAGAACCTTTCTAAACTCCGAATCACTCAAAACACTCAAATCTTTCTTTTGGAAAGGAGGTTTGAACGAGTGCCAACTATACTGCAAAGAACAAGTTCTTTGTAGCAAGTTTGACATTGGCTTCTGGGTAAACAGAGGCTTGCCTAAGGTCTAAGAGAATGTATGTAATCAGCAGTGACTGATTTTGGCTTTGGAATTCTCTTCTTCGATTCAAGCTTTGGGGAGGTTGAGCTTTAGGCTGAGTAGCGATTTTGGCAGAGCTTCAGCTTATGTCGTTGAATCGGTGAAGGTTGAAGTGATCCTCGAGCGCTATTTGTAGGAGAACTCTTGAATAGATCCGTTGGCGTAGAACGTCCTCAAGATTTCTTCCGTTGGAGAGCAATTTGAATTTGGGCTGAGGCTTCAATCTTCGAGGTTCCTTATCTAGTGGAAACGGCTCTCTTGAGGGACAGGAGATGTGACGTCTTTGATAAAGTAACCACCAAATAGGAATGACATCTGCAGAGATAAGATCCTGAGATCTCTGCATTTCATGCGGCTGTACTTTTGTGAGTACGTGGCTTCCTTTGAACATTGGAAGATCAGTCCGAGGAATAATGTTCAACTGATACTTGACTTTAGTATCAGTCTGCATGCGGCACGCATTAAGTAATCAGTTCCAAACTGATTCTTCAACTGATACTTCAGTTGGTATCTTCAGTCTTCAGTCTTCAGAACCGCATACTAAACTAGAAACGAACTCTAACACTTGAGTTCAAAACTATTCTAGTCTATTACAATTAAGACCTATGAATTTTGGTATCATCAAAACAAGGATTAGGATATTCCACAAGGTTCCCAACATTTTTTTCGTTACTCTTTTTTTTATTAGTGTATATAATCTTTGAGGATTTTGCGGAGTCGATGGTTAAAATGGGGCAGATCGACGTGTTGACCGATTTCACTGGTCAGATCAAGAGCATATGCTCTGTAATTAATTAGGTCATATTTGTGGAATTAGGGGATTTTTCTTCTTGCATAGTTTGGGTTTTCTGTTTGTTTAATTTCGGTTCATTTGTTGGGAAATTATGAGAGAGAGTCATGATTCAGTGTTTTGAGTGTATAATTTTTTTTTGGTTTATTAGAAAATATTATTCATTTTTCTTTACAAAATTTAGATTAGGGGCAACTATAGGGATTATTCTTAAATGGTGTTGACAACTTACAAAGAACAATGAAGAAAAGGTAGGAAATTGTTCTTAAATCAATTTGGTGGTATTGGCTGATGAGCTTCACTCTTCATGAATGCTAGAAATCAATTTTTAAGTTCTGCCTATCACTTGCTCGACGAATTGCTTGATAGAATTTCTCATTATCTTTAATCTTGCTTTCTTCAAAAAAAAAAAATTGTGTTCCTGATTAAGCTTCTTATTTATGATTGTAGGGGAATAAATTGATTGAAGTTGAACTTTATTCATATTGAAATATTGTTTATTCATCAAAAACGTATTTTATTCAATAGATTTTGTTATCTTATTTTAACTTTAATTTGTACGGTGTTTGTTAATATTAAGTGTTTGTTATAAAACGAAGTGATAAATGAGATCTATTTCTTTTATTCTTTTATGCAAATGAAATTGTGAGGCTTACGATTGTCAACAATGGAGGAATGAGAGGTGAAGATTTCTTGTGAATAAACTTGTTCATATATATTCTTTTGTTGGTACCAGTTTAGGCTTGGTGTGTATTAACTATAATATCTCTATTTTTGTTGTTGATATACAAATATATTAGTTGCAAAACAGTGCTTTATTTTTGTTTTTCAGAACCTGGTTAAGGCAAAATCGATGCATCACGTATGGCTGGACAAGGAAAAAATAGGGGTAAAGAAAAATTGATCGAATGTGTGTTATTTGTCAGTTGTTTGTTTTATATTCAGTTAAACTTATGTATTATGCATTAGAATAACATGTAATAGTAAATGTAGGTGAGTGTTCTAATGAGACTGCACGGCGTAAGGACAATCTAGGTTGAACGATAATCTGGAGAATTTGTTAAATATGAACTTGTTCTTGTGAATTTATTTACAGATGGATTTTAATGATGAAAACTGGTATGATTTTTTTTTTTTTTGTAGTTTTTTAGTACACCAAAATTTAAATTTTATTCATCAGTTGTTAATTCTTGTGCGATAGGATATGAATTTAATGCATCTAATTTGTTCATGAACATATCTCATATTATAGTAAATGTAGGCTGGATCTTTCATCAGTTGTCCATGATATGCGACAGACTTTTGTTGTTGGTGTCATTAAGAGCATTGAGAAGAAGAATTCGAGTGGTGCCAAGGTTACCAAGGCTGGAGTCAAGTGAATGGTGTTGGCTTCGACTTTTACTGATGTAGAAGTCTATTTGTTTGATAATGTTAGAGTCAATGTTGACTCCGACAATGTTGGGACCAATGTTGATAACATTCATGTTCTCAATGTTGGGTGGAATGTTGATAACATACATGGTGTCAACATTTCTGGGTTTCAACCAACATTCCGGAGTCTGCCTTGACTCCATACTTTGACTCTCTATTGGTAATTGTATATATTTAATCTTTACCTTCCTTTCACATTTTATTATTCTTTTGGTTGTGGAATAAAGGTTTTATGCTTGTTGACCACGTTTTTAATAAGTTGAAAGGTGATTTATCATGGTCCAAAGTAGTGGGCTGTTAGTTCCTATTTTTCAGGACCCATGATCTCTCAACCAACATTCCAGACTGGTCGACTGGCAGTTTTCAGAGGTGGATTGCGGCGGTTATAGGAAGCTTCTGGAAGTGGGAAGTGGAGAAAACTAACCACGACATGAAGGTCTATAAAAGCAGCAAGGAGCCTCATTCATCCTTACGTTTTGGGAGTGCGTTTTCACCGACCTAACATTCGTTCACAACCAACTCGTCACTTTTGTCTTGCTGCAAACATGACACCAGTTCTTCAAACCTTGCTTTGACGGATGAGTCTTAGACAGCCAATCTGTAAAGGCTTACTCTGTATTGACGGGAGGTCAAGGGTAAGGGTTGAAGATCGAGGACATTGGAGCGTAGCAGACTGCTTTGTTCGAGTAACATTTGTTATTCGACTGTTTTGGTTTTCTGTGTTGTTTCAACACTTTAGTGCAGATTCTAGATAGGTAGATTTATCTTAGGCAGCCAATCTGTAAAGATAGATTACCAGAGAGATCTGAATTTGTACTTTGTATTGTTGATGATCATAGTGAATTTAGCCATGAGGCACTCACGGGTTATTTATAATCCGTGAAAAAAGTATTTCTGTGTGTTATTACTTTCCGCTGCATGTTGGTTACAATGTTATTAACATTCTGTTGATAACATTGCATCCAACATTACTCTTTTCTTTACACAGTTTTACTTTGTTGGTAATTTGGGGCACCAAACTCTTTCAATTGGCATCAAGAGCGGGTTCTTGACGAACTAAGAATCGATTCCTGTGTGCAAAATTACCACCAATGGATGTGGCTGTACTTTTGTGAGTACGTGGCTTCCTTTGAACATTGGAAGATCAGTCCGAGGAAGAATGTTCAACTTATACTTAACTTTAGTATCAGTCTGCATGCGGCACGCATTAAGTAATCAGTTCCAAACTGATTCTTCAACTGATACTTCAGTTGGTATCTTCAGTCTTCAGTCTTCAGTCTTCAGAACCGCATACTAAACTAGAAACGAACTCTAACACTTGAGTTCAAAACTGTTCTAGTCTATTACAATCAAGACCTATGAATTTTGGTATCATCAAAACAAGGATTAGGATATTCCACAAGGTTCCCAATATTTTTTTTCGTTACTCTTTTTCTTATTAGTGTATATAATCTTTGAGGATTTTGCGGAGTCGATGGTTAAAATGGGGCAGATCGACGTGTTGACCGATTTCACTGGTCAGATCAAGAGCATATGCTCTGTAATTAATTAGGTCATATTTGTGGAATTAGGGGATTTTTCTTCTTGCATAGTTTGGGTTTTCTGTTTGTTTAATTTCGGTTCATTTGTTGGGAAATTATGAGAGAGAGTCATGATTCGGTGTTTTGAGTGTATAATTTTTTTTTTGGTTTATTAGAAAATATTATTCATTTTTCTTTACAAAATTTAGATTAGGGGCAACTATAGGGATTATTCTTAAATGGTATTGACAACTTACAAAGAACAATGAAGAAAATGTAGGAAATTGTTCTTAAATCAATTTGGTGGTATTGGCTGATGAGGTTCACTCGTCATGAATGCTAGAAAAATCAATTTTTAAGTTCTGCCTATCACTTGCTCGACGAATTGCTTGATAGAATTTCTCATTATCTTTAATCTTGCTTTCTTCAAAAAAAAAAAAAAATTGTGTTCCTGATTAAGCTTCTTATTTATGATTGTAGGGGAATAAATTGATTGAAGTTGAACTTTATTCATATTGAAATATTGTTTATTCATCAAAAATGTATTTTATTCAATAGATTTTGTTATCTTATTTTAACTTTGTACGGTGTTTGTTAATATTAAGTGTTTGTTATAAAACGAAGTGAAAAATGAGATCTATTTCTTTTATTCTTTTATGCAAACGAAATTGTGAGGCTTACGATTGTCAACAATGGCGGAATGAGAGGTAAAGATTTCTTGTGAATAAACTTGTTCATATATATTCTTTTGTTGGTACCAGTTTAGGCTTGGTGTGTATTAACTATAATATCTCTATTTTTGTTGTTGATATACAAATATATTAGTTGCAAAACAGTGCTTTATTTTTGTTTTCCAGAACCTGGTTAAGGCAAAATCGATGCATCATGTATGGCTGGACAAGGAAAAAATAGGGGTAAAGAAAAATTGATCGAATGTGTGTTATTTGTCAGTAGTTTTTTTATATTCAGTTAAACTTATGTATTATGCATTAGATGTCACGACCGGCCCTAATTAAGGATAATTAAGCCGGGGAAACCGTGACTAATGGGGGAAGATTAGAAACGGGGTAGAAAGGGGGATAATCAAACAAGGAAGGATCGCATTTCATCATTTTTAACAAAAGGGATATTTATAAAATAGCGGAGGTTTGGTCGTATAGACTCAAATAACTAGCAAGTTCAGATAGCTCCGACTTAGCCAAAATAACATAAAACTTCTGAGTACGCAGCGGAATAAGGTTCTGATTACATGTATGAAGACATGTATCCCTAGAGTTCATTAATACATAATAAGACAAAAGAGTCCCGCTCGTCACTTCATCACCATCGGCAGCTACTCAACCTGCACATTTAGAAATATATGCAGGGCTGAGTACAAAAGTACTCAGTGGGCACGTATGCCTAAGTATAAAAATACATACTTCAAAACTGTAAATTGTCATGCCATCATAAACAGTACAGCAAGGGAGTTTTTCGCTAAAAAGGCCCAAGCTTACTAAGTTCATTTGTGATTCTTAAAGTTCGTCTGCAGACTAAGTTCTCTTGTAATCTATCATATCTGGAACTTTGTGCCGGAGAGGTGGCCACCTCTCACGGTCACTTGACCGGCCAACCCGCTAGATGACTCACGGTCACTGGTGTACACTAGTCCTGGCAGGATAGCTATCAACTGCTCAGGACCCGAATTCGATTGCATCATTGGCAAAGCCAAAGCAGATAGATATCATACTAAAATTGAAACATTTTATGGCAAGACAATACTTGAAATAACTTTAACTCAAAGATTTTATCATGAAATAACTTGCTTGAACGTAACATTTAAACTCATTTGATATATATGAAAGTAATGCCCACCTGATAGTAACTCTTGTTGTGGTGTAGTGGCTCTTAATCTAGTTATTGCTCTCCCACTTGACCTTTATTGCGAGAACTTTAAATAAGAAATTTGCTCGAGCAGAATTCTCAAATAATGAGAATGCGAAAATAAATATGCATGACTCTCTTATGCATGATTTATTATTCTTGCTTAATAGTCCGGGAAATCTACTATTAATCCTAACTCTCGGATTAAATAAATTAAATAACTTAAATAAAGCTCGTCGCATGAGGTCGGATAATAACTATAATGAATCCACTTATCTAGAGTGTTCTATCCCACTTGATAATTATAATAGGTCTCGCTCCGTAATCGATTAAAATGAAATAGCTCAATCGAATTATTCGCTTAATAATCTCGTAAAGGTTAATCGGGCTTAATAAATAAGAACGAAAATAATATTATAAGTTCGAAATAATTAAAAGGCTCAACATAAGGCAGCCTGATAATTAATTAAATGAAAGTGGGCATGAATTAAATAGTGAAAAGCCCAACTGAATTAAAATCGGGCCAATTAAAAGAAATAACCTAAGCCCAAAACAATTAAAATTTGCAGCTCACATAAAAAGAAGGCCCAACTTTCGGCCCAAAGGAAACATAAATCAAGCCCAAAATCAACCCAACCAAAATAAATGAAGGCCCAATACAATTAAAATGAGAAGGCCCAATCCCATTTCTTCTTCCTCAAACGTGCTGCTCTAATTCTCCTCACGCCATTTCCTCAAATGCCTCTCTCTCTAAACTCCGAGAGCCGCTTCCTTCTCTTGCCAAAATCGGCCGCGCCTCCAGACTTTCCAGGCGCCGGCGAGGCCGCGCCTCGCCTTTGAAATCCAGCGACTGATCTGCATCTTCGCCTCTCATTACTTTCCTCGCTGTAAATTTAGGTTGGTTCTTCTCCTCAAACCGAGCCCTAATTCCGCCTCAGAATTGCCGCCGCCGCCGTCCTGTGGTTTCCGGCGATCCGGCACTGCCGCTAGGCGCCGCTCAACTTGTCCTCCCTCTCCCCTTACTCACGTTGACGACTCATCATACCTATACCCCAACTCTCGGCGAAGTACCAGGTGGGGCCCTACCCCCTCCCTGTTCTCTTCAGTTCCGGCCACCAGTGCCTCTGGTCCGACTCCGCCGCCACTGTTATTACTGGGATCCGGCGAGGCCGCGGCCTCCGAAGGCCAACGAGACCCGCAGCTCCCACTTCGTTTCTCCTCTGTTCCCAAAACAGAAGGGCGATTGAGCCCTAGCTGCCTCTAGGTTTGACTGAAATCGACGCCTTAGTTCGACTTCTGGTGGATCGAATCTGTCACGCAGCCACCGTCGAGTCACCGATCCGGCAATCCGGTGAGTCGGCTCTAATCTCTCCCCCTTTCTTAAAGCTAAGTTAGACTTCTATGCTATTATAAATCGTCATTCGTGAATCTCTTGATGAACTATAGCTATCAAAGTGTAATATACACCCATTTCCTGAAGCTTTTGTTCTATGTCGATTATGCAAGGGTTCTACTAACTATAGTGGCCTGTTTCTGTATCAATAGTTTCTTAGTGCCTTGTGAAGGAAACATAGGTAAAAACTGATTTCGTGATTGCTTAATCCATCTATGCATATATATACACACCTGTATACTATGTATTTCCTTCTAAACATATGCTTGATGATATGATGCATGAACTGGAGCTGAGCTTAGTATTTACCTTGCAATTGTTTGGTGTTTGGCCGTCTGTTGTTGCTGTTGAATTCATTGGGGAAGAAGCTGAAAAGAATTGTGGGTTCATCTTAATAAATGCAGGTTGATTAAGAATGGAATGGGGAGTTGAAGCCAAAGCTTACCCTCCCTTGAAGTCTGGTAGCTGCAGCAAATTCTTCTGCTCTCTCTCTCTTTCTTCAAATTCTTGTGCACTAAGGAAATTTGAAGGGATTGTTGGGTGTAGTATAAAGGGGTAGATAGGCTGTCATAGGGTGGCTGATAGAGGGTGGTTGAAAGACTCCCTGCTCCAGCCGCATGCGCCGCAAGCTACAGGGGAAAGGATGGGACATGAGTGTTATCAGAACTACTGTTGTTGCAGCTATTTTATTCTATGTGCACACACGCACCTTTCTCTTTCCTTTCCCCTTTTTCTTTTCTTTATTGCTGCGTGTACTAGCTATATGGTAGGAGTAAAGTGAAGAAAATCCTTCAGTCTTCGATAAATCTATATCTTGTGTATCTGTAATACTAATCTCGAGTTTTGCTAATAAAATTGCGTGTTTGCAATCAAACATTGATTATTCCCATTAATCACGTATCTTGAATATCGATATCTAATTTCTTGCCTGCTAATTCTACATCAAATCCGTAAATTCAATTCGCTTCACATGTCGTCTAATATCTAAATTAAATCCGTAGATTTAATTAGATTAACAAGTCGGAATAAATCCACGACTCAACTAACAATAATAGATAGAAATAATATTCTATAGCATATAAAATTAATGACCTGACTTTGCTAAGTCAGTTATCATTCTAGAAAATAAATCATTGTCTACTCAATGAATAAATCACGATCATTTCACGTGGAAATATCTAATTCAGAATCTCAGCTGGATTAACATTACTGGAGGATGCAATAATTAAATATCGCATTTACTAATCTTAATCATAAATAAAAGAGCGGGCTACTACATACTACCCCTCTTAAAAAAAATTTCGTCCCGAAATTTGCATATCATCGCAAAAGTTCTTGGTATTTTCTCTCGTCTTGCTTTCAAGTTTTCGCGTAGCTCTTTTTTTTTCATATAATGACTCATAAGGTGCCATATTAATGATCGCCTGATAACTATTATTATAGGCAAACTCAATCAATGAATGAATGCACTAATTCTCAACTTCCACCTCTGTCTATTACTACTACTCTTAACATGTTTTCGAAAATCTGAATTGTTCTCTCAAACTATCGATCTGTTTGTGGGTGGAAGGTAGCATTGAAATTAAACCTTGTGCCCAATTCCTTCTGTAAGTTCATCTATAGTCTGGGTGTGAACTTTGAATCCCGGTATGAAGTGATTGACATGGGCACGCCGTGCAATGCACAATTTCTCAAATATACAGATGGGCTAGCTTGTTCGATCTGTAACTAATCGGTATTGTTATAAAACGAGCGCATTTCGTGAGTCGCTCCACTATTACGCAAATGGCGGTGTTTCCTCTTTTCGACTTGTAAACTAGTTACAAAATCCATTGTAATGTGCTCCCATTCTCATTTTGAAATGTTCAATTGTTGTAGCTTCCACATGGTCTTTAGTGTAAAGCTTCGCTTGTTGGCATGCTAGGCATCCCTCAACAAATGAAGCTATATCTTTCTTCGAACCTTTTCGCCAAAAATTTTCTCTAAGTCCTGATACATTTTGTGCTTTCCGGGTGGGCAGTATACGGCGGGTCATGAGCCCATCTTTGAGTTTGTCATCATGGGGGATATACAATCTTTCATGAACATTAACGCATTATCCACGTCTCATGGTACGTCTAGGCTTGCCTGATCTTATTGCTAAACGTATTTTCTCCAAGGTCTCATTCCTTCTTTGCGCATTATCAGCTTTCCTATAAAGTTGGGTGTTATTACCATCATGGCAATAATCCCTTCTACAGATTCTAGTGGTTGAACCACTTCTAAATTCATTCTACTAAAATCTTTCATGGGTTCCTTTTCCTGAGTGAGGGGAGAGGGAGGACAAGTTGAGCGGCGCCTAGCGGCAGCGCCGGATCGCCGGAAACCACAGGACGGCGGCGGCGGCAATTCTGAGGCGGAATTAGGGCTCAGTTTGAGGAGAAGAACCAACCTAAATTTACAGCGAGGAAAGTAATGAGAGGCGAAGATGCAGATCAGTCGCTGGATTTCAAAGGCGAGGCGCGGCCTCGCCGGCGCCTGGAAAGTCTGGAGGCGCGGCCGATTTTGGCAAGAGAAGGAAGCGGCTCTCGGAGTTTAGAGAGAGAGGCATTTGAGGAAATGGCGTGAGGAGAATTAGAGCAGCACGTTTGAGGAAGAAGAAATGGGATTGGGCCTTCTCATTTTAATTGTATTGGGCCTTCATTTATTTTGGTTGGGTTGATTTTGGGCTTGATTTATGTTTCCTTTGGGCCGAAAGTTGGGCCTTCTTTTTATGTGAGCTGCAAATTTTAATTGTTTTGGGCTTGGGTTATTTCTTTTAATTGGCCCGATTTTAATTCAGTTGGGCTTTTCACTATTTAATTCATGCCCACTTTCATTTAATTAATTATCAGGCTGCCTTATGTTGAGCCTTTTAATTATTTTGAACTTATAATATTATTTTCGTTCTTATTTATTAAGCCCGATTAACCTTTACGAGATTATTAAGCGAATAATTCGATTGAGCTATTTCATTTTAATCGATTACGGAGCGAGACCTATTATAATTATCAAGTGGGATAGAACACTCTAGATAAGTGGATTCATTATAGTTATTATCCGACCTCATGCGACGAGCTTTATTTAAGTTATTTAATTTATTTAATCCGAGAGTTAGGATTAATAGTAGATTTCCCGGACTATTAAGCAAGAATAATAAATCGTGCATAAGAGAGTCATGCATATTTATTTTCGCATTCTCATTATTTGAGAATTCTGCTCGAGCAAATTTCTTATTTAAAGTTCTCGCAATAAAGGTCAAGTGGGAGAGCAATAACTAGATTAAGAGCCACTACACCACAACAAGAGTTACTATCAGGTGGGCATTACTTTCATATATATCAAATGAGTTTAAATGTTACGTTCAAGCAAGTTATTTCATGATAAAATCTTTGAGTTAAAGTTATTTCAAGTATTGTCTTGCCATAAAATGTTTCAATTTTAGTATGATATCTATCTGCTTTGGCTTTGCCAATGATGCAATCGAATTCGGGTCCTGAGCAGTTGATAGCTATCCTGCCAGGACTAGTGTACACCAGTGACCGTGAGTCATCTAGCGAGTTGGCCGGTCAAGTGACCGTGAGAGGTGGCCACCTCTCCGGCACAAAGTTCCAGATATGATAGATTACAAGAGAACTTAGTCTGCAGACGAACTTTAAGAATCACAAATGAACTTAGTAAGCTTGGGCCTTTTTAGCGAAAAACTCCCTTGCTGTACTGTTTATGATGGCATGACAATTTACAGTTTTGAAGTATGTATTTTTATACTTAGGCATACGTGCCCACTGAGTACTTTTGTACTCAGCCCTACATATATTTCTAAATGTGCAGGTTGAGTAGCTGCCGATGGTGATGAAGTGACGAGCGGGACTCTTTTGTCTTATTATGTATTAATGAACTCTAGGGATACATGTCTTCATACATGTAATCAGAACCTTATTCCGCTGCGTACTCAGAAGTTTTATGTTATTTTGGCTAAGTCGGAGCTATCCGAACTTGCTAGTTATTTGAGTCTATACGACCAAACCTCCGCTATTTTATAAATATCCCTTTTGTTAAAAATGATGAAATGCGATCCTTCCTTGTTTGATTATCCCCCTTTCTACCCCGTTTCTAATCTTTCCCCATTAGTCACGGTTTCCCCGGCTTAATTATCCTTAATTAGGGCCGGTCGTGACAGAGTGGTATCAGAGCAGTTCATTTGCTTTGAACCCTAGAGTTAACCCATTTTTCTAGTATGATCACTAGTATATATGAGTCAGTCGACTAAAGCTCAACACTTCATCACATCGCCATGCTCAACCAGGAGGAAGAACAGCAAAAGACAAAAGCTTTATATTTCACGCGAATGCGCAAGTGTTTAATATCCTATTTATGTCTTTTATTAAGAAGATCACTCAATGAACTTAGATGCGTTAAGAATGCATGATCACTGTTACGAGAAGAACAATAGAAGCTAGAAACTCAGTTATATTTCACTATAGCCATGGTGAAGTGCCAAGAAAGAGAAAGAGAATCCAATGAAAGTAGTGCAAGTGGAGTGCCACGTACGAATCACTGACGCAGGCATAGTTCTTCATTCAGGTTGTTCACGCGAAACGGAACACCTAATCGACTATTGCCTTATTCGATGATAGTTTAAGTATGATATTGCTTATAGCGATGAGTGCGACTTATGTAATCAGTTAGCTAATCCCTAATAAGCTGAGACTCGCTTCTAGCCTCGATTATCACTAGCTATGGCTTGAGGATAACCTTCATGATTCATGTATGAACTTCAGAATTAGACTTACGAGGGGTCAAAATGCTTTGTATATAATGTTATAATATTACGATTAAAGCTATCAGCTTATAGTTTCAGATATTCGGAACCATTCTACTTATAGTACCTATCGCAATAGATGAGGACATGACCGAGAATCCCTATTGATTACGATCACCTACTACAAATTTGAAAGACCCCCTGCTCCAGCCGCATGCGCCGCAAGCTACAGGGGAAAGGATGGGACATCAGTGTTATCAGAACTACTGTTGTTGCAACTATTTTATTCTATGTGCACACACGCACCTTTCTCTTTCCTTTCCCCTTTTTCTTTTCTTTATTGCTGCGTGTACTAGCTATATGGTAGGAGTAAAGTGAAGAAAATCCTTCAGTCTTCGATAAATCTATATCTTGTGTATCTGTAATACTAATCTCGAGTTTTGCTAATAAAATTGCGTGTTTGCAATCAAACATTGATTATTCCCATTAATCACGTATCTTGAATATCGATATCTAATTTCTTGCCTGCTAATTCTACATCAAATCCGTAAATTCAATTCGCTTGACATGTCGTCTAATATCTAAATTAAATCCGTAGATTTAATTAGATTAACAAGTCGGAATAAATCCACGACTCAAGTAACAATAATAGATAGAAATAATATTCTATAGCATATAAAATTAATGACCTGACTTTGCTAAGTCAGTTATCATTCTAGAAAATAAATCATTGTCTACTCAATGAATAAATCAGATCATTTCACGTGGAAATATCTAATTCAGAATCTCAGCTGGATTAACATTACTGGAGGATGCAATAATTAAATATCGCATTTACTAATCTTAATCATAAATAAAAGAGCGGGCTACTACATTAGAATAACATGTAATAGTAAATGTAGGTGAGTGTTCTAATGAGACTGCACGGTGTAAGGACAATCTAGGTTGAACGATAATTTGGAGAATTTGTTAAAATTATTAATGCGACTGTATGGACAGCTAAGGGGTCAGGGCTTATCCCTCAAACCTTCACGATTGCACAAACACCACCTCTTGAGAATCCTTCCATCCTTTGCTCGTCTGATTGTGCTTTTTCTAGTTTCAAATCCACAATAACCAGCATAATCATCATAAAATTTCTCTCCTACTTCCAAGGTAGGAAATACTAGACCAACCCGGGGTTTCAGAGAATCATCGCATTCAGGAAAAAACAATTCTTCATGCGAATCATCTTCAGAATCATTAACAGGCACTACATATATAAATTATAAAATAGTATTAAAAAACGAATTGAACAATACATGGTTTTACTGAATAAGTGAACAAATCTATGTTAGCAAAAATTAATGTACTGTATTGGAAATTAAGAATTTGATAATGAAAAAAATGTGAAATCATATATATTAGGGTTTTAATTTGAGCAAAAACAATTACTGAACAAATACAAACTCGGAAAAAAATTTAATTGAACAAATACAATATACTATACATTATAAACTAATGTAAATTCTGATGCATAATATCCAAAACATAATGAATAAAAGCATACTATTCACAAATAATGCACCTTCAATCAATTTTTCTTTACCTTGTTTTTTACTTGTGCAACGGTACGTGCGGCCTCTTCTTTGGGAGAATCAAGTTCTACAAAAAAAAAAACAACTTACGAGAACTGTACAAACAGACAAAGTGGAATAGAAGGTGTGTGAAAGGAATAAAGATTGCAGAATAAAGAGAAATCAAAAAACGAAAACTACAAAAACTATTAAATCTCAAGACCATCCAAAAGAATTATGCAAAAATAACAAATTAAAAAGCTTACCGGAGTTCTCCATGAAAAGGTATATATGAGCAAGAAGATTTTCGATTGCAAAATACGAGCAAGAAACAAAAAAAGAGTAAAAATAAACTCAACGGAACCGATAAAGTGAAGAAGAGCAGATTAAAAATAATTACTTCCCACGTCAAAGATATGTATGAAATAAAAATTAACATAAATAAAAATAATAATTAAGATATGAAAAGGTGTAAGATACGAAAAGAATCTAATAAGGACATGGAAAAATTAACAATGACAAATCTAACCTTTATGGAATTAAATAATAAATAAAATCAGAAAAAAAAATCTAGCCATGAGATTGAAAAAATAAACGCATCAGATCGTGCCATAGATCTCACTAAAGATAGGGGGTCTCATTGGAGCGGCCCCCTATATATATATAGGGTGTGGTTCTAGAGAGAACTACATTATTTGTGAGAACGTGAGAACCATCAAATCTAATGCATCCACTATAAAAATTAATGCATTCGTTATTAAAATTAATGCACTCAAAAAAATAAAAAAAAATTGCTCCCTTCAGGATTCGAACCCAGGATCTGCATTCATCCAACAAGATGATGCATCCACCGTAGATCTTGATGATCGAATGGCTGAAAATGGTTCTCCGGTCTTCTTTTATTTAGTGGTTCTTTCTTGAACCTCTCCCTATATATATATATATAGGGTGCGGTTATAGTGAGAACCACACTTATCGTGAGAATATAAGAACCATTAAAATCAATGCATCTACTATATAAATTAATGCATTCGCTATTAAATTTAATGCATCCGAAAATAATAAATTTTTTGCTCCCTTCAGGATTCGAACCCAGGATCTGCATTCATCCACCAAGATGATGCATCCACCGTAGATCTTGATGATCGAATGGCTTAAAATGGTTCTATGTTCTAATTTTATTTAGTGGTTCTTATTTGAACCTCTCCCTATATATATATATAGGAAGATGTTCTAATAAAAACCTCTGTTAAAATGAGAACTAGGAACCTAATCTTGACCTTTTAAATATTAGATCTAATGGTTATGATTTAGTCAACAAAAGAAACTGTGCATCTATTATATTTTACTGTACAATTAAAAAATATGCAATTTATGCAATTGAAACCAACAATGCAAAATACTCAAGCAAATCGAAATTGTGCATCTATGCAATTGAAACTGTGCATCTATGCAATCGAAATTGTGCATCTGTAGTTTAATCTCAGCCCTCTATTTTATTTAAATCAATGGTTTTAAATTGGTTCCTAGTTTTCATCTTAAGAGGGGTTTTTATATTAACCCTACCCTATATATATATATATATATATATATATATATATATATATATATATATATATATATTATGCAAAAAATAAATTTAAAATGAACAAATTATGATAATTTAAAGTTTTACGTTTACATTGTATCATACGCAAATCTTCCCTGCAAAATTAAAATATTATTAACTTAGCAATTTTAAATTCTAAATGCACAAATAAAATATAACATATGTGTATAATGTTCGCTAATTTCTTAACACGCCGCAAGTGCACGAATGCAATTGTGTACAGTAGCAAGTAAGGTCTTATTCCACAGAGATTGATTATTAATGATTACTATCCTAAATTATCTTTCTCTATCTTAAAAACAAATAAAGATTAAATAACTGGAAAAAAATAAATCAAGCTGACAAAGAA
The DNA here is from genome assembly GCF_028751815.1 of Salvia miltiorrhiza. Classification (NCBI taxonomy): domain Eukaryota; kingdom Viridiplantae; phylum Streptophyta; class Magnoliopsida; order Lamiales; family Lamiaceae; genus Salvia; species Salvia miltiorrhiza. The sequence continues at coordinate 41,601,898 of NC_080394.1, read as the reverse complement.
AAACTTATGGAAATACATTATCTCAAGGTAAAGGTTTCAACAGACTCAGATAATCCAACAGATTTAATTCAATAAACCAAGATAGATTTTCCTAAAACAATCTCAATGTTAGTCTATACCCACTCGCGTTCATACAAACAATTGATTACATGCAAGGCTACCATCCCCAAATTACTCTTAAAAATGCAACTCCAAAAAGTCCTTAGGATTAATGTCCTCACAATTATCTCAAGCTCTCTCGCTAATATTGACAAGTATGTTTTATGTTTTAAGTTCAGGTAACAATTATCATCTCCCGATATCAAATTAATACCTAAGATTATGCAAAATTGGTGGCAAATCAATTAAACAAACAACAAACACAAGAACATAGAAAGGAAAATAAATCTTGATAAATTGAATCAAACAATGTCAGAAATCCAAATCTTTTTACTACCTAAACCCTAGGATAAAAACGTTCTAGCCACACATAGACACACGAACTAGAATAAAAATATAAATAGAACAGATGAACATTTAACAAATAAACCGTAAAGAAATCGGTGAATCTTCAGTTCTTGCTCTTAAGGTCTTCTCAGTTTGTCTCTGCAGCTCTCAAAAATAGAAAAAATGTAAAAATCTTCGTTCAAAAGTGTTTTGGGGTTCTTTTATGTACCCTAGGTCTTCTAGCTTCATTTCCACTCCAAAAATCGTGTTTTGATAAAAAGATCAGAATTGGGCGAAAAATGTGTGGCGCATGCGGCCGGAATAGGCGGCCGCACGCATGGCCGCATATGGTGTCGAGTAGCGTGGCCTGAACATGCGGTCGCGTGCCTGAGCCGCCTTGTCTCCCTAAATTGCCTGACTAGTCACGCGGTCTGGGCACGTAGTCGCATGTGGTGCCCGCACGACCTCCATGGGACGCGCCCCTGCATGCAGCCACATGTCTTGGTGACATGCAGACTTCTCAATGTTCGTTCTTCTTCGTCTGGCATTCGATTTGAGCTTCGTTTGCTTCCCAACATGGGTCCAAATATTTGTAAAAATAGCACAAACACGGACGAGTAGTCTATTCCACAAAATAAACAAATTCAAAGTTAGACAACTCAACTTTCACAAGAAAAACACTCAATAAAGTACTAGAATGATGTAATCTAGGAGTGAAAATGCATGTAAATCATATAACCTTTTAAAATTTTCAACAATTGATGGACTATTGAGCACGTATCTATGCGCTTGAATCCATCCAATGTTGTCCAATATAAATAGTTATTCTTTTTTCAAAGGATGACCATCTTGTATTGGGCTTATCCCACCACCTTCATTGTTTCTATTTGGTCTATTCAATTTTCACTCGACATCACTTAAATACAGTGAACAAAATATCATGCATTCTTTAGCAAGATATCTTCCAGCTATAGATCCTTCAGGGTGACTTCAAGTGCCAACATAGTTTTCAATAGGCACAAGCACAAATAGCTATATAAGAAAATTATTGTTAAATCATTCACCCGAATATGAATTTGATATAAAGTAAATATTAAATATTACCTCTCAGTGAGGTATATAGAACGAAACTGAATAGGTCCATTAAGTTTAGCCTCTTTCAGCAAGTGAATAGAAAAATGTTCCATAACATCAAAAAGTGAAGGAGAAACTTTTTTCTCCAACTCACAAAGCTCTAGTGCAACTTGTCCTTTAAAGCTTCAAAGTCAGTGTGCATTTTTTAATATAATGCTTGAATTTTTTTGCATAAGTCAATAATTGCTTTGTAGAGATGTTTAATTAGGAAACATCCTCTCAAAGCAACTAGTAGCAATTAATGCATTAGAATGTGGCAATCATGGCTTATAAGACCAAATATATTTCTTTCAACTAAATTAACACACTTTGAGATGTTTGATGCATAATCATTTGGTACATTTACGTTATTTAATACTTGTAAGATATAAATCCTTTCTTTTTTACCCAATGTGAAATAAGCTAGTTGAAGATAAAACTTATCACATTTCCATTGAGGATGTAGCAACTTCGTATGTCTAGTATTTGAAGATCTAATCTAGATTTAATATTGAATTTTGTTTTAGCAACAACACCAAGCAATGGCCATAAGATATTTTCAATACGATGCTACAAGCATCGTGAAATTCCATGTTATATTATGATGAGTCCATATTTATGCTCGTTTTGTGTCTGTTTTAGGTCTAGATCGAGTCCTTTTTTTCATGTATTTTGTTAGAGACTTGTGCCTAGGAGGGCATAGTTCGAAAGAGGGTTTGCTTAATGTGCAGGTATAGCTTAATGTTGCTGCATTCCGTGAAAGAGGCATGGATATGAAACAGATCATCTAGGGCATAAAGCTACTAGAATTGAATATCAAAAGTCTGAAGTAAAGGTGACCAAGTGAACCGACCCTTTGCCCATAGTACCGCGCAGGATCCAGTATGCATTGGACGGAAGGTCCGGGGCAGAAGATAGCACATCAGACGAACGAGGTAGGATTGACGTGTAGGAGCTTGATCCGGGCAAAAGGTGATGGTCATTCATGAAAAGGCCGATGAAAAGGCCGAAAGGGTTAAACCTCTACCTTATCCACAAGGATTCGAATCTTGAAGATTGGGCCTGAAGACATAGATGAATCGCGAGACTCCTCGCTTCAGCCGACTCTCTATGGATTGGGCCTTCTCGAGCCCTAATCGCACCTATAAATACCTAAAGACTTCTCGCCTGATGGTAACAATTCAGTGACCAAAGTTATGCTATGTTGTAATTTCGAGAGATAGTGAGGGAAGCAAACTACGCCCGTTTGTGGCATAAGTATTTCAGTTTCTGCATGTTTTACACGAAACTGTTGGCCGTAAGTACTCTTTTACTTTTAAGTAAATTTCTTTTTGTTTCAGCATTGTGTCATTTATGTCTTTTGTTATGTTTAGCTAAGTTATTTAACCTTATTTGGGAAACATGAACTCATAAACTCTAGAGGTCTAATTGGTCTTAGGAGCTGCATGAATATGTTCCCGATACATTAGGTTTGATTCGAAAACGATTTGGAGAATTTGATTAATTAACTGATCACTAATTGATTAAGGGATTTTGACCACAAGTAACCTTTGGGCACAAGGCGAATGGAATTTTAGCCTCCAAAGAGTATAACTGGTGCTGGAGTAACAACTTTTGGTTAAGGCCATATAAGAGATCAAATTGGGCATAACCCTTTCAAGCGAGAAGCCAACGTCGGGAGGGATTATGGACAAAATAGATAAACCCATTAACTGATGATTTTTAGGGCTTACACATTGAAAGGAAAGATTGGGATGGGGTTGTAGCATGCGTGACGCGTGACAATGGGGGATGTTACTGTCTTATGCCTATAACCGATTGTTTATGGACTTTTTTTTCCCTTATTTCCAACAGTTTAGTCCCCTTTCCTTGTTCATCAAGTTTCGACAAAAATGGGGTTTGCCTATGTTAAAACATGGTATCATCATCGTTTAGGGTTAGAACAAGAGTAGGAAAAGAGACTTTAAGATTGTAAACTGTATTTGGCCTTTTATTTCTTGTTCTTCTTCCACTGATTACAAGACCCTTTATAGGGTGATAAAACATTACAAAAGGAAAGAAATAAAGTGATCAAAATAATCAAGGATCTCTTCATATGTAATTGATCCTTGATTAATATGTTTCCTTAAATACTTTCAACACTCCCCCTCAAGTCGAGCGACGGGATTTCCGATGCTCAACTTGACAAGAACCTCTGAGAAACTTTTGGAGCTCACAGCCTTGGTTAAGATATCGGCGAGTTGGTCTTCGGATCTCACAAACGGTAATGTCACGATTCCTCCTTCGATCTTTTCTTTGATAAAATGCCTATCAACCTCGACATGTTTTGTTCTATCATGTTGAACAGGGTTTTCTGATATACTGATGGCAGCCTTATTGTCGCAGAACATTTGGCATGTCTTGGTTGGTTGAAGGCCTAACTCTGTCAAAAGTCTTCTTAACCAAAGAACTTCGGTTAACCCACTTTTAATTCCTCTGAACTCGGCTTCAGCACTTGAGAGAGCCACCACCTTCTGTTTCTTACTCCTCCATGAAACAAGATTGCCTCCAACAAAGGTGAAGTATCCTGCTGTTGATTTTCTATCAATAGGATTTCCAGCCCAGTCAGCATCAGTGTAGGCCTGTATCTCCAGATGTCCAGTTTTCTTGAAAAGCACTCCAAAGTCAAAAGTTCCTTTCAAATACTTCACAATCCTGAGCGCAGCTTCCATGTGGTCAACTTGTGGTCGGTGCATGAACTGGCTTACAACTCCAACAGCGTAAGCAATATCAGGTCGTGTATGAGAAAGATAGATGAGTTTCCCTACCAAACGCTGATACTTTTCTCGATCAGTCAATTCAGCTCCTTCCACAATCTGAAGTCCATGATTCACAACAATCGGTGTCTCTGCAGGCTTGCAATCTAGCATTCCAGCTTCCGCTAGAAGGTCTAGAGTATACTTCTTCTGGTTGATGAAGATCCCCTTCTTTGATCTAAGGACTTCTATTCCAAGAAAGTATTTCAGTTTTCCCAAGTCCTTCATCTCGAACTCTTCGAACAACCTATCCTTCAACTTTTGTATTTCTTCTAAGTCGTCCCCTGTTATGATCATATCATCAACATAAATGACCAAACATGAGATAAGATTACCTCTCCTTTTTAAGAATAAGGTGTGGTCTGAGTTGCTTTGCTGGTACCCAAACTTCTTCATGGCTGCGGTGAATCCTCCAAACCAGGCTCTGGGAGACTGTTTGAGCCCATATAAAATCTTCTTTAATTTGCATACTTCACCAACTTCGAATTCTTCTGAGAAACCTTGAGGAACTTCCATGTATACTTCTCTCTCTTCCTCTAATTCCCCGTGGAGGAAAGCATTGGTGACGTCGAATTGGTGAAGATCCCAATCTTTATTGGCAGCAATAGAAAGAAGAGCTCTGACAGTGTTCATCTTTGCAACCGGTGAGAACGTCTCCTCATAATCGATCCCATACATCTGTGTGTACCCTTTTGCAACTAATCGAGCTTTATATCGCTCGATTGATCCATCCGGTCTCCTTTAGATGGTGAAGACCCATTTGCACCCTACAGTTTTCTTTCCCTTTGGCAATCTACTTTTCTCCCATGTATGATTCCGATTTAATGCACTGATCTCCTTTTTCATGGCATCTCTCCAGTGTTCAATTTTGAGAGCTTGTTCTGCTGACTGTGGGATCTCTTCATCATACAGTGCTGCTTCATAAGCGATGGCGGTTTTAGATAGGTTTCCCTTGGCGATCCTTCCAATGGAATACCGAGAATTTCTCCCAACTTTCTCGGGGGTGTATCGTTTCGGAGGAACACCTCGTGTACTCCTAGGTGTAGCACATATCTCCCTCTATCTTCCTCCACCGTACACACATTTTCCTGTTCCACTTCTTCAGCTTGAGAGATAGGATTAGTAACATCGGAAGGTAAGATGGTAGGTTCAGACATCCTTACCTCAGATATCAGAGTAGGAGAAGATCTAGGCGACTCATGCAGCGGATTGGATTGTTCATATGTAGATGAAGTATGCTCGGTGGCCAGGTTAACTTCCTCTGTTGGATCTGCTTCCGGTTCCAGCTTTGGCAACCAGCTTAACAAGTCAATTCTACTCTCTTCCTCACTCTCCCCCTGACTGGTAAGGTGGTTGTTGTAAAAGTAATCTATTTCTAAAAAATTGCAGTTCATGGTGGTTAGGATTTGACGGGTTTGAGGATTGTAACACCAATACCCTTTTTGATTGACCCCATAACCAACAAAGATACACTTAAGGGCACAAGGAGAGAGCTTTGTTCGTTCATGTTTAGGAATATGAACGAATACAGAACACCCAAAGACACGAGGTTGAAGAGTAAGGGCCTCAGGTATATCAGAAAGGGTAGATAATTTTTGCAAGGGGGTTTTAAGCTGAAGGGTTCTGGTGGGGAGACGGTTTACAAGGTAAACAGAGGTTGCAACCGCTTCTGGCCAAAAGGAAGTGGGTACTTTTGACTCAATCATCATGGCTCGGGTCATTTCAAGTAAAATCCGATTTTTTCTTTCAGCAACACCATTTTGTTCAGGAGTATGGGGACATGTAGTTTGATGGATTAAACCTTTTTGTTGACAAAAATGTTTCATGGAAAGATTAATAAACTCCCCTCCATTATCCGTTCTAAGGGTTTGAATATTTTTCTGAAATTGAGTTTGCACCATGGTATAGAAATGAGTAAACTTTTCAAAAACTTCAGATTTGTGTTTTAGAAAATACACCACGTCATCCTAGTGCAATCATCAATAAAGAGCAAAAAATCTCTAAAACCTTGACCCCCCCATGATAGGTGACGGACCCCAAACATCAGAATGAACAAGGGAAAAAATCGAGTTTACTTGAGTATTATTAGGCTTAAAAGATTGTCTGTGGCTTTTTGCCAAAACACAAGTCTCACAAGATAAACCCTCAGTTTTCATAAGTTTAGGAAATAAAAGCTTAAGATAACCCGTGGAAGGATGCCCTAAACGTCGGTGCCAAAGCCAGGCTTCCCGGTCTGCAGTTCCGTGAGCCAGCATCACCTTGCCTTGTTGAGCTATCTCATCCACATAGTACAGTCCATCCCGCTCAGTGCCACGCCCAATAATCTTCCCCGTCCTGATATCCTGAAGAAGACAGAAGTGGGGGTGCATCAGCATGGTACAATTTAATTCTTTTCTGACGTGGCTGATAGACAATATTTTTTGTGAAAGAGACGGGACATATAGACAATTTGAAAGCTTTAAAGTGGGAGAAATCTCTATTGTTCCTGCTCCTTCAACCTGAGTCAAGTCACCACTGACAGTTTGGACATGAGTTCTAAAGGATTTTGATGACTCGATAATATCATTTTTATCAAAGGTCATCGTATCAGTGGCTCCACAATAAAAAATCCATCCTATATCTCTATCTTTATTTTTATTTGTGACTTGGTAAGCAATAGAGGTATCTATGGATTTTTCACATAAATTTGGGTCACTTTTCGAAGAACAGGAAATTTGGGGTTCATTTGATAATTCTCCCAAACTAAAGGAATTAGAGTGGGGTTTATTCTGTAATTCCTTTAAACTTGTGGACTGAAAATAGGAGAGGTGGGGTTTATTTTGTAACATAGGAGAAATGGGAGGGTTTAGTGGAAATCACCAAACCCTATACCTGAAAACCCTCGGTCCTTAGAGGTGTCTGCCGCCTCCCCTCTTCCAGCCGTTCCCTCCTTCTCTCTCGTCTGTTGATGACCGGTGCTCACCGCCACCGCCGATCCGGCGATCCCTGTCGTCTCCACACCAATCGCTGACTTCCCCTTTGCATTTTTGTGGTTGTCTTCCCACCAATCGGGATACCCCACGAGCCGAAAGCACATCTCCTTCGTGTGTCTCTGCATCCCACAGTGACTACAATGGAGTTTCGATTTATCCACCTTCTTTCGCGATGACGAGGCGTCGGATCGATTTGTCTGAGATCGTGCGGTAGTGGTCTGTTGGGTTCTTTCCGGCCGTGAGAAAGGGGGTCGAGACGCGGCGAGGCCAACGCCGATTCCTCCCGATGATGTAGCTTCAGAGTCGGTGGGGGAGGTTGCCGGCTGTAAGATCAGAAGCCGGGCGGCCTCCCTCCTTACTTTCGAAAATGCCGACTCGGCTGAGGGAGATGGAGATTCCTTAAGGATGTCTCGTCGGATCCCGTCATACTTCGCATCTAATCCGGAGAGAAATTGGTAGAGGCGGCGGTTTTCGATTAATCTTCGGTACTTTGTGATTCCGTCCTCGCAACAGCCGATAGGATTGGGCTCTCTTCTGTCAATGTTGAGCCAAATGGTCTGTAGATTATTCCAGTAGTCTTCCAAGGTTAGTTGCCCTTGGTTGACCTTGTTGGCTCTCACTTCCAGGTCGTAAATTTGAAGTGGGTCAGCAGTTCCACTCCCGTACGTTACAGCCAGGCTATCCCAGACGGCTTTCGCCGTCTGATGTTGGGCGAAATTGATTACCAACTTGCCTTCCATGTTTTGTATCAACCATGAGAAAACAGACAGATCTGATTCCTCCCATTTGTAATAATCGGGATCCGTCAATTTCGGTGGCGGTGGTTGTCCGGTAATATGGCTCGACTTGCCTCTGCTCCCTATTGCCACCTTCATGAGGCGAGCCCATATGGCATAATTGTTACCATCCAACTTGAATCCCAGCGTGACGTTGTCAGAATTTCGCATAAGATTCGCGATTTGTAGTGTTAACTCCTCTGAGTTTGTGTTTGTGATTTGGATCTCTTTTCCTGACATTTTGTTGTTCTGTTTTTGTAGGAAGGGAAGGGCCGAGAGGCCTTGGTCGAGGCAGAGGGTTCGAAGGAGGGTATGGAACGATGATGAAAAGAAACTGAGTTCCAAGATTAATCCTGCTCTGATACCATGTTAAAACATGGTATCATCATCGTTTAGGGTTAGAACAAGAGTAGGAAAAGAGATTTTAAGATTGTAAACTGTATTTGGCCTTTTATTTCTTGTTCTTCTTCCACTGATTACAAGACCCTTTATAGGGTGATAAAACATTACAAAAGGAAAGAAATAAAGTGATCACAATAATCAAGGATCTTTTGATATGTAATTGATCCTTGATTAATATGTTTCCTTAAATACTTTCAACAGCCTAGGTGCTACTATCAGCAGCGCATGGGTGGTGAACGGGGTGTTGGAAGTACCTGCCATACTCATAACTTGTTTCATCAGCATGATATTGAGTGTCTGCATCATCTGATCAGACATTCTAGTAACAACGTTTTCTCATGTTGTTGCCACCGTAACAACATTGTTTACCAGGGTCAAATTTGGATCAATAGCATCTCCTGGTTCATTCAACAGCTCTGTCGCCAAGTCTTTGGCCCTATTGGAAGCACCTGCCTCTCCTAGGTTGAATTTTGCGTTGAGATCTTGGTTGATGTTGGAGTTGTCTTTTTCCACTGTTGTGCTTTTGTTCCTTGGATTCTTGTGACAAGATAAACTATAAGCAAACTAAGATGTAAAACCTTAACGTCTAGCTCGTGTTCAGAATTTCCACAGACGACGCTAGTTGTTATGCTAAAAACTAGCAGAGCTAACAAAAAGCAAGAAAAACGTGAATGTTTGGAACTTTGGGACTTTGTATTGATTTTGAATGACTTTGCATGTATATCGTGTCGGGTGTAACTTGTGTATTTACAATGAATATAAGCATATATTTATGTAGGCTAAAAACATTAAGAATCCTAGTAGGAATAGTACTATGTTCATGTGTTGATAAAACTAGAACTCTTCGAACCAATCCTCATCTTTAAGTCGATCTCCTTCTTTATCCAACCTTTCAACAACTTCATGATAACCGTTAACCCCACATAATCAACTCCACAAGGCTAGCAGCGGTGTTCACAGTTAGATTTGAAAAAGATTTGCCTCAATTCATCAGTTTAGCTTCGTTCTTTAAGGGATGCATACTATTGTCCTCATCAAATAGAAAATGATACTTTTAGTGCCTGAAAATGATACATTACAAATGACACTTTTAATAACAGCAAATGATACTTTTAATGTAATGAAATGATATTTTGATAAAATTAAATGATACTTTTTATAAAAATAAATGGTATATTACAAATGATACTTTTGAATGGGGCCGAGAAAGATATGGGCCAAAAAAATCGATAAATAAAAGAAATTAATAAATTGGACCGAATAAAACGAATCTATCCAAACTATTTAATTGACGAAAATGGTTCTTATGGGTTTAAAACCCACGGCAACAAAGACTATCAGTTGAGCTATAAAGCTAGTTCAGGTGGTAATTAAGCTCAATTATTTACTATAAATATATATTCCTGCACATTCAGATGCATCGTACATATGAATGTAAAATAGAGTTTAAATATTTAATTATAATCAAAATTATGTAATTTAATAGTGAGACATGGAATAAAACACAATTATGGTACATTGGATCTCTTCCAACAAATCCAACAACTACTTTCTTATCTAACCCGTGGCGACAGCGAGATATTTTCTAATTCATAATGTTAAAGCTAATCGCATTATGGAACTTCTTTGATTATTCTGTCCAATAGAATATAGAATTTACTTTTTTTTTGAGGAAAAGACACATTTAGCCAAACTCACATAGTTAAAGACTTATATAGCCACAAGGTTTAAAGTAAGACTTTAGTAACCAAAAGCCAATCAAATGACCAAATAGCCCTTCGTCTACAATCATGCTTAATTAATACATTCAAATCATGATAAATCCAAATTTTATTAAACTGTTTTGCTTAAAGGTACGTGGCGTTGTCTCACAGTCCAGACCCAGATCACAAAGTAATCTATCGGGCACGAGGAAAGTTTCCAGCCGATATACCATTCAAGCTTACTTAGCAAATCATTTTAACAGTTTAATATTTAATCAGGCCCAACATGCTTCCGTAACACTTCAAAATAATTCATAAATTAAACCAACATTATACCTTCGTCGACTGGTCTTCTTCAGGAGTCGGTCTTGTTGCGTTTTACGGCTCGTCTGCCTCCCCGGCACGCACCAACCACACACTCGCAAGAGATGGTTGCAACCCTTCTCCTTCACTAAGTGCCGACTAAATAATATGTTGGAAAAATAAAGAAAATATTTTTACTCAACCCGGAATAGTTGGACAAAAACAAAGCGTTTATAGAGGAATTATATAATAATTAATTTATTTCATAAAATATTCCCCCAAGGGAGGAGACTACTTGTTTAGCTACTCATAGTAGCTAATACTTGTGTACATAGAATTTAAAAACTAAAACTAAAAACTGAAAACTTTGGAAAACAGAAAAATTAAAAATACAATGATAGATTTTGAAGAGAGAGTGTGTAGTGTGAGAAAATTGTGAAAATTTTTCGATACTTCTTCTCTTCAGCACTTGTGATTTTATAGAGGTCTGATACCCTCTATTATTGCTTGGTGGTTGGCCTCGGATGCAATCTTTGTGGCCAGCTTGCTTGAAATTGACAGCCACCTTCTTTTGTTGGCCATTATTGCCGACACTTGTTGGTGTTGTCACATGTGCTGGACCCTTGCTTTATCGTCTTGTGATAATGCTGGTAGGGGCCGGCTACTTTTCTTTTCCACTCACTTTTGTCCTGGAGCTTTTGGTGAGTGGTCCTCCTGTTCTTCCACCCACTTTTGTCGTTTCTTTTGTGGGTGCGATCCTTGCTGTGAATCACATGATTCACTCTGCTTTGTCGGCCACCTTACTTTTTTGGTGCCCGCGGAGTTCTTCCCTTTGGGGTCTGACGCTCGTCATGCTCATCAGATCGGAACCTCCTTCTGTCAGGTTTCGGAAGGAAACCTTTACCGAATTCTGGCTCCTTCTGCGACGAACATTGATCGCAGATCCTTTCGATCCAATGGCTTACATGAGCCATATTGCAGAATTTGCGACGAGTCTCCTTGCTCCCCGCTATCCTGTTTCCCCAAATCGTTTGCCTTTTGTTTTCGAAAGAATTTTCGGCAAACTGGGTTGTGGTTCCTGTCATTGTATTAACCAGGAACGTTCCCAGATCTGAGCTCTGAAAGAACTTGAATCTGGACTTCATTTTGTCCATCTCTGTAAGACAGACCCAAAGACCCCATGCTCGTCTCGTGGAGATTTGATCCTCCGTAAATGTTGAGACGATTGCGGCATTAAACTCAGGAACTTTGATTCGGTTCAAGGCTCCCGTATCTGGTCTCCGAAGCTTAATGAAATGGAAGGCTTCGTAGATTCCTTTACCCACTGGCTCTGGAGCTGCACTGAAGAAGTACAATTCCAGGACATCTCCCCTTTTGAGGGACTCGTTGTTCTCCCATGTGTCGAACACCGTTTTCTGGATCCATTTGGGTAGACCCTTGATCTCGGTGAAGGCCGGAGAAGTGGTATAAACTGAAGCTAATGCCCCAAATTCATACCATTCTTTAACATCGTTTGGATTGGCTCCTGGAGTCATCCAAACCCTTGGATATTTTCCTGCCACATCAAACCGGCAATTTCCCGGATTAATGCCCCTTCTCGTGAGAAGTTTCTCCCACCTATCTTGATACATCTGCCAAGAAGGAGAAGAAATAATAAGATTAGTATCAACCTTAACTTGGCCTGTCATGGGCCTAAGGCTGATCTCTCCCTCTTTTTCCCCAGAGGTGGAGGGTTGACATGTTGATTCAGGGAGTGACCCCTTAATAACATCTTTTCCTCGAGCGTCCGGCTGTGAAGCCATTCTCTCAGGACTTGGGCTAGGGGTACTTGAATCCCCTGCTACAGGTAATCCGCCCTGTACGGAAAGCATTGCTTTAGCCCGATTTTCACGGACTGCGCGCAAGAGCGGCTTTTCAGTTGCTTCCTGAAGATTGAACATCTTCATGAAACAGACATCAATTTGGCTAGATACTTTGGCTTCATCAGCCGCTTGCATCTTTCCTGCTTGTTTAGTGTGTAGTACACACTTATGCCATTCTTGTTGTAGCAGCTCTAAGCTTTCAAAGAGCTGCCCCTGTATTGCCTCGATGGCCTCCACTTCAGGGAGCTCCATCCCTTGTAAGGAAATCTGCAAGAACATTCTGCTCAGATTTCAAAACGACAATATCATAATCATAATATTGGCATTCTGCTTGCCATCTAATTAATCTAGCCTTTTCAGGTTTAGATTCAAACTTTTTTGTTAAGAAAGCTTTAACGTTAGTGTTATCAACTTTCAAAACGAATTTTTTAGCCAGTAAGAAAAGCGGCCATTTTTTAAACGCCTTCCGCACTGCAAAGAATTCTTTCTCGTTGATGTGCCATCGCACAGCCTCGTCGTTGGAGAAAAGACCGCTACAGTATCTGCAAGGTTCTTCTCCATATGGGGTGATCTTTGTGAGCACTGCTGCCCACCAGAAATCACTCGCGTCGGTGTAGAGGACCAGATCATCTTCGTCTTGTGGTATTGAAAGTTTCGGGAGATTCTTGCAAATCTCTTTCAACTTCTTCATACCCTCTCGATGTTCCTCCTTCCATATGAATGGAGCATCTTTCTTCAGTAGTGGACTGAAGACCTTTCTGAGTTCTGCAAGGTTTTTGATGAACATTCCTGCAAAGTTGACAACCCCGAGAAAACTTTGGAGCTGCTTTTTCTCTTTGAGATCCTCCGGAAATCCCTGGACTTTTTCCACAATATGATTTTGTAGAATTATCCCTGATTCATCGATCTCAATCCCCAGAAACTCCATCTTCTGGGTGGCTATGACTGCCTTCTTTTCAGACAGCACTAGTCCTTCTTGTTGGCAAACATCCGCAAAGATTTCCAGATGCCTGACATGTTCCTGAATGTTTTTTGATGCAATAAGGATGTCATCAATATAAACAAACATAAACGAAGAATAATCTTTGAAGAGATTATCCATCTTCCTTTGGAATATCTGAGGCGCGTTGGCTAACCCCATTGGCATGACATTCCAGACATAATGTCCCTGTGGAGTTGAGAAAGCTGTGAACTTCTTACTCCCTTCCTCCATGCGAATCTGGTAGAAACCTGACTTGCAATCGAACTTTGAGAATACCCTTGCACTTCTGATGCAGTTAATTAGGTGTTCTCTACTTGGGATGAAATATCCGTCAAATTCAAGAATGTCATTAATTCCTTTGTAATTAATAACCAATCTTGGCTTTCCTATCTTGATCTCCCCATGATTTCTTACCAGAAATCCAGGACTGCTGTAGGGTGATCTTCCATCTTCGATAAGTTTTAAATCAAGGTGTTCCTTGATTATACTCATCATATCCTGTTGATCTTGAGGGTTCATCAGGATAGGCTTGTATCTTACGAACTCATGCTCCTTTCCAGTTTTGACTTTCAAGGTTGCTCTGAGCTGGTTCTTGTCCCACCATGCCAAAGGATCCTCGTGATAACACTTTTGGATTCTCCTTTTGACGTCTGCTATGGACACCTGTTCGTCTTCCTTGATATCCTTATGTGATATCAAGGATACTTTGAGGATTTGAATGTCCTCTTCAGAGAGATCTGGAAATCCCTCAGTTCTGCATTTGAGCAAAACTTCGCCGAATCTCCTTTGATCCTTCATTTGAGGTCGCCGGAGTCTGCCATCATCACCACGCTTGCTGCGGAACTTGATTGGCATTGAACGATGAAAAGCTCCTTGGAGCCTTTGCACAATGATTTTGTGGTCACAGTTGGTTGTGAACACCAGCCTCCTGGCCTCATTGTCTTGTATAAATCTCTTGAAGCTTTGCAGAAAATTATTTCCCAATAATATATCCGCTCCGGTATCATGGAAATAAATTGGTGGAGTTTTGACCTTGTACCAAGGTGTCTGTCCTGCTCCGCCGATCAATATTTCCGTTTGCTTTACTCCCTTTGATAGGAGCAAAATCTTTTTGGAGAAATCCCTTCCTGCAATTTGAGGTAGATCTTCTTCCACTTCTGCTGGAAAGACTCCTCGTTTTGCTGTACAGATTCCTGCTCCCGAATCCACATAAGCAGCAAAATATTCTGCTTTGAATTTCTCGTATAACATCCCAACAGAGATGTATATTGAGAATGGACTTGTCATTAGATCATCAACCTTTGACGCCCGATTGTGATCTCCATTCCTCCTAATTTCCATGACCATGGTTTATATTTGTCAAGGAAATCTCGTCCTAAGATCAGGACATCTGCTTCTTGTCCGGCTTGGCCTTCGGTCTGGATTTCAAAACCGCCAACTTCCAGAATTCCGATGTATCGGTTGTCTCCTGGATTTGCCAAATAATACAACGAGCTACAAGGAAATTTGTTCTCCTTGTTAGTTGTATCAAATCTTGTGGAAACCTGTCTCCATCCTTCGGGACATTTAAGCTTGACTTTCATGTCCAGAACTGGGGTTTCCTGAATCGCCATTCTCTCATATGAATGAGAGAAACTCCTTGTAATAGGCCCTGAAGTTAGCCTATTTCCTTGGAATGATAGCCTTGGTGCTCCTAGTCTGAGACTTTGGGTATGGCTAAGCACCGTCTTGTCTCCAATATCGATGTCGATTTCTCCGATCTGAGGAATCTCCACTCGGTTTGGTTTGACTGCTTTGGCTACCTCCTTGAATATTTCTGGAATCTCAATGAATTCTTTTCCCAGAAATAATTCTGTGTGATGGGAATTTGATAGGGCATACGAGACTTGATAAGTCAGTGAGTATGGCCTATTCCCTTCTGTCATAAGCTCCTTCTTTTTGTAGTCCTGATAGAGGGTCAAGGCTCGGCTGAAGGATGAATCCTGTAGATTATAAGCGATCTGTGGATAGAACTCGGTTATAATCCTCTTGGCATAGAGATTGCCCGAAAAGGCTCCCAGAACTGATGCTCTAGTATCCCTGATTCTCTTGTCGCAAAGTGCGACATCAATTGGTTGGTCTGTCCCTGGGGAGAGGGATGATTTGATTACCAACTGAATTGCTCCAATATGAATCCATTTCATCGTACTTGCGACTTCTGGCTTCATTTTCTTAAGATCCTGCCTAATATCTGTTGGATTTGTATACTGAAAGCAAGAACTTTATGCTTGTATACAATGATTCCTGTTATTCACTATTCTTATCTCCTATCTGATTGTGTTCATGATTGCATATGTATGTTCTTTATCTCTGTATAAGTAGATTATATGGTGTGTTGTAGATCACAGAAGACCGTATAATTGGAATAACCTTAAGAGATATAATATGATCACAGCCGAAATAACTCTAGGACAAGTTATTGGTTTAGGCTGCAGTATAGATGGAAGTAGTTTGTCTTGGCTACTTGTCTATACTGGTACGTCATTACGTATTGATAGGACCAACAGTTGAGATGTATTCTTCTATCTGACTTAAGTGAAGAATCAAGATCTCGGTGACTCATAAATCTTAATACTAATAAGTATTCAGATATATATGTTAATTCGTATATCACTTTGACTTACTATGAGCGAGAGTTAAATACTAACTCGAGTACTCTGTATCTTGGGTGATAGCGGTTAATATATGATATTTGATTATCTGTATTAGTACCCGTATCCGGTATAGGATAATGACATCCCCTTAAGGAGCTCAATAAGGTTTATTACGTTAAACCCTGCAGGTTGATTAAGTTCAGGCGTAATAATAAAGATTGAGTGGTACTGCTTAAGGAATTATTAAGAGATTAATTAATTTAAGCTGTCAGAGCTCTAATTAATTAATGGATGTCGGATATTTTAAATACGGAGATTTAATAAGTCTAAATACAAGCCCCGACTCATCACCGGCAATAAAGGGGTAAGTCAGTATCGGTTCTCTAGTGGAATGAACTGATATTTATAAATTAATTATGGTCTGGGCTGACCATAGATAAATTAATTTATTTAAGGCCCATCTTTATTCCTTGTATCTGGTCCCTGGGCTGGCCCAATGTCTCCTAGCCCAAGTAGGGCAGAAGTCGCCTATCACAAAGATTGCAGCGCCCCATACGTATTTAATTATCTATTAAATACAGCTGTCAGCTCTCAGGAAAATACACTGATAAAATATTAGGGTTTTGAGAGCAGAGGGAGGCGCAGGAACGTGATTGGCCTTTCTGTCTTGGGAGTTCTCATAGCTCGTTGTCCATCCAACGTTGGGAATTGAGCGGGATACAGTCGAGAAGATCAGAGCTGGAGTCTGAATCATTCGACGCGATCATCAATCATCTGTGCATCCAATTCTCAAGTAAGTATTTCCTAACACCTAAGTGCAGCTGTTAAATTCATAGGAGCATGTTAGGAATTAATCGTTGTATGATGAATTAATAATAATCCAAGAAACGATCATCGGGCAATCGAGTATTAATTCAATTTAATATTCCTTCAATTGGTATCAGAGCCCAGGATTAATTTCTTGGCTCTATTATTAATTTGTGTACGATTAATAATGTGCGTTGTTTTTACTGCTGTTGTTCTTCGTGATTCGTTGATTCGTGGGATACGTCGTTTGACGTTGTAATCGTTTTTCACCACGAGAAAATCCGTGGTTAGATTAGGATTTCAATTGTATTTGTTTTTCCGTTGTAAATCTGTAAAACTGAGGAACGAAACGAGATGACGACGAATCAACGACGAGGAAGGTGTAAGGAGGACGTCACGGGCACGGTGCGGCACGGGCTGCCGGCGCCGAGGGCCGCGCGCGCACGGGTGCTTCGGCACCGTGTGTTGCGCGCGCCTGGTCAGGCCGTCTGCTGCTGCGTGCTGTTGTCACCGAGGCTGCCGGATCGTGGCGAGGCGACCGAGAGCGAGGGGCTGCGGGCGCCGAGGGGCGGCGCGCGCGCGGGTGCGTGCACACCGCGCGCAGCGCGCCCAGGTCAGCGACCGCGCGGCCGCTGCTGTTCTCTGGTCTGTTTAATCGCTGCATTCAGACTTTCCGGGCGACCGCTGGTCGCCCGGCATCGGAAACTGGCGAGGAGGAGGCGAGCGATGGGGGCAGCGCGCGGCGTGCCCGGCGGGCGACGCACTGCCGCTGCCGCTGCTGCTGTTCCGCCCACGCCGAGGTCTGCTGCTGCTGCTGTCGCCGATTTCGCTGAGGAGTTGCTGCTGCTGGAGGCTGCCAGAAGGGAGCTGGTGCAGCGGTCGAAGAAGGTGGCGGCGCCGCGCTAAGCGGCGAAACCCTAGGCGGCGCCTGTTTTCTCGCAAACCCTAATCCAGACGCGGGTCGAGGCGGGTCAGACGGGCAGGGCACGGGTCGACGGGTCCTGGGCTGCTCCTTGTGGATCTGGGCCGCTGCTGGACGGGCCTGGGCGGCTGGGCCGCGCGTTTTGGGCCCAAGCAAGGGCTGGTCCGTTTTTCAGCCTTTTTTAGGCGTTTTTTGGGCTTTTTTGGTCCATTTTTATTTATTTCTATTTTATTTTGTAATAGAATAGATGTTGGGTTTCCACGAATGGGTCACGAAGAATTTTAATTCTTTAATTATGTTCTTTGCATGTCGTGGTTGTTAATCCCTTATGCTCTTTACCTGCTTTTGCCCGTCTTTGTTTATTAATATTTGTTTATTAATTGCGCTTAGACGAGCATGCTAGTAGGTTTGCCGTTTTCTTAAGCATGTTTTAGAATTCTGCGAGCATGATTTACATGTTGCGTTCTAGAGAAGCATGTTTAGGTTTATGTGCTTGAGCATGAACAAACCTTTTGAAAGAAAAAGACTAAGCTGTTTAATAATTTTTATAGTACTTAAAAATTATTTTAGACCTCCACATGCGGTCTCAAGACAAGTGATTG
This sequence comes from Salvia miltiorrhiza, assembly GCF_028751815.1. Lineage (NCBI taxonomy): Eukaryota > Viridiplantae > Streptophyta > Magnoliopsida > Lamiales > Lamiaceae > Salvia > Salvia miltiorrhiza. The sequence continues at coordinate 41,583,600 of NC_080394.1, read as the reverse complement.
AGAATGTGAGTAAATGACCACCCTAACGTGGCTTACTTTATATTTGATTTCACGAGTTTGTCAAGTTGAGATTTCTATTAAAATATTTAGATCCGTTTAAGTAGTGGGAGTTATGCGGTAAACGACCACCCTAACGTGGCTTACTCGTATGATTTTCATAAGTACTTTAGAGGATGGATTTTAAATAAGATAACCAAGAGATTAAATTGAAAGCGGTATGGTCCTAGTGAGTATGCCAATTTCAAGAATTTAATACTCAAGGTTAAATTGTGGTCGCTGCTTAGATATCATTTCAAGTACAATGTACAACTCCCCAACGGAGTCCCTTCTTGAATATGATATGGTCTAGTTAAAAGTCCAACAATTAATTTCCTTTGTCAAAAGGTCAAGTTGACATGGATGGAAATTAAATGACTAGGTAAATAGTCTGGTTGAGGAAATCATGTGTAAATGACCACCCTAACGTGGCTTACTCGTGAGTTTTCTTGGGCAGTTGGAGGTTTCACTAATATTGTTTTATCAAAAGGTTACAATATTATTGTTACGAATTATATGCTTTTCATGTTCTTACATGTTTATTTGCTTACTTTCAGATATGTCTATGTCTCCGATCATTAACATTCTAGCAAACAATCCTCTCATCGGTCCTAATTATACCGAATGGAAACGCCATATTATGTACATACTTGACGCTGATGAGCACAGTTTTGTGCTTACTACTCCACGTCCCGCGGCCTTAACTGATGAGTCGACTGATGCGGAACGTGAGGCGCATAAAAGGTGGCATAAGTCGAATAATATGGCCAAGTGCTATATTATGATGACTATGTCGCAAACTTTGCAACTCCAGCATCAGGTCATGGATGACGCAGCGACCATCATGTTAAACCTCAAGGAGGTTTATGGGGAGTCTGAGAGGTCTGCTCGCTTTAACTTGATGAGAGAAATCTTATCTTGTAAGATGAGCGAGGGCAGTCCTGTGCACGATCATGTCATGCATATGACAAATTTGTTTGACAGGCTTGATCTGCTAGGAGGGGGTATCGAAGGCGAAGCCAAGGTCGATATCATCCTCAACACTCTCCCCAAATCCTATGAGAACTTCCTGAAGGAATATTAAATTGAATTAATACTCGATTGCCCGATGATCGTTTCTTGGATTATTATTAATTCATCATACAACGATTAATTCCTAACATGCTCCTATGAATTTAACAGCTGCACACAGGTGTTAGGAAAACTTACTTGAGAATCGGATGCACAGATGATTGATGATCGTGTCGAATGATTCAGACTCCAGCTCTGATCTTCTCGACTGTATCCCGCTCAATTCCCAACGTTGGATGGACAACGAGCTATGGAAATTCCCAAGACAGAATGCCTCACACGATTTCCTGCGCCCCCCTCTGCTCTCAAAACCCTAATTTTTATCAGTGTATTTTCCTGAGAGCTGACAGCTGTATTTAATAGAGAATTAAATACGTATGGGGCGCTTCTTTCTTTGTGATAGGCGATTTCTGCCCTACTTGGGCTAGGAGACATTGGGCCAGCCCAGGGACCAGATACAAGGAATAAAGATGGGCCTCAAATAAATTAATTTATCTATGGTCAGCCCAGACCATAATTAATTTATAAATATCAGTTCATTCCACTAGAGAACCGATACTGACTTACCCCTTTATTGCCGGTGATGAGTCGGGGCTTGTATTTAGACTTATTAAATCTCCGTATTTAAAATATCCGACATCCATTAATTAATTAGAGCTCTGACAACTTAAATTAATTAATCTCTTAATAATTCCTTAAGCAGTACCACTCAATCTTTATTATTACGCCTGAACTTAATCAACCTGCAGGGTTTAGCGTAATAAACCTTATTGAGCTCCTTAAGGGGATGTCATTATCCTATACCGGATACGGGTACTAATACAGATAGTCAAATATCATATATTAACCGCTATCACCCAAGATACAGAGTACTCGAGTTAGTATTTAACTCTCGCCCATAGTAAGTCAAAGTGATATACGAATTAACATATATATCTGAATACTTATTAGTATTAAGATTTATGAGTCACCGAGATCTTGATTCTTCACTTAAGTCAGATAGAAGAATACATCTCAACTGTTGGTCCTATCAATACGTAATGACGTACCAGTATAGACAAGTAGCCAAGACAAACTACTTCCATCTATACTGCAGCCTAAACCAATAACTTGTCCTAGAGTTATTTCGGCTGTGATCATATTATATCTCTTAAGGTTATTCCAATTATATGGTCTTCTGTGATCTACAACACACCATATAATCTACTTATACAGAGATAAAGAACATACATATGCAATCATGAACACAATCAGATAGGAGATAAGAATAGTGAATAACAGGAATCATTGTATACAAGCATAAAGTTCTTGCTTTCAGTATACAAATCCAACACTTCCGTCTCAACGTCGTTATGAGCAAGGCCAACTATACTCTCAATGAGTTATTGAATGCTCTAGTTTCGGCGGAGGGAGTCATGGGCACGCGCAATGGGAAAGAGGTCCTTGTTGCTGCCAAGGGATCTACTTCTTCGTCGAAAGGCGGGAAAAAGAAGTGGAAAGGTCCAAAGGGCAAGCATGACCATGAGGCTAGTGGGAGCGGTAAAGCCAAAGTAGATGGCCCTACCGGCGGCGTGAACAAGCCAACGGCCAAGGGAAAGTGCTTCAAGTGCGGCAAGGTTGGGCATTGGAAGAAAGATTGTCCAGTGCTCAAGGCAAAGGGACAAGGTACGTCACAAGTTTTAGTAACAGAAACATGTTTAGCTTCGTTTTCTACTCATTCGTGGGTAGTGGATACGGGGGCAACTGACCATGTTTGTTACACCTTGCAGGGCTTCAAGCCAACAAGGGAGCTAGCAAGTGATGAGATCACCATCTCCATGGGCAATGCGTCGAAGGTCGCAGCTGTTGCTATTGGAGATTTATCTTTATGTTTTGGTGATGACATTTTAGTTTTGAGAGATATTTTATATGTGCCGGAGTTTCGGCGGAACATAATTTCTGTTTCAAAGTTGTTTTTGAATGGATATTCTGTTACTTTTGATGGGGGTGTCTCTATCATGAGAGATAACAAGATTATTTGTTCTGGAATTTTGAACAACTCTCTCTATACTATTACATGTCCAATGAATAACTCTGTCCATGTTGCATCTACATCACAAATTCTTCCAAATCCAAATAAGAGGAAGTATTATTCTCATGAACAATATACACATGCGTGGCACCTAAGGTTAGGCCACATCAATCTAAACAGGATCCAAAGGCTCGTTTCAAATGGAATCTTAAAAGATTTTCAAGCTGTTCCATTTAGAACCTGCGAATCCTGTATAGAAGGAAAGATGACGGCAAGGCCTTTTAAGGCCAAGGGGAATAGGGCATCGCATGTGTTAGAATTGATTCATTCTGACTTGTGTGGACCGATGTCCACAAAGGCTCGTGGAGGGTATGAGTATTTCGTCACTTTCATTGACGATTATTCAAGATATGGGTATGTTTACCTACTTCGCTACAAGTCTGAATGCTTTGAGAAATTCAAAGAATTCAAGGCGGAAGTGGAGAAGAAGTTGGGTAAATCTATCAAGTCATTGCGGTCTGATCGCGGTGGTGAATACCTCGGAAACGAATTCTTGCAATACTTGTCAGATTCTGGGATCACATCCCAATTGACTGCACCTGGTACTCCCCAACAGAATGGTGTAGCGGAGAGAAGAAATAGAACCCTTTTGGAAATGGTACGATCTATGATGAGTTATGCATCGTTGCCTATTTCGTTTTGGGGATATGCCTTGGAAACAGCGGCTTACATGCTGAATCTAGTACCGTCCAAATCTGTGCCTAAGACTCCCATTGAGCTTTGGTCAGGTCGAATACCTAGCCTGAGCCATGTGAAGATATGGGGTTGTCCTGCATACGTGCTTGACAAAGAGGCAAGAAAGTTGGATCCTAGATGCGAGGTAATGCTGTTTGTAGGATATCCAAAAGAAACAAAAGGTGGTTATTTTTATAATCCTAAGGATCAGAAAGTGGTTGTTAGCACCAACGCACGATACTTGGAACAGGATTTTATAAATAATCACAAGTCTAAGTCCGAGATTGTCCTTCAAGAAATCGAAGGCAATGGACAGGCGATTCCATCACCCCAGCCAAGTGTGCAAGTGAATGCACCACAGGACACTGCACAAACCATTGTCACAGCTGTACCACCACCGCCTCGTCGTAGTGGGAGGGTTGTAGTTCAACCTGATCGATTTATGTTCTTGGGAGAATCTTCGGATCTTCTTCCTGTTGATGAACAAAAGGATGTCGACCCTGATAACTATAGACAAGCGATGAAAGATCAAGATGCAGATTCTTGGTACGAGGCCATGGTTTCTGAGATAGAATCCATGGGTGCTATGGATGTATACGAAAAGACCGAACTACCAGATGGCTTTTTAGCTATAGGTAGTAGGTGGGTATACAAGAGAAAAAGAGATTCGGATGGCGAAGTCGCAGCTTTTAAAGCTAGACTGGTGGCGAAAGGTTATACCCAGGAACAGGGTATAGATTATGATGAGACCTTCTCGCCGGTTGCCATGCTCAAGTCTATCCGAATACTCCTTGCCATAGCAGCCCACATGAACCTTGAGATTTGGCAAATGGATGTCAAGACCGCTTTCCTAAACGGTTTCCTTGAAGAAGGAAGGGACATCTATATGCAGCAACCTGAAGGGTTTGTGAAGAAGGGCGAAGAGCATCTTGTGTGGAAGCTTAAGAAGTCCATTTATGGACTTAAGCAAGCTTCGAGGTCATGGAACAAACGTTTTGACGAGGTCATTAAATCCTATGGATTTACTCGTTGTGAGAACGAAAGTTGCGTGTACCGTTTAGATGCCAATGGTGACGTGGTTTTCCTTGCACTTTATGTAGATGATATCCTCCTCATTGGCAACAATGTTGAGCTATTATCGGACATAAAGAAGTGGTTATCCGATCAGTTTCAAATGAAAGACTTAGGAGATGCAGCGTACATCCTGGGGATCAAGGTCGTTCGTGATCGCCAGAAAAGGATGTTGAGCTTATCTCAAGCGTCTTACATTGATACTGTGATTGCTCGTTTTAGCATGCAAAATGCCAAGAAAGGCTTGCTACCTTTTAGACATGGCATTCCTCTGTCTAAGGACATGTGTCCTAAGACGCCTAGTGAGGTTGAGGAGATGAGGAAGATACCCTATGCTTCCGCCGTAGGTAGCCTCATGTATGCGATGCTCTGCACGAGACCTGATATTTGCTATGTCGTTGGCATGGTTGCAAGATATCAGTCGAACCCTGGACCAGGACACTGGACTGCGGTAAAGCATATTCTCAAGTACCTGAAGAGGACTCGAGATTATAGGCTAGTTTACCAGTCAGACAGTCTATTTCCTTTGGGTTACACCGATTCGGATTTCCAGGCTGACCGGGATGAGAAGAGATCTACCTCTGGTTATGTGTTTACCTTGGGAGGTGGAGCCGTATCGTGGCGGAGTGCAAAGCAGAAGTGCATTGCAGACTCCACCATGGAAGCCGAGTATGTAGCTGCTTCGGAAGCTGCTAAGGAGGCTGTATGGTTCCGGAACTACCTCTTGGATCTAGGAGTGGTCCCTAATTTGCCTAAGAGTATCATAATTTATTGTGATAACTCGGGTGCAGTGGCAAATTCTAAGGAACCCAGGAGCCACAAGGCGTCAAAACACATAGAGAGAAAGTACCACATCATACGAGAAATCGTAAACAGAGGAGATGTGCTAGTAGAAAAGATTGATACTTCGGAGAACCTAGCTGATCCTTTCACGAAAAGCTTACCGCAAAAGACCTATGAGAAGCATGCTCGAGGGATGGGATTGCGGTTGATGCCACCCACTTAGAGAAAAACTTTCAGTATAAGTGGGAGAGATGAAGTGAAGTTCTTGTAATAGCTAGTATTTAGACACATTGTATACTAAAAGTTTTGCTTTAGTATAAGTGGGAGATTGTTGGATTTGTATACTGAAAGCAAGAACTTTATGCTTGTATACAATGATTCCTGTTATTCACTATTCTTATCTCCTATCTGATTGTGTTCATGATTGCATATGTATGTTCTTTATCTCTGTATAAGTAGATTATATGGTGTGTTGTAGATCACAGAAGACCGTATAATTGGAATAACCTTAAGAGATATAATATGATCACAGCCGAAATAACTCTAGGACAAGTTATTGGTTTAGGCTGCAGTATAGATGGAAGTAGTTTGTCTTGGCTACTTGTCTATACTGGTACGTCATTACGTATTGATAGGACCAACAGTTGAGATGTATTCTTCTATCTGACTTAAGTGAAGAATCAAGATCTCGGTGACTCATAAATCTTAATACTAATAAGTATTCAGATATATATGTTAATTCGTATATCACTTTGACTTACTATGAGCGAGAGTTAAATACTAACTCGAGTACTCTGTATCTTGGGTGATAGCGGTTAATATATGATATTTGATTATCTGTATTAGTACCCGTATCCGGTATAGGATAATGACATCCCCTTAAGGAGCTCAATAAGGTTTATTACGCTAAACCCTGCAGGTTGATTAAGTTCAGGCGTAATAATAAAGATTGAGTGGTACTGCTTAAGGAATTATTAAGAGATTAATTAATTTAAGCTGTCAGAGCTCTAATTAATTAATGGATGTCGGATATTTTAAATACGGAGATTTAATAAGTCTAAATACAAGCCCCGACTCATCACCGGCAATAAAGGGGTAAGTCAGTATCGGTTCTCTAGTGGAATGAACTGATATTTATAAATTAATTATGGTCTGGGCTGACCATAGATAAATTAATTTATTTAAGGCCCATCTTTATTCCTTGTATCTGGTCCCTGGGCTGGCCCAATGTCTCCTAGCCCAAGTAGGGCAGAAGTCGCCTATCACAAAGATTGCAGCGCCCCATACGTATTTAATTATCTATTAAATACAGCTGTCAGCTCTCAGGAAAATACACTGATAAAATATTAGGGTTTTGAGAGCAGAGGGAGGCGCAGGAACGTGATTGGCCTTTCTGTCTTGGGAGTTCTCATAGCTCGTTGTCCATCCAACGTTGGGAATTGAGCGGGATACAGTCGAGAAGATCAGAGCTGGAGTCTGAATCATTCGACGCGATCATCAATCATCTGTGCATCCAATTCTCAAGTAAGTATTTCCTAACACCTAAGTGCAGCTGTTAAATTCATAGGAGCATGTTAGGAATTAATCGTTGTATGATGAATTAATAATAATCCAAGAAACGATCATCGGGCAATCGAGTATTAATTCAATTTAATATTCCTTCAATATCTTCAGCAGGAACCAGCTGGATTTCCACCTGATTACTTGTAATCTCCATTGGAAGCGCCATTTCTCGGTTTGTGACACCAAAATAGACATGATGCTTCCTCTTGGATGGAATCAAGCTATTAAAAACTCGATTCAATCTCCCATTGGAAAACCCTTGGTATGTTTGTACCTCTCCAGTTTCCCTATTGAGTTTCTTTACGAGCTTTTTCACCACTTCTTCCTGTGGAATCAGAAAATGGCTAGTAAATCCATTCTGTTCCTCCTTCTGGGTGTGGTGGACCTCGTGTTCCTCTTTAGTCTGACTCGTCTCCGGTTGATCCATCGGACATCCCCGAATCTTCAGAACTAAAGACTTCTTCTTGCTCATATATACTCTCATCAGAGGATATATCTTCAAATTGATACACGGGTATCAATTTCTGGTGGTAGATCGCGTCTTCGATATCCGGTGTGGATTCGAATCTCCTTATCTGCCTTTTCTCGTTGTCTGGGCAATTGGTTGAAATATGCCCCTGTGCACCGCACGACCAGCAGTTGCAATCCTTAAAACTTTCATTTGCTTTGGCTTGAGTGCGCCTGAAAGTTTTTCTCGCCGGGATTCTCTTTTGATTTGAGAATCGGTTTCTTGATGGTCCGCTCCGTTGGCCTGACTTGTAGGAGCGTGCCTTCTGTCTGGTCCACATAGTTCTTGGCTTCCAAGAACTCCTTCTGGTCTTTCTTTCATAGGGTTGGTACCTATGTTTCTTTCTGCTCCTTCTTTGATATAGCAACTCAGCACCGATCTCTGTTGGAAGATCAATATTGTCGCACATCAATGGAGATTTCTTGTTGAGCTTTCTCAATCTCTTGAGATTTCTCAGGTCCGCTGCCTTCTGGCACCATTCGGACAGTTTCTTGTGAACATATGACATCCTTCTTGATGCACTATCAAGTGGATATTCTCCTGGTGACACGTACTCGTTGATGAGCATTTCCCTCCATGGACTTGGAAATTTTGTGAAAAAGAGGTCCTTGGCGGTTTGAGCATCAACTACCCCCATATGAACATATAGGGTATAAAGACGTAGAAATTCATCAAGAGCTTTTGGCTCTAGCACCATTAATCTTAGATTGTAGAGTGCCTGATGATATTTCTTGCGTTTTTCCTCTGCAGATCCCTCGAAAAAACCCATTCCCAAGAAATGGATTTTGATCTGTTTAGTAGCCTCCTTAATGATTTCATAAGGTTTTGTGCTAGTAAACAGTTCTTCCCTTGCTGAGACATCGATTTTATCCCAGTATTGTTTTGCCATTCCTGCCAAACTTGCTTCGAAGATTCTGGCAAACTCCTTTTTATCGTACTCTATTGTGGTGACTACGATATTCAATGATGAAGCCCATTCGTCGATCAGATCCTCCCAATCTTTGAAACTGGCTTCGTCGATGTTGAGAATCAATCCGTAAGGATGGATTGGTTCAAGGGTGGCCTTTCCTACAGGAGTATCCCGCATCTGTGGCCTGCGTCTTCTGGTTCTTTGATAATGGCTTGCATCATCTGAAGCCCCACCTCTTTTTGTCGAACTTTCTTCTTGGTGCTCGGTTTTGGGCACCTCATCTCCCTGGTTCATCTTTAGATCCACCATATTGAGGTTAGCAAAGGATTCTGCTAACTCCTGTAGATCTTCTAATCCGATTCTGTCAAGGCTATTCATAATATTTGCCTTTCATGATTCGGATTATATCCTTTGGCTGCAACTCCCGGGGTGCTGCTTCAAACAGAGCTGAATTCGTCGGGTCTTTGGACCATTGATTCCGAATTTTCCCGGAACATGGTTTTCGCCTTTCGATCTCCTCCATTCTTCTCTGGATATCACGCAAGAGGGTAAGTATTTCCTCTTGTTTGAGTGATATTCTGCTTAGCTCCATCGGTAGATCGTACAGCTTGACGCCATAATATTCCACCGTCTTTTGGATCTCCCGCAAGTTGACGTTGTCGGAAGAGCTTGCCTCGATCTTTTGGTAGCCTGGATAGACTACTCCTGCTTTGTCTTTGGGTTCCATTAGTCGTGTAACCAATGGGCCTCCTCCATGTTTTGTTCAATCCTTGTTCTGGCTGAAGCCATTCTCATGAGATGCTCATGATAGAATTGGATACTCGCAATTATATTGCGAATTAGCTCGATATCTCCTCCTCGTCGTAGGTTGGTAACGAGGACTCGATTGTTCCATTTGAGGTCACTTATGAAATGACCTATTTCAATCTCCAGATTTTGGAGAGAGTTCCTGTAGTGTACACATCTCGGACACTCGTCCGGATCCATAAATTTAAATGGAGTCTCCTCCCACATGGGTTAATAAAAATAAACTAAAAATTATATAATTCCTCTATAAAAACCCGCTCTGATACCATTTTGAGAAGCGGGGGATCAGAACTATAATTAAGCCATTTTCATTGATTGTACACAGTTGATTATTAACGTGCACAGTTGACCTAGGGGCGCAGTTGTCTTTTAATAGGATTTTGGCTATAAAAGTCATTCTTTAAAAGGGATGGCTAAGAAAGTCATAAACTATGTGCTTTAGGCTACAAATGTCAATTCTCACTTTTTTTTTAGGTAAGATACTAAGTAGTAACTCTTAGAGCATTCCCAGCAGATCACCTAAATGCATCACTAACTCTTAATTTAGGCTAAAACAATTGAAAATGAGATAAAAAAAAAAATGCATCCAGCAGATCCCCTAAATTGGATGGGGCCCACAAAAAAATTTACACCTACCTAAATTCAATTTTAAATTTACACCCACCCTAAATTTATTTTAAGCTTATAATTAGTAGGGCCCACACATAATTATTATTTTTATGTAGAAAATAGGAGATATGGTGTATCCATTTATAAAATCGAGATCTTAAAATTAAATAAGAAAGCTTTAGGAAGGAATATAGGAGCATAATTTTGGGATTTCTGCTGGGAGTGCTCGGAATGACAAATAATTGCCTCAACTTTGTATTATGGTAAGGTGGCGATAGAAACTTAATTGCTAGTCATATTATCAAGTCAATAACAATAGGAAAATTAAAGTTTTCAAGGGTTAGGATTATAAATTCCAAATTCTACACATCTATAAAATTGTTGGGAACCTTTGCCAAGTCCAAGAAAACGACTTATTTGATAGTTCATATTTATAAGAGTCCCAGACTTTCACGCTGCTTGATCATATATATAATAATTCATTCATCGCCTACAGAACTTCAATTTTTCATACTATGTTGTTGAACTAAAAGTCATGCTTAATGGCTTATGTTATCTTCCATGGAAAGCGATGTCATTTCTTCTCAAATTCTGAATTTCTAATTTAACTAGTACGCGCGTCTGTGCGATGCACCGTTAACATCAAAATTAAATGATATTTAAAATAAATAAATATAATTAAAATATAAGTAAATGTAAATCATTTGTTTAAAAGTGAAATAATTCACATCAATTACTTAATAAAAAATATGAATATGAAAGCATATGAATTTTTAATTTTCAATATTTGAAATATTTAATTTTAATTAATAAAGAGTACAAATATGTAAATTTATCCGGTCATTTTGTTTAAATACAAATTTTATAAATAAAGTTTCCAAAAAATTGATTTTTCAAAAAGAGATAGGATTTATTTTCATAAATAACAATTGCCAATTAATTACTTAAATTAAAGAACTTTAAATTGAGCTAATATAATAAAAATAAAACAAAATTACTATAAAAAAAGAATAAAGATAAAAAGTGGTAACATTATATTGAAAGAAAGAAAAAAGAAGAGTGGAGAGAGGAGAGATGAGAGAAAAAAAAAATGATTTTTATGATTTCAAACGATTCTAACTTTTTCGAGTTAATTTTTTATTTATATAAATTTTACATCAAATTAAAGATCTTGTCATGATCTTTAGTTTAAGATCCATATTGAATATTTTTTATTAATCGAATTTAATGATTTTTAGAAAAGAACAAAAAAAAGGAGAAGTGAGAGAACAATTCATGGAAATCATATTTAATCAAATACTAATATGGATGTTAAAATGGGTGAGAGAACGTGTAGATGAGGGAGATATGAGAGAGAAAGTGTGATAAAATAGATGATTTTTCAGAGAGAAAAATTGGCGCAAAAAAAGAGCCGTTAGAAACTGATGTTTCATATATATATAGATTTCCTATTTCTTTCTTCAACGCGTTTTAAGTACACAGTGACAACATTATTTAGTCTATCAATATCAATTAGGGGTGTGCAAACCCAACCCAGACCCGCTGAATCCGTCCGGACCAACGGGTTCTATATGTGTTCGGGTCGGGTTGGGTCCATTTTCCGGGTCGGTTCGGGTCGAAACTCGGTCGAATCCGCCGAACCCGGAACCGACCCGATCTCTTATAAATTTAATATTTAATTTATATATTTAATATTTATAATAAATATTATTGGACTTGTGCTGTACTTTATTGATTGAACTGCTGGCTTCAAGCTGTCCATTTACTTATACAAAATTACAATTGCATGAATTTTAATGACTTCTAAATTCTATAGATTGCAAAAGAAAACATTGTTTTAGCTTAAGAAAAAACCATCTTGGATTTAGTTTGCAACATGAAAACTGTGAAAATTGTAAACCACATTTTTTCACGCAATTAAATCTATTAATGGACATTTTTTCTTGTTTTGAGGAGAATGGAAAAAAAAATTAATGTCGAAGCTTTCAATATTTTCACAGTTATGTTTTGATTTAGGTAGGGGGTGGGTATTTTTCATAGACATATTATGGGGGTGGGTACTTTCCCCTATTAACACTTTTGATTTTCAGCTTTGACTTCCAGCTCCAGCCTTACCGGAGTTCAGCCTTGCCGAGTTCACCCTTGTCGGGTTCAGCCTTGTCACCGACTTGGGCTTTATTTTCTCTATTTTGTGGGCTTTAGGGTTAGGCCCAATTATTCACCTATAAATAGGGCTATTGTACATGGAAAGGGGGGATTCATTTTATTCTTACTACTTCACCTTGTAAATTATAAACTTCTCTTTAAAAATAGTGGAATTAGTCGGGTGATCACCGTGGATGTAGATCTTTAAAGATCCAACCACGCTAAACTCTCGTGTTATCTTATATTTTTATATGCTTTCCAATTGGGTGTTATTTCTTTCTTTATCACATTCACTTTTATTAATAAGAATAACACGCTTTTTTATTTTTTTATTTTAGTAATATAATACTCCCTCCGTCCACGAAAGAACTTCCTATCTTTCCTTTTAGGGACGTCCACAAAAGAACTTCCTACCTATTTTTGGATTATACCCCACCACTTATAATTCTCTTACTTTTCAATTTTCACAACTCCCAATATTAATTATACTCCCCCCGTCCCACCATTTTAATCCCCTCCCACTTTTCACACATATTAAGAAAATGCATTTAATTTTTATATTTTTATCTTTTATACCCTTATTTATTATTTTCACACATCCTTTTCACATTTAAGTGAAGCATTAAATAAGGTTAATTTAGTAAAAATAATATTTTTATATAGTATTAATTAGAAAAGTTGACTATCTTTTTGGGACACCTCAAAATGGAATAAGGGACTAAAATGATGGGACGGAGGGAGTAACACATTTTCACCACTCCCAATACACTCAACTACCTTTTATCTACTCTCAATACACTCAATAATATTTTTTCTTAAAACCCGTGCCACTCCCTCCTAGGAAGTTCTTTCATGGACGGAGGGAGTATTAAATTTAATGATCTAGTCTCGATGAACTTAAATCTGTGGCATATAATTTTAAACATTAACCACTATAAATTAAATCTAACACACACACACATAAGAACCATCATTTTTATTTAGAATAACAGTCAATTTTATTCAAAATAACTGCCACAAATATATACTATCGGAGAAAAAATTAGGATATTAGGATTTGCACGCATAGTACGTCAGAGGACTAAAAGTTTTATGACCTTTATAAATCATCTTTATTTGTGAATGTTCTTAGGAGTCGGCACCATGAAGTAGCCAATGACATTGAGTAATAGAAAATTGTAGCCATGTGAATACACATATGAAAATATCAGCAACTTTTTATTTTAATATTTTTACGCAAAAAAATTGATAATTCATGAAAAAAATTCATATAATTCGTATAAGTGTGTTAAAGTAATAATTGATTTATTTGTATAAGGATATTAAAGTATAAATAATTACTATTTTTATATTTTTATTCACGTATAAATAATTATACTATTTTTATATTTTTATGTACATAAAATTTTCCTTAGTATATGGCATGGGCTAGAATGCCCGTTAACTATCTCTCCTATCCAAATTACTGTCTTAGATGCAGTTCAACGCAATCTTAATATTTTATATGTTGGCATTTTCAATGATTACACGTTATGAGTCATATTTAGTATTGAACTGCAATCTTAATATTTTATATGTTGGCATTTTCAATGATTACACGTTATGAGTCATATTTAGTATTTTATCTTTGGAATTATTGACAAGTCAAAATCTTTTAGATCTTAATATCCTATAATTAACTTATCAGATGGTCTTAGGTACTCCGAAGTGTACCATACAATTAGGTTACGCTTTCATTTAAACTTTGATTCGTATTCTAATTTGAATTCATATTTTGATCAAATTCATATAAATAATATTATTTTGAGTACGGGTCAATCCGCTTGTACGGTACACCCACCCAGGTGTACCCAAGATTTTGTGTTAATCTTATGCGATCCCACCTCAGAATTGCTAGAAATATACTTATAAGTGGAGTACCAAAATGCTCTTACTTAATTTTGTGGGGGGAGGCCAACGAGGCCTAGCTGAAGTAGCAAAATTGAAGTACTTAAAGACTCTCTAATTAAAAGTTTTGGATTTATTCTCGTCTGAGTGTAATTTAATTTTCTCACATTTGTGTGGTATAGTGGTCTCGCTTGCGTACGATGTAGATATTTCTCACCTTTGTGTGTTGCAGAGGCCTCGCCTGCATGTGGTGTAGTGATTTATTTGATTACATAATATATAGATATATCTTGTATTTTTTTAAAAAAAATGTAGATAAAGGAATCTAGAGAGGAGGTAGCCCAACAAAACAAAACTCATACTTCATATATATTATCTATTCCCATAATTTTCATTTTAGAGCATCTCTAGTGGGGAAGCGCTATAAGGTGGTCCCCACCTTAGCGCCTCCTCTCTCCAGTGCATTGACTCTATAAGAGGTACTATAATCTGTTGGATTTGTATACTGAAAGCAAGAACGTTTTATGCTTGTATACAATGTTTCCTAAGTTCACTATTTAATCTCCTATCTGATTGTGTTCATGATTGCATATGTATGTTCTTTATCTCTATATAAGTAGATTATACGGTTATACGGTGTATCACAGAAGATCGTATAATTGGAATAACCTTAAGAGATATAATATGATCACAGCCGAAATAACTCTAGGACAAGTTATTGGTTTAGGCTGCAGTATAGATGGAAGTAGTTTGTCTTGACTACTTGTCTATACTGGTACGTCATTACGTATTGATAGGACCAACAGTGAGATGTATTCTTCTATCTGACATAAGTGAAGAATCAAGATCTCGGTGACTCATAAGATCTTAATACTAATAAGTATTCAGATATATATGTTAATTCGTATATCACTTTGACTTACTATGGGTGAAAGTTATATACTAACTCGAGTACTCTGTATCTTGGGTGATAGCGGTTAATATATGATATTTGATTATCTGTATTAGTACCCGTATCCGGTATAGGATAATGACATCCATTATTGCGCTAAACCCTGCAGGTTGATTAAGTTCAGGCGTAATAATAAAGTTTGAGTGGTACTGCTTAAGGATTTATAAATAGATTAATTAATTTAAGCTGTCAGAGCTCTAATTAATTAATGGATGTCGGATATTTTAAATACGGAGATTTAATAAGTCTAAATACAAGCCCCCGACTCATCACCGGCAATAAAGGGGTAAGTCAGTATCGGTTCTCTAGTGGAATGAACTGATATTTATAAATTAATTATGGTCTGCGCTGACCATAGATAAATTAATTTATTTGAGGCCCATCTTTATTCCTTGTATCTGGTCCCTGGACTGGCCCAAAGTCTCCTAGCCTTAGAAGGAGAGAAAGAACGCCTATTACAGATTCCAAGCGTCCCACACGGATTTAATTCTATTAAATACAGCTGTCAGCTCTCAGGAAAACAGACTGATAAAATTAGGGTTTTGAGAGCTGTGGGAGGCGCAGGAAAACGTGTGGAGCATTCTCTCTTGAGACTTTCATAGATCGTTGTCCATCCAACGGTGAAAGCTGAGCGGGATACAGTTCAGAAGATCTGAGCTGAAGTCAGATTTTCGCAGGAAACCAAATTCTGGCAGTCTCCGTAAAACGGCCATAACGTCCTCCACAGAACTCCGATTCAGACGAATCAGGCGGCCACGGAAAGCTCTCTCGAAGACGAAGAAGTCGTATTTCTGGGCGAAATACGATTGGAGGTCGTTTGAGGGGTCAAACGGAGCGTTGAAGTTGGCTGACCTGTTCAGCGACAGATCTGCGAATTCTTCTGAATTCTTCAGGTATTTCTGAACTCCAACGTGCAGCTGTTAAATTCATAGGAGCATGTTAGGATTAATCGTTGTATGATAAATTAATAATAACCAAGAAACGATCATCGGGCAAAGCGGAACGTTAATTCAATTTAATATTCCTTCATAATCCCCATTTTTCTTTAATCCAATTTGTACTCTTCTATTTTAAAATTCAAACTTTTTTTAGAATTGAAATTAAAATTACATTAGTTGAAAAAAATAAAATACTTAAAATAAAATACAATAATCAAAATTAAAATTACAACAATTTTTTTATGGCATAATCGGGCCAAAACGAGACCAAATGTGCTCCTTAAAATCTGAGGTGAGTCGAGCGCGAAGTTCGCGGTCTCACGTGGAGGATTGTCGAGCCACATACGCTGGAAATTTCGGCGTGCTCCGATGCAAGAACGAGATACGGTTGAGCTACTTGAAGCTTCATCGGTGACTTCTTCTTCCCATGATGATGTGTAGTCGCCTTCGGCTTGGATGATCATATTGTGCAAAATGATGCACGTGAACATGATGTCGCTACACTGCTCATTCTTCCAATGATGAGCTGGTCCTTTGATGATTGCGCTACGAGCTTCCTGCATCATCCGACATTGCTGGAAATAAAGATCAGACATCACGGCGTTTCTGATGCGCAAAACAAGAGGTGACACATACGAAAATGTCACAGCCCGCAACCCATAATGACAAATTTAGCCGGGATTATGACTTGGGATGAGAATTAATGAGTGGGAACGGATATGGACAATTACTTAACATTAAAGTATATGGAAATGTCACTCATAGATAAAATGCTAGGATCATATATGATCATTTGGATACTTATAAAACATACACATAAAGGAGAACTGATTAAGGTGGGTTACCCAATAACACGTGTCACAACTTCATAACATAGAGTTATTCTAATTAAAGTGTTTTGCAGCGGAAAACGTGTGAGATATACATATGAAGATGTATACTCAAGGTTACATTTCTTGAAATGTCAAAGGAACACCCGCTCAACATCATTCCATTCCATCAGCTGCTCAACCTGCACATTTTGAAATACATGCAGGGCTGAGTATAAAAATACTCAGTGGGCACATATGCCTACTATGAAATATAACATGCTTCGTAAAGATTTAAATTGTCATGCCATCATAAGCAGTACAGCAAGGGGTTTTTCGCTAAAAAGGCCCAAGCTTACTAAATTCAGTTGTGATTCTTAAAGTTCGACTGCAGTCTAAGTTCTCTTGTAATCTATCATATCTGGAACTTTGTGCCGGAGAGGTGGCCACCTCTCACGGTCACTTGACCGGCCAACCCGCTAGATGACTCACGGTCACTGGTGTACACTAGTCAAGGCAGGATAGCTATCAACTGCTCAGGACCCGAATTCGATTGCATCATTGGCAAAGCCAAAGCAGATAGATATCATACTAAAATTTAAACATTTTATGGCAAGACAATACTTGAAATAACTTTAACTCAAAGATTTTGTCATGAAATAACTTGCTTGAATGTAACATTTAAACTCATTTGATATATATGAAACTAAAATTAACAGTTAGATCATCCCATGCATTCATTCGTATAAGAGGCCTACGACACGCAGGGGATCTCTATATACGTATAGTAAAAGTAATGCCCACCTGATTGCAGTGTTTTGCTACTTAAGACAATGATTCTCTTTCCTTAGCGCGATAGGTTACTCAGACGCTTTTGTTTATTTGAACCTTTGATAACACGAAAACATGTGTTCGAGTGAATAATAGAAAAGATAACAACAAATGCAGTGAATCACTATTCACTCATTTCTCTAACTACCCATATTTCCTTAAACGACTATATCTAACTCATATACAATCGTTCTTCCTTTATCAAAATATTTCATGTACCTTTGAGGATGTAGGAAATTCCATTTTATATTATTCATTTATTTATCTATTATAAATAAAGAATAATTCTATAAACATAAAACGTTTTCCTTTTCCCCATTTAATAATGCCAATCACCAAATATATATATACACATCAATAGCTCATTTATAATCTAAAAGTGATATTTTATCAACAATAAAACTTTAAAATCCTTAATAGGAATTATTTTGAATCATTTCCATCTCAACAAAACTGTATAGATTCAACTTCAACTAATAAACTATTTTTACTCCGAACTCGTATGGAGTCGAATTTCATATCAATAGAAACCTCTTTGAGTCTAGTTTAATTGAAAAAAAAGTATGTTGAAAAACTCCAAGTAGTTTAAGAGATATAGCGATTTTCCCATCGCCTACCAGATTCGGCAGTTTCTGCCAACTGAAAGTCCAGATTTTTGAAAAAATAGCAAACGTTACCGGAATAACCTCAAATTTTATATTCAGATAGCTAACACATATATATTCATACAATAAAAATTTGAGAGCTAAATATCAACATATGGTTACTGAAATAATTAACCTAATCATCTGCCTCATGACAGTTTCAGCAGATACTGGAAGTAGACTTCTCAAATTTTAAAAGGGTAGTAAACGAAGTTCAAATGACATGAAACTTTGTACAAATATTCACCACACTCCCATCTATACCCCAGAAATTTCCCATAATATAATAGAAACGGGAATGCATCGAAATAAGGGCGTCAACTTACCCTTGTCCAAGTGAGCACTAATGGAAGTTGTTCGTCGGGGGTTTTTTCCGGTCGTCGTTCCGCGATGGTGTTTAGCCGCGAAGGTCTACGACTTAGTTTTCCTCGTGCGAGGTAGATCAGGCTACACAACGGTGGTTTCTCGATCCTTTTTCGTCGTAAGGATAGTGAGAAACGAAGGCCGTAAGTTGGCCGGTGGCTAAGTCGGGAATTCGACGTTGGCCGCCGAAGGATATTGCGGCCTTTGGTCAGGAAAATATAGAGAAGGCTTCGGCCTTTCGATTGTTGGGTTTGGTAGCCTGAAGATGGAGGAACGAGTACACGTTCTCGGTTCAGAGCCTAGTGGCCGGTCGGCGAAGAAACAGCCCGGCGAAGGGAGCTCACTTGAGCTTAAGAAGTATGCAAAGTTGTGATTGGCTTCACTTTCTCTGCACGGGTGTGGTTCTTGCTAGAGTGGAGTGAGCTGTGTGTTAACTGATATGCTATGTATTTATAAGTGGATTCCGTAGACAATGGAAATTATGAAGGTTGAAATTTGTGTAGGGAGTTGGAGAGGATTACTGTAGAATCTTTGAAGATTTTGGATTGCAGACGATGGAAATCTGCAGCTTTTGAAAATTGTGGATATTGGCGTGATTTTCTTCTGCCACCTTTGAAAACTTTGCTCTCGGCGTGATCATCTGCTCCTGAAATTGGGGCTTTTTGGATTGCATGGAAGATATTGCAACTTTGAAAAAATTGTTGCAGTAATGATACGTTGAAGGGGAAGGTGGAATAGTGTAGGAATAGTGTAGGAATTGATGTGTTGGATGAAAAAATCGAGACATACGTGTAGTGCCGTGATCTAGTTTCTCCTAGTTCCTGTAATAATTCTCCAATTCTCGTTTAATAAATACTCGTCGTATTTATATAAATTAAATCCTCAATCTTGAGATTTAATACGTGAAAGTCGAAATTAATTCGCGACTTAGTACTAAACATATAAAGCGTGAAATAATAAAATTATTATTAACATAAACTCGAGTTATAATTCTAGCAATTCGATTTAAATAACACGATTTATGAAATCGGTTATAAATCTAAAATTTCTAATACTATTGATTAAATCAATCAACTGGTAATGCAAGGTCTCAAACGTGTAGCTATACCAATAATTTAATTATTGGTTTGATTCATGATTGAATATTAAATCGCAGCTCTGTATCTCTTATACAGACTTTTGCTGAAATAATATTATCTGAATAAAATAGTCACAATAAATAATTAAAAGAATTTTATAACTAATGCACATGTTTAATCTAATATATATTTAAAAGAGCGGGGCATTACATACTACCCCCCTTAAAATAAATTTCGTCCCGAAGTTTGCATACCTGGTATTCTAGCTTGTGATACTAGTCATTCGTTTCATTCATCTCTTTTGTAGCCTTTTCCATCCTGTGATGGTTCCACTACATGACGAGAACAATATTATTGCCTCGTAACACTTGAACCTTGCAATCTAGTCACTAAACTGATTTCTCTTCATAACTTAAGCCCTGAGCTTGGACTATCTCATCTTTCTTAATCACATACTTTCTTAACTGCGAGACGTAATATTCAGTGTATACATCCACAATCCTCCACTAACCATTAGTGCACTATTCCTGACTTTCGTGAATCCTTTCGTTTTTCTTATTCTTGAGGCGAGACACATTTTCTCACCAATATCCATTTTCATTTCGTGCTTTCATAATCCTTTCTTGCAATTCACACTTAACTATTGATGCAACTACACAGCTTGATATTGTCTCCGGATGGTGAACAATTACTAAACCGAATAAGGCAATCACCAATCAGTACTTCATATTTAGTGGTGAAACATCTTATCTTAATTTCCAATTGATAGTACCATCATAATTCTTCACTAATTCGAATCGTCTCTGTTGTCTTACATTGAAATCTCTTTGCTCAAAAAAGCACTTCAAATTCTTGTCAGCTATAAGGACCTCACACTTAACTCCGTAGAGATAGTATCTCCAAATTTCCAACACGTGCACAACCACAACGAGTTCTAAGTCATAAGTCAAGTAATTCAACTTTGGGGCTAATGAGACATAGTGCTCAAGTTCTCTGAAGTTTAAAACAAATACTTGCTTCCTTTGAACATTCCTATTGATGGAGCTTTTGATACTATAGCCGAAACAATCACCCTTCTAGTGTGAGGTTGTTGGCTCTGAGGCTGGGTTAGATCTTAAGTCTTATTCTAAATTTCTTTTTCTATTCTCGAATTTTCTGTTGTTTTCTTCATTCCATTTTCTTTCCTTCACCACATCTTGAGGTGGTGTATATCCAGATTGTGTCGGAGTCTTCCCATTCTCCCTTGGTAGCAGTGATTCGATGGTGAGAGTCTTGCTCGTTGGTTGTTCCTACGTAATATTTCTTTGGCTTGGTAGGGGAATTGAATATCTCATGACGCCATTCGTTTGCGAACTCCTTCACGCGTTTCTCATAAGTGTCCACCATATTTGGAGCACGTCCTGACATTTTGTTGAAAACTCTATCATACTAGTTATCTGCCCTGGTTCTCCACTTGGGATTCCAGAAGTTGCTTTGTTTCTACCGACTATCGGTCAAAAGATAGGTTGATGCTTAGTGTATCTTTCTAACTGTGAGAATATCACCTTCTAGTACTTCGAGAACTGACAGCAAACTAAGTCATTCTAGTCATTACTGTGCTTATCGTGGTAAAATAAGATCTTATTGTGACAACTACATAGTGTGAGTCTATACATTGGGATGACGCCCTACTCAAGGTCAAAATCCTAATTGACAATCACCGAGATCTTAGTTATATGGGCTGACCAGACCCAGCACGATGAATCACTCAGTCAAATGGGAGCTTCGCCCCCAATCATGTCAACTTCTTATCTCTTATAAAGCTCTAAGTCAACTTCTAACTTAAAGCACTTACTAATAAGTACTTCATCATAAGTTACTGATACCATGAAAGTCCATTCTATGTTGTTCTAGCCAAGCTATCACGACTAACATCATAATCATAAGCAACATAAGTTCTTATGTGAAAAACTTAATCTCACCGCTATTGAAATAGCTCAAGTGAATCCTTAGTCTTAAAGCATTGCCTTTATGTTGTAACATCTCTATGTTAAACATTTCTATCTTACCAGTCTTTACTTAAATCGATCAAGCGGTGCTATCACGATTAACATTCTCAAAGCATTCTTGGGTGGTACTCAAACGGTTTGTAAGAGGACCCATCATTCTAATCGTATAGGCAGCTAGCCTAAAACGACAACATAAAGCTTTCTCATTCTTTCATACATACATACTTCTGTTTCTTTTGAAACCTTAACATATATGGACATTTAATGTCCCTTTCATGAAAACTTTGCTTATGCCGGAAAGATTCAAGGAATCTAACTCGACCATACATACATACATACATTGATTCGTTAAGGGCTCGGGTTGTCCCAAACACGAAATACATTCATTGAGTCGTTATGGGTTCGGGTAGTCCCAAACACGACAAAAAGCATTCACATAGCATCGTAAACATAAGGCGCACATTTTCTTGAAAAACTTTCATAACGTCTGAAATACATATATGTATATTTTTGAAACTATTATTGTACCTTTGTTGCGGCAGTGTGACTGCGAGCTGAGGGTTACTGACATTCTTAGAAGTCTAGAGATACTATTCTAGACTCGACATCAAAAACTTATGGTTATCAGAGACATGAAAGGAAACTTATGCTCTATCTCATATTCTATCTCCTTACTTAACTCTATATAAACTCTCCACTCATCTCAAATCCTTAAGTTCAAGGATAGGTTTCAAGAAAATCATGGTTCTAAGTCTCGATTTGTCTCTCATATAAGGCTCTTCTAATCTCATTCAAACACATAGACAACACAATCACCTAAGGCCCATAAGAAAACACAATCAAACATTATCAAAACATGCTCTGTGTTTACACTGACTCAACTTCAAAATCTAACCTGTTCTGACTCCGACACCTCGTGGACTCGAGACTCATACCAAAAGAAAGGTCTTCGAGTCTAGTTTCATATAAAAAAAAGTAGAGTCAAAAACTCCAAGTATTGTAGGAAATATGACTGTTTTACTACAGTCTACCATATTCGGCAGTTTTGAGCAATCGAAAACTTGGATTTTTGCAAATTAGTAAACGTTGTCAAACTGGGCTCAACTTTGGTGGATATCTAGCTAACACAATAAGGTTAATACCATAAAAATGTTGAAATCTAGATCACACAGGAAGCTACTGAAATGAATGACTCTTTCTCCTGTTCTCGGAAATTCTCGGTAGTAATGTGCAGTTTAGGTTTTGTATTTTATAAAAATAGTAAACGAAGTCCAAATGACTTCAAATTTTACCGGTGTGCTTAAGACTCATGTAGGGATTTGCTATAAAATTTTCAAAGCTATTAGACATCTAAAAACCATCGATCACAGTAGGTCAGTAGGCCTACGAAATTCACCAAAATCTCATCTCAAACTCTTAAATGCTCAACCCAACATCCCTTCAATGAAAACCAATCAAAGCTCATTTTAAACACATATAGCACTTGAAAACATTCAAGCACATTATAATACTCATCATACTCAATCGTGACTCTCTTCTTACATCATAACCTCAAATCTTAAGTAAAACATTTCAACGAACGCATCATTAAAATTCTCTTCTCATTTTCGTGCTCAAAATTACTCAAATACTCAAACATGATCTCATTTATCATATAAATCATTATACACATATAGATTCCTTTTTATCATGTAAACTAAACTCTAATGAAACTTCATGTATCATCATAAAACTCTTAATAAAACATGACAAACTTTCACATAATGGTCATAAAGCAATTAGACCTCATTTTATCAATCATCGACTTCTCAAAATATGAAAACTCAAAAACTCATACAAACTAAACTAAGTCAAAAAAATTTCTTAGCCAACAAAAGACTTACTCAAACATAATTATACACTAATATCATGCTCAAATACATATATCTTAAGCCAAAATCACTTAAATAACACATAGGCAAAAAGTCCTGATTTTTATTAAAGTAAACTCTTTGAAATTTAATAAACACACATGATACCTTAATCCATTCATAGATCTATCAATCTTAGCCAATTAATCTCACATATAACCCATCAATTTACAAATTAGAGCATAGATACACATATCCCTAATTTTATTAAACTAACTCATATCAAAATCATCAATTGACATCATATACTCAATTTACTCCATCAATCATCATCATATACATCTCATGGACTCATCTTCATCATCTATTAATCATCTTAACCATTGACTCAAAAGTTCCCAATTTTGGGTAAACTAAACTCCATCGAACTTTCACATCTCAAGGCATATACTTCACACATAACATCATACAATCTAGATCTATAAAAATAAGAATCACTTAAAACTATCGTAGACCAATTAACTTAAGTCCTCGTACTCGAACACTATATTACGATCTTAGCTTGAACTCTGAATTTCTATCATAATGAGTGGTCGATATTGTTTAGCCCTATTTTGTGATGAATCTCTGGGTGTTTACGTGTTATATTGACTTTTATTTTGGTCTCTTTCACTTAAGAGTTGAATGATTTGAGCTTTTGTGCTAATTTTGTTGTCTCAGGATTTTGTGCTCACATTGATTGATATGTGAACAAAATTAAAGTCAGAATTTAGTTGAATGGTCTGAATAAGAATCAAAGTTCGTCTCGATACGAGTTCGTAGGCGAAAACGGATCTAAAATCCGACTTGAAACGAGGGAGAACGGACCAAAACAAAAATGCTGCGCATTGCAGTCTGCGAAAGGCATACACGGCGGCGCCGTCACACGGCGCGCGCCGTGCACGGCGGCCGCCGTCCCACGGCGCCGCCGCCTCTATTCAGATCCGAAAGTACGATTTTTCGATTAAAAACCCCTTTCTTGGGTTTTACTTTATCATCCTCGTCTCCAGCAGCCTCCATAGGCGATTTTCACCTCTTTCTTAAGGTTTTTAGAGTTCCACAACACTTACTTTCAATCTTGGATTCATTGGATTGCTTTGGATGTCAATTAACACTTCATCGGATTGGTTTTCCTTGGATTGCTATGTTTTGTAAGAACTCCCTTTGATTCTCTTTGTTTATGAATCCCTTGGTTATTTAAGTCTTTGTTTCTTGTCTTTAATGAATATGATGATTGAAGATTATTGTTGTTGATTTTATATTCTCTTGGTTTTATGAATCTTTTGGTTAATTGAGTTTTGTGTTTTATGTATTTGATGAATGTGAAGATTGAAGTTCATTGTTGTTGATTCTAGATTCTCTTGGTTTTCTAAATCCTTTGGTTTATTTGAATCTTTATTTTGTGTTTTGATTAATATGATGATTGGAGATAATTGTTGTTGAGTTTAGATAATCTACGTGATTCGTAGTTTGTTGCTATTGTTTACCCTTTTCCTTTCTTGTTGATGAATATTTAGAGATTTCTTTTATGGAGATTAAGATTTTCTTGCATTCGAATCTTATGCTTGATTGAGTTTCTTGCCTAGGTAGTTATTAATCTTTGATGTTTACAAGTTTATGATCGTTTGGTTTAGTGTTGGAGTTGGAAACTCTAGTTGATTTCGTTAATGTTCAAATGCCATGTTCTAGTTAGTTCGTCGTTGAGTTGCTTGCGAAATTCTCTTTGATTGTGTGTGTTTGCTTAACATTCATTTGATTAAATGTTAATATGTTATTTCGCCTAGATAATCGTTGTTTATGGTGTTGAATTGATGATTGCTTTCTAGATTGCTAGTTTAGAACCCTAGCTTTGTTTGCCTTCTTGCATTCTTATTGGCTTGCTATCTTTTGCCTAGTTAACTTTATATGCTTTATTTTAATTACGCATTAGTTAATCGGAGAGAAAGTGTCAGACCCAAACTTCTGATTAGAGTGTTTAGGTTTATTTCATGTTTTCTGTGCGTAGCATGATCAAAGCCCTGTTTAGCCTTCCTTGAGAGACGACTTGGGTTAGCTTATTACACTAGGACGACCTCGTACGATTGCGAGTCAATCCATTAGGTGTTTTGGGTTGAGTCAAATTTTGGCGCCGTTGCCGGGGAAGGCTTTAGGCATTTGATTGTGTTGCATTGTTTTCCGTGTTTATTTTTGTTTATTTCTTTTGACTCGGTTATTTTCTCCCTCCGGTGCGTTTGATTTGTTTGTTCGTGTTGTGTATGCAAGGACGTAGAAGCTTGAAGAGAAAGCTTGCACCTTACTACGACAACATTCATCGACCTCGGGAGGTTCTTTCAAGCCTGGAGAAGGAGTCCGAGTCCAGTTCGAGAAGTTTTGTGGAATCACAGTTTCGAGAGAAAAATTGTGAAGAGAGAATTGCTTCCAATCCCATTCTGGAAGCTTTTGAGGAGACACTTTCAGTGCATTCTGAAAAAGAAGAAGAAGCTTGGCCCAATCCTGACCAAGAAGCAATGGCGGAGCAGAATGTTCAGTACATGGGAGATTTTTCCAGGCCAGTTATTGGGACCACTAGCACGTCAGCTATAGTGCTTCCCACGGCGGTCCGAAATTACAATCTGAAGCCCAACGATTCAAACCTGCTGCCGCTCTTTTATGGGATGCCGAGTGAGGATGCTTTACAGTTCATCCGTGACTTCTGCACTCAAGTGCAGACCTTCCCACTATTGGAACTCACCGAGGATCAGTTGAGACTCAAGTGCTTAACTTATGCACTCAAGGACCGGGCTAGAACGTGGTTGTTGTCCCTGCCGCCGAACTCCATCACTACATGGGGAGAGGCGTGTGAGAAGTTCATGCTCAAGTACTACCCTAATCACAAGACTCAAGAGATTAGGAGCCAAATAATGAACTTCATACAAGGAGCTGACGAGCCTCTCCACGAGGCTTGGGAGAGATTCCAAGAGCTCCTCCGCCAGTGCCCACAACACCAGTTAGCACCCGTCATGTTGATGCAGTTCTTCTATGACGGATTGATTCAGACGGCACAGTTTATGGTGGATAGTACCGCTGGGGGCAACATTGCCCGGAAGACAGCTGATGAGCTCAAGGAGATTTTCAACACACTTGCAGCGAGTTCTCAACAGAAATCAGTTAGAGGAAGGAGGGTTGAAGCCCATGCAGTAGCTCCCAACAATGAGCTTCAGAAGCAAGTAGTAGAATTGATGAGGCAAGTTCAGCACCTCAAGATGAGCCAGGCAGAAGCCCCACCAGTTCACGCGCCACCAGCAGAAGGATGTGGAATATGTGGCGATTTTGGTCATGGAACCAACGCGTGCCATCGCATGGGGGGATTCACACCTGAAGGAGAAGCAGAGGTCTATGCTGCTCAGAGCTATCCGGGGAGGCCTCAGTTTGAACAGAGGCCTATATTTAATCAAGGGCAACCAAGCTCCAATTCGGGTTGGAGAGCTCAGCAGCAGAACTACGCTCAAGCTTATCAGCAGCAGCAGCCTCAGCAGTCTCAACAGTTCCCTATGCAACAAGGGAATTTTCAGCAGCAGCAGCAATACCAGAATGCCCCCCAACAGTGTCAGAAGCAAGCTCAACCGCAGAAGCCGTCTCTCGAGGACACCATGCAGTCCTTTATGGAGATGACCAAACAGAACATGGAGTCTCAGAGTGCTACCATCAAGCGCCTCGAGACTACAGTTGGGCAACTTACAGGAGCCCTAAATCAGCTGCAGCAAGAACAGCCAACTGGGAAGTTCCTAAACCAGGACAAACAGCCGCGTCAAGCTCATGCCGTAGCGGTCATCAAGGAGAATGCCCCAATGACCACGGGGAAATGGAGAAGCAAAACCGTGCAAGCAATCAAGGGTACCCAATGCCCCAGTGAGCCACTGCCACCTGTCCCTGTTGCACCAGAACAACCACCACCCAAGCAAGGAGATCCAGGTAGCTTTATTTTTGATATTAGCTTAGGTGGGGTTGAAAAGGTCTTAGGAATGCTTGATTTGGGCGCGGCAGTCAATTTGATGCCGCTTGATATTTTTGAGAAATTGGGAAATAAAGAGCTGAAATGCACGAACATTAAGATAGAACTAGCTGACGGCTCCATTAGCAGCCCACGAGGCCTTGTCGAGGATGTTGAGGTGGACGTGAGGGGGATTAGTGTTCTAGCTGACTTTGTTGTACTTGATGTGGGAAAAGAGATTAGAGGCGAGAATGGGCATCTCGTGCTACTTGGCCGACCCTTTATGGCCACCACCCAGACTCGCATCGATGTGAGTACGGGGACTGTGAGTATGGCAGGGGCAGGTAGAGCGATAACTTTCTCAACCTTTGATGAAAACCTACTCCCTCCATTTCCTTAATTCAAACTTGCTCTTATGTTGAAACATTTGATGCTTTGGATGAGGATTGCATTATGCAGGAATTCCTTAATAAGCTTCAGGAGGAGGACGAGATTGTGGAGGAATTCCTTGCTACCTTGCAGGATGAGGCTGACATTGAGCAGGAATCTCTGGATAAGCTGCGCGAGGAAGGTGATATAGAGCAAGGCTTTCTGACTGCCTTGCTACTGGAAGAGAAGTTCGATGAGGTGGTGTCACTCGATCTCCTTGGATGGGTGGAAAGAGGACCATCTCCTGATATGAGCATGGAACGCTCATTTGGAGGACCCGCAGCTACAATTCAAGCAGATGTGTTTACAAAGGCGCTAAGGCAGCTGGAGCTTCAATCGGATTTTGGTTAAGGGTTTCTCTTAGTCGGGCTGGCGACTTAAAAACTAGCGCTGCATGGGAGGCAACCCATGTTTCTTGCTTTTTCTTGTTTCGTTTTCTTTCGCTTTGCTTGTGTCTTGTTTTGTTGCTTCTGTTGTTTGGTGCAGGTTGTTGCGTTGGAGACTGCTTGTTCTTTGGATGAGAGAGAGGCAGACATCGTGGGACACTACAGACTCACCACTGGATCGATATTCAGGGATGTTTTTCTCTTTCACCCCTATTTTTGCGAGCACTGAGGACAGTGCTAGATTTTAAGTGTGGGGGGTGTTTGTTGATCCTTTGGGTGCCTTTTTGTGGTGTTCTTGGGCTTTCTTGTGTGGGGCAAATGGTCTCCTTTATCTTGATTGTTGTTTGGCTTCAAGTAATAATGCACACTTTGATGATTTGTTCACAAGTAAATTTCATGCTTTGTGTTGGCTTGGTTGCTATCTTTGTCTCTCAGGCTATGCATATTCCTCTCTTGATGTAAGTTGTTTAATGTTTTGGATGCAACACTCTTATGAGCTATTCTTGACGTGATTTGTCCGGTAGATGCTAGAGGGAGTGTTTTCATTGTGATAGCCTACGATCTTATCCCTTGAGTTTGAATGTTGGTTTGTTGTGAAGTTTTCTATAGCTTTGGGTCTCTGCTCCTCTGACAGTAGTGTTATGAGCATGGAAAACCACGTGAGAACATTTTGGATTACCTCCAAAAGTGTTGATCTCACGAAAGTTGGCCCATCTATTGAGAATGGAATAACATCACCTTTAAAAGAAAGATGTATAAAATTTGATTTGGTTTGATGGTTTATCATCTTCAAGGAAAATGGGATTTGATTATAAAGGCAATCACATTAGGGAATTCACCTCTAGCGGAGAATTGGGTCTGATCGGATTGAATTGTATCATGTGGTTGTTGCTTCTTAAAATCTTAACAATGAACATCTCGT
Organism: Salvia miltiorrhiza; assembly: GCF_028751815.1. Lineage (NCBI taxonomy): Eukaryota > Viridiplantae > Streptophyta > Magnoliopsida > Lamiales > Lamiaceae > Salvia > Salvia miltiorrhiza. Next base: position 41,554,264 of record NC_080394.1, on the reverse strand, counting down.
GAGGAATGTGAAAGGCTAAGAGACTTAGATTGGTTGGAGATGTGAATGGTGAGGAAGTTTTCTTGTGAACTATCTTTTGGTGTCGTGACTTTGCTTGAGGACAAGCAAAGGATCAAGTGTGGGGGGGTTGTTTAGCCCTATTTTGTGATGAATCTCTGGGTGTTTACGTGTTATATTGACTTTTATTTTGGTCTCTTTCACTTAAGAGTTGAATGATTTGAGCTTTTGTGCTAATTTTGTTGTCTCAGGATTTTGTGCTCACATTGATTGATATGTGAACAAAATTAAAGTCAGAATTTAGTTGAATGGTCTGAAGAAGAATCAAATTTCGTCTCGATACGAGTTCGTAGGCGAAAACGGATCTAAAATCCGACTTGAAACGAGGGAGAACGGACCAAAACAAAAACGCTGCGCATTGCAGTCTGCGAAAGGCATACACGGCGGCGCCGTGGCACGGCGCGCGCCGTGCACGGCGGCCGCCGTCCCACGGCGCCGCCGCCTCTGTTCAGATCCGAAAGTACGATTTTTCGATTAAAAACCCCTTTCTTGGGTTTTACTTTATCATCCTCGTCTCCAGCAGCCTCCATAGGCGATTTTCACCTCTTTCTTAAGGTTTTTAGAGTTCCACAACACTTACTTTCAATCTTGGATTCATTGGATTGCTTTGGATGTCAATTAACACTTCATCGGATTGGTTTTCCTTGGATTGCTATGTTTTGTAAGAACTCCCTTTGATTCTCTTTGTTTATGAATCCCTTGGTTATTTAAGTCTTTGTTTCTTGTCTTTAATGAATATGATGATTGAAGATTATTGTTGTTGATTTTATATTCTCTTGGTTTTATGAATCTTTTGGTTAATTGAGTTTTGTGTTTTATGTATTTGATGAATGTGAAGATTGAAGTTCATTGTTGTTGATTCTAGATTCTCTTGGTTTTCTAAATCCTTTGGTTTATTTGAATCTTTATTTTGTGTTTTGATTAATATGATGATTGGAGATAATTGTTGTTGAGTTTAGATAATCTACGTGATTCGTAGTTTGTTGCTATTGTTTACCCTTTTCCTTTCTTGTTGATGAATATTTAGAGATTTCTTTTATGGAGATTAAGATTTTCTTGCATTCGAATCTTATGCTTGATTGAGTTTCTTGCCTAGGTAGTTATTAATCTTTGATGTTTACAAGTTTATGATCGTTTGGTTTAGTGTTGGAGTTGGAAACTCTAGTTGATTTCGTTAATGTTCAAATGCCATGTTCTAGTTAGTTCGTCGTTGAGTTGCTTGCGAAATTCTCTTTGATTGTGTGTGTTTGCTTAACATTCATTTGATTAAATGTTAATATGTTATTTCGCCTAGATAATCGTTGTTTATGGTGTTGAATTGATGATTGCTTTCTAGATTGCTAGTTTAGAACCCTAGCTTTGTTTGCCTTCTTGCATTCTTATTGGCTTGCTATCTTTTGCCTAGTTAACTTTATATGCTTTATTTTAATTACGCATTAGTTAATCGGAGAGAAAGTGTCAGACCCAAACTTCTGATTAGAGTGTTTAGGTTTATTTCATGTTTTCTGTGCGTAGCATGATCAAAGCCCTGTTTAGCCTTCCTTGAGAGACGACTTGGGTTAGCTTATTACACTAGGACGACCTCGTACGATTGCGAGTCAATCCATTAGGTGTTTTGGGTTGAGTCAGATATCATTTATAGGACAAAGACTAATCTCAACTAATTACAATGAGACACAATTATACGAAGCCATAATTTGGGTAGTATACTACGTCAGTAGACTAACACTTCTTAGTCTTATCAATCAAGGGGATCTTATTATGACAACTCACGAGTTGCAAGGCTCAAACTCAACACAACATCAAAGCAAGGTGTTGTAGAAATTGTTCAAGAGAATCAAAAGAATGACCAGAGGGTATGAAATGATTAACTACTAGGTCGAACAAAATGACCTCGAGTATGAACCCATCTGGCTTTTCAACCGAAAGTTGAAACACATGGATTTTCAACCCAAAAGACGTCTACTGAGATTTGGATCATGTGGACTGGCCAGGTCCAACATCATCACCTCCCAGTCACACGGGAAACATCGTCCCGAACTTGGAGAGCCATGAACATACTATACATAACAAAACATAAGCTCATCATGACAACTAAACTTATCTTAAGGTTCCATATCCTATTGATCTCAAACCCCAAACCTCTCTTAAGACATATACACACAGACATACGTACACAGGCGAAACACACTATTCTTAAAATCTATCGTATAGCAAAAGTCGATTCGATGTTCCGTCGCACTTGAACATTCGAACGTAGAGACTATGGTTCAACCTTTGATGCAACGTTTACCTTGAATTCGTCGCGTATCGTCATTCTGTGCTTTTCCTTTACCTCGTACATATCTTTTCATTCCTCTTTGTAGTTCAAAAGAATCATTGTTTTCTTGAGGGAGCTGAAATGCTCTAAGTTCTCTTTCATTCTTCTACATCATCACCTTAATAATCTAGATTGTAGAGATATCCTACTAACCTAGTAGTCTATGTTCTTTTTGAAATTGTGATCATGCAACTTATAGCAATCTATGTTCTCTGGGAAAACATATGTCAATTTTTCTATTATTCGTCTGATCATAACATCATAGATTGCGAAAATATGCCATGAAAGGCAAAACATTCAACATTTCATCATAGCATGCTCTTTACATAAACATATTCATAAAACATCTTAGAACAATAACATCTTTAACACGTTGAACTACAGTTACCTTCTTTCCTTGATTGAGCACGATGCAATGGAGTGTTGAGCGGTGCCGTATAAACCCATGTAAGTCTAAAGAATCAAACTAGACTCGACTCTTTTAGAATAAGGTTTCTAGGGCCAGAGCGAACGAACCGCTCTGATACCACTCTGTCACAGCCCGCAACCCATAATGACAAATTTAGCCGGGATTATGACTTGGGATGAGAATTAATGAGTGGGAACGGATATGGACAATTACTTAACATTAAAGTATATGGAAATGTCACTCATAGATAAAATGCTAGGATCATATATGATCATTTGGATACTTATAAAACATACACATAAAGGAGAACTGATTAAGGTGGGTTACCCAATAACACGTGTCACAACTTCATAACATAGAGTTATTCTAATTAAAGTGTTTTGCAGCGGAAAACGTGTGAGATATACATATGAAGATGTATACTCAAGGTTACATTTCTTGAAATGTCAAAGGAACACCCGCTCAACATCATTCCATTCCATCAGCTGCTCAACCTGCACATTTTGAAATACATGCAGGGCTGAGTATAAAAATACTCAGTGGGCACATATGCCTACTATGAAATATAACATGCTTCGTAAAGATTTAAATTGTCATGCCATCATAAGCAGTACAGCAAGGGGTTTTTCGCTAAAAAGGCCCAAGCTTACTAAATTCAGTTGTGATTCTTAAAGTTCGACTGCAGTCTAAGTTCTCTTGTAATCTATCATATCTGGAACTTTGTGCCGGAGAGGTGGCCACCTCTCACGGTCACTTGACCGGCCAACCCGCTAGATGACTCACGGTCACTGGTGTACACTAGTCAAGGCAGGATAGCTATCAACTGCTCAGGACCCGAATTCGATTGCATCATTGGCAAAGCCAAAGCAGATAGATATCATACTAAAATTTAAACATTTTATGGCAAGACAATACTTGAAATAACTTTAACTCAAAGATTTTGTCATGAAATAACTTGCTTGAATGTAACATTTAAACTCATTTGATATATATGAAACTGAAATTAACAGTTAGATCATCCCATGCATTCATTCGTATAAGAGGCCTACGACACGCAGGGGATCTCTATATACGTATAGTAAAAGTAATGCCCACCTGATTGCAGTGTTTTGCTACTTAAGACAATGATTCTCTTTCCTTAGCGCGATAGGTTACTCAGACACTTTTGTTTATTTGAACCTTTGATAACACGAAAACATGTGTTCGAGTGAATAATAGAAAAGATAACAACAAATGCAGTGAATCACTATTCACTCATTTCTCTAACTACCCATATTTCCTTAAACGACTATATCTAACTCATATACAATCGTTCTTCCTTTATCAAAATATTTCATGTACCTTTGAGGATGTAGGAAATTCCATTTTATATTATTCATTTATTTATCTATTATAAATAAAGAATAATTCTATAAACATAAAACGTTTTCCTTTTCCCCATTTAATAATGCCAATCACCAATATATATATATATACACATCAATAGCTCATTTATAATCTAAAAGTGATATTTTATCAACAATAAAACTTTAAAATCCTTAATAGGAATTATTTTGAATCATTTCCATCTCAACAAAACTGTATAGATTCAACTTCAACTAATAAACTGTTTTTACTCCGAACTCGTATGGAGTCGAATTTCATATCAATAGAAACCTCTTTGCGTCTAGTTTAATTGAAAAAAAAGTATGTTGAAAAACTCCAAGTAGTTTAAGAGATATAGTGATTTTCCCATCGCCTACCAGATTCGGCAGTTTCTGCCAACTGAAAGTCCAGATTTTTGAAACAATAGCAAACGTTACCGGAATAACCTCAAATTTTATATGCAGATAGCTAACACATATATCTTCATACAATAAAAATTTGAGAGCTAAATATCAACATATGGTTACTTAAATAATTAACCTAATCATCTGCCTCACGACAGTTTCAGCAGATACTGGAAGTAGACTTCTCAAATTTTAAAAGGGTAGTAAACGAAGTTCAAATGACATGAAACTTTGTACAAATATTCACCACACTCCCATCTATACCCCAGAAATTTCCCATAATATAATAGAAACGGGAATGCATCGAAATAAGGGCGTCAACTTACCCTTGTCCAAGTGAGCACTAATGGAAGTTGTTCGTCGGGGGTTTTTCCGGTCGTCGTTCCGCGATGGTGTTTAGCCGCGAAGGTCTACGACTTAGTTTTCCTCGTGCGAGGTAGATCAGGCTACACAACGGTGGTTTCTCGATCCTTTTTCGTCGTAAGGATAGTGAGAAACGAAGGCCGTAAGTTGGCCGGTGGCTAAGTCGGGAATTCGACGTTGGCCGCCGAAGGATATTGCGGCCTTTGGTCAGGAAAATATAGAGAAGGCTTCGGCCTTTCGATTGTTGGGTTTGGTAGCCTGAAGATGGAGGAACGAGTACACGTTCTCGGTTCAGAGCCTAGTGGCCGGTCGGCGAAGAAACTGCCCGGCGAAGGGAGTTCACTTGAGCTTAAGAAGTATGCAAAGTTGTGATTGGCTTCACTTTCTCTGCACGGGTGTGGTTCTTGCTAGAGTGGAGTGAGCTGTGTGTTAACTGATATGCTATGTATTTATAAGTGGATTCCGTAGACAATGGAAATTATGAAGGTTGAAATTTGTGTAGGGAGTTGGAGAGGATTACTGTAGAATCTTTGAAGATTTTGGATTGCAGACGATGGAAATCTGCAGCTTTTAAAAATTGTGGATATTGGCGTGATTTTCTTCTGCCACCTTTGAAAACTTTGCTCTCGGCGTGATCATCTGCTCCTGAAATTGGGGCTTTTTGGATTGCATGGAAGATATTGCAACTTTGAAAAAATTGTTGCAGTAATGATACGTTGAAGGGGAAGGTGGAATAGTGTAGGAATAGTGTAGGAATTGATGTGTTGGATGAAAAAATCGAGACATACGTGTAGTGCCGTGATCTAGTTTCTCCTAGTTCCTGTAATAATTCTCCAATTCTCGTTTAATAAATACTCGTCGTATTTATATAAATTAAATCCTCAATCTTGAGATTTAATACGTGAAAGTCGAAATTAATTCGCGACTTAGTACTAAACATATAAAGCGTGAAATAATAAAATTATTATTAACATAAACTCGAGTTATAATTCTAGCAATTCGATTTAAATAACACGATTTATGAAATCGGTTATAAATCTAAAATTTCTAATACTATTGATTAAATCAATCAACTGGTAATGCAAGGTCTCAAACGTGTAGCTATACCAATAATTTAATTATTGGTTTGATTCATGATTGAATATTAAATCGCAGCTCTGTATCTCTTATACAGACTTTTGCTGAAATAATATTATCTGAATAAAATAGTCACAATAAATAATTAAAAGAATTTTATAACTAATGCACATGTTTAATCTAATATATATTTAAAAGAGCGGGGCATTACATACTACCCCCCCTTAAAATAAATTTCGTCCCGAAATTTGCATACCTGGTATTCTAGCTTGTGATACTAGTCATTCGTTTCATTCATCTCTTTTGTAGCCTTTTCCATCCTGTGATGGTTCCACTACATGACGAGAACAATATTATTGCCTCGTAACACTTGAACCTTGCAATCTAGTCACTAAACTGATTTCTCTTCATAACTTAAGCCCTGAGCTTGGACTATCTCATCTTTCTTAATCACATACTTTCTTAACTGCGAGACGTAATATTCTTGTATCATGATATTTGTTTTATTCGATGTTAACTCTTACATTTATTTCTGTAGGAGGCTGTTAAGGTATTTTCTTAATTTTCTGATGGCAAGACATGTGAAAGTGAAGCTTCATCTTATTTTATATCTTATGCTTTGGAATACATTTGATTGAAAACAAATGCAGGAATGTTTCTCAAATCCAAATATTGAGTTATATCGTGAGCATACGTTGGAGCATATGAGTGTTTTGTGGGGAGCTTGGAGATCAAAATTGTATGCAGATCACGTGAAACCTTACAAAAACAAGATCAATGCTTTAAAAAAGGTTCCACGTGGGATGAATGATAAAGATTGGGAATGGCTCGTAACTAACAAGTTTCTAACTAAAGAGTTTCAGGTATAATGTATTTTAAATATATGCAAACTATGTCAATTTTTATTTTTAATTGTAAGTTTGCATATGTAGGATATCAGTGACCGAAATTCTAAGAATCGATCAAAATCTGATTTGTTTATGCCTCATCTTACTGTGAGCAGACCACATAGAGATATCATTTATGACAAGGTAGTAAAGTTGCATAAGTATTTTTCTTTTACATCACAACTTGACATATAATTTTTTGTTGTTCTTTTCTTGAACAAAATATAGGGAGGTAAAAATTCTGAAATGCCTGATTTGGGAGTAATTTTCTTCGAGACTCGGAGCAAAAATGGAAAATTTAAGGGGACAAAGGAGAAAGACAAATATGTGAGTATCATTTTCTTGTATTTTGATTTTATTATTGTGTGAATAAATCAACAGAAACAGGGCACATTCTTCATCACACTAACTTCAAATTTTATAACTTTATCAGGATGAAATTGTTGAAACAATTCAATCTAATCCATCTCTCAGTAACCTTGAACTTGCTGAAAAATGTTTCGGGCCACAACAGCATGGAATTGTTTATGGTTATGGAGGTGGTGTGAAACGGAAAACATTTCACGACTGGAAATCTTCTTACACCAAGGAACTCGAGGAAAAACTTTCTGCAAAAGATGAAGAAAATCGTCTGCTTAGGAAACGAGTGGATAGACTTGAAGAAAGGTTCGATCAATGGGAGAGAAGTGGTTTACCATCAGAATAAAGCCCACATTTTTGCTGGTATAACTTGTTGATTCTTAATATATTCTTGTGAAAGCCAATAGTTCTCTCAGTTCTTTGCTTTTGTCTAGTTAATTATTAACTTAAATTCTCTTTTCGCAGAATAAATTTCTTCATTTGCCATCCAAGTGTAACAGAGCAACTCTTAGACAGGTTTCTTTCTTTCTTTCTATTGCATTTTCTCTTTAATTAGATCATATTTGTTTTCAATTTTGGTTAACTTCTCTTTATATGATATTAGAAAACTGAGAAGCAATTGTCTTATACATTCGAATAGACTCTTAGAAAACTTAACTCTGTTTTGCAGGTTTTACTTTTCTGCTATCCATTTATGTCGTTGAAACCTTGATCGAAGTTTGGGAAACAGGAAAAGAAAAAACGAAGTTGAGATAGAGATCTTCATTCTGCTGGCTAATATGTAGGCTTAATAAATGTGTAGTTGATTGGAATCTGTTTATATTCTTGACAAGTGATATCTTTCAAGTTCACTTTTGTATATCCAACATCTAGTTTTGTATATTTCAGCTAATTGAAAGCTGCAAAATCAAATTGAATAATAAAACTTATGTTTTGTATATCCAACATCATGTTTGTTATAAATTCGCATATATACAGGCACGATGCAAGAAAAAAAAGAGCATGAAAGTGTAGTCTTGAAACTTGTACGATAATATATTAATGACAGTATAAATGTTTTAGTGACGGTAAATTTACTCTCACTAAATACTTATTAGTGACGGTGAAATTACTCTCACTAAATACTTATTAGTGACGGGATGATATCTCGTCATTATTGACCTCTAACTAGAGAGGCAGTAACGAGAGGCCATGACGGGCAAATTTCTGTCACTAATAATTATTAGTGAGAGTATTTGCACTTTTAACCACGGTTTTTACCGTCACTAAAACTACTTTTTCTTGTAGTGTATATATAAATAAAGAAATAAATACATGTTAGATATTTATATGTATACGTGTAATATATATTTGATATGCATAGCCATGCATTAATATTAACTTTGATAACTAGATATATTACTATAATATATAAATATTTGCATGAAACTTACGTGGAGTCTTTCTTATAGTTTAGCTAAGCAAAGCTATGCAACCTATTAAGGTGACTCAGCTACCCTATACTTAGATATTTAAAAGTTGAGTTAGTATAAATAGGGATGTATTGGTTGTTAAGTTCGATCAGAGCTTCTAAAATTAAGAGTAAGCTTTTGACACATATGATCGTTCAAGTGATCAGGAGGACTGTGAATAAGTGACAAAAAAAATATCATTAAGGTGGGTTCTATTTTTCAAAGTATATTTGAGTTATTAAGCTCGGTTATTGTTAGATAAAATGTGGTATGTCCATGAAATATTTTCACGTTCTCCCACTGTTTAATGCTCTTATGTTAACAATTGTGGCTTTTAATGGGTCTAACACGCCTATTAAAAGTTGTGCGCACAGTCTTAAGGTAGTGGATTGATCCCCACGAGCCTTATAGACGAAAGGAGGATTTTGGGTTCGCCCTTAATCCGGCTAGATGGTGAAGCTGACATGGGTTCGTCCCGGGGTCCCATCTAGTTAATGATGAATGAATGAATGATTACTTCCCAGGGGTCGCCCAGGGACTACGAATGAAATGATAAGGGTAACAGTGGTGCTACGGTATGACGCGCGCAAATGAATGAAAATGATTTGTGATTATAGAAGTTAAATGTTTTATTTTAAAACCTTCTATAATTCACGTATATGCATGAACTATCATATGAAAATGATTATTTCAAAAATGCACGACCCACTGGGTACACTAGTACTCAGCCCACAAATCTTTTCAATCTTTTCAGGTTAGTAAGATGGTGGAGACGGAAGCAGCTGTGGCGGGTTGGCTGCAATACGTTAAAATAGCTAGCTATTATATTTAAAAAATATGTCATATATTTTCAGTATGTAAAATGCTAGTTAAAGATTATATATATGATATTATTATTATGAAATAATTTATTTATCGCTCGATGGAGAGTGCATGTAGTCGGCCCCTCTTGGACGCTTGACCAAAGCCCTCACGATCATGTTGTGCTATGCCGATTTCATGAGTGAGCTGGTCGGTCAACTCCTTTTGGCGAGCTAGACTCGGTTACCCCATCATTTACCGCTTTATTAAAATTGTAATTAAATGTCCGATTGTTTAGCCGTATGTATTTGTAGACTGGTTCTAAACCACCAACGTGCTGAGCCAAACTTTCCGACTTTAATATTAAAAATATTTCTGCTTAATTAAGTTATCTATGTATTATTATTATTATTATTATTATTATTATTATTATTATTATTATTATTATTATTATTATTATTATTACCCCCTTCTTTCCCGCTTCTTAAATCCAACCCCTAGTCACGTTTCGGCATTCGTGCCTTCCTTCGGGAATTGGGGCGTGACAGTTTTGTGCGCGAGCGCGAAGAGGTGAGGGCGCGGCCGCTGGCGAAAGAGTGCGGGCGTTGGCAACAACCCGCGAGGGCGCGACCGTTGGGAGTATGGCGTGATTGCGGGGAGTGAAGCGCGGCCGCTGAGCTTGGGCGCGCTCGTGGAGTAAAGGCTATTTGAGGCGCGACTTCTGGGATTTGAGGCGTGCTCGTGGGGAAAAGGGAAGGGCGCGGCCACTGGGGCTTGGGAGCGCTCGCGGGGAAAAGATGAGGGCGCGGGTGCGTAGGGAGCCGCGGTCATGGCGTATGACCGCGGGGAACTGGACGTAGGCGCACACTATTTTTGCTTTTGTCTGTTCTCCCTCGTTTTCGCCTAAGAACTCGTATCGAGACGAACTACAATTCTTCTTAAGATCAATCAACTGAATTCAAACTCCATGTTTGTCCACTTATTAATAATTAGAGCATCAAATCTTGAGACAACAAAATTAGCACATAATTAGCTCAACGCAATCAACTATTGAGTGAACAAGATCAGAATATGAACCTATAGCACAGCTAAACACCCATAACATCATCACAAAATAGGACTAAACAAGCACATTGCTCATCCGCTTGATTCGGAGAAAGAAGAGGAAGATGATGATGACATTTTGCTAGAGAGAAGATGAAAGTATTGAGATTGGAAAGAAAAAATTATGTGTGAAATTGAAGTAGAAATAAACGGGTATTTATAGATAACAAAAATGGAAAAAAATTGGGGGGAGAGAGCTGTTCACAATGGTAACTAAAAAAAATAACTGCAGTAACGATCAATTTTTTAAATTTTATTTCAATTTAGAAAAAAAAGGAAAATCGTGTGTGCACTGCACGCAATTCCATTTTATCGCCGAACATGCCGACACGGTCCAAATCGTTGGGCACGCACCGGGGGTGCCAACATGCGCACCACTGCGATGTGCCAGTTCGAGGCGGCACACCCCCATGCGTTGAAGATGCTCTTATGCATGAAACATTAAGGGCGTCATTTAATTTAAAAGATTAGACATGATAGATAAAAAATAGTAAGAACCTTTATTTATTTCGATGAATTGAAACTTTGGGATATCTTAAGACTCTTTATTATTTTTATCATTTAAATTAGTTTTACTTGATTTTTATCTCATTAATAGGGTGATATTGGAGTTTCCTACTCTTGAAAATAAAAATATTTCAATTATACATCTTACCAGTAAGCACTCATAAAAAATGAGACAAAATACAGTGAGAACATTCTCTACCCACTGTCAATATACAAATTATTATGCTCATTTATATTTTTTTGGCAAAAAATTGAATAAGCTTATTTGATCGGCAGAAGGCGATGGCCTTCAAGGAAAAGGCGTTGGCGGCGGAGGAGGGCAGGGCCTTTCGTCATACCTACACCCAGGAGGAGATGGACCTCATTGCAAGAATTTGGGTGGACGAGACGAATGATGCCATCCAGGGTGTCGATCAAAAGGGCGAGGCCTATTGGCAACGCGTCCTCGATCGGGTGAACGCCATGATCGAGACCAACCTTAACCACCGGCAAATAAATTCTCACTAGACCCGTGTGAGTTCCGAGGGTGAAGCTGTAGGAGTCGATTTGGGAGGAGACGAACGCCAAGTGGCCTTCTAGCCATTCCGATGACATGATTCGGGAGAATGACTCAAATTCTCTATGCCGCTCGGAGCAAAGGCGGTCCCTTCAAGCTGTGGAATGCGTGGAAGCTCCTCCGGAGTCTGGACGAACCGAAAGTTTAAATCTTTGTACCTCGAGGGAGACGTGCATTCCTCGAAGAGGACAAAGACTAGTGAGATTAACAGCTTCGCCACCTCGGTGTCAGGCGAGGAAATCACGTCTTCCCGCCCTATTGGAAACAAAACAACGAAGGCGGCAGTGAGAGCGGCGAAGGGGAAAGGAAAGACAAAAGGCTTGGCGTCGCAAGGCTCAGAGGCTCCATCCGAATGCAAGGAGTACATGACGAATACCGACACCAAGCTCGATCAAATGATCGATGAGTACCACACGAATAATACCCTCAAGAGGGAGATCCACGACGATCGGATCTTGTTCATGAAGATCTCCGACATAACACCAGACTAGCTAGAAATCCACATGGAATAGGTGGCGACGATTCTGGCTCGGCAAAAGGGTGGTGGAAATTAGCTAGGTTTTTTTTTTATGTAATTTTTAATTATGTCTTTAATTTTTTTAATATATTTTTTAGGTTTTTTAAATTAATGAAATTTTAATTTGAAGTAATTGTGTTATTTAAATTGGTGCAATCTATATGTAATATAAAAGAGGAGTCCAATGTAAACTTTTTCTCACCAAAATTTCTCTCTCTTTATTTTTCTTTTTGTAATTTTGATTCTCTTTTAAAATCATCGACTTTAATTTAAAAAAAAATATTCAATATGGATGTTAAATTAAAGATATGACGATATCTTTAATTTGATATAAAAATTTAAAAAAATAAATTTAAAACCAATAAGTTATTATAGTTAAAGTCACAAAGTTATTTTTTTTCTCTCCATTATCATATCCTCTCTCATTTCTCATTTTTAACATGTCACGGTTCTTCCATTCGTTTTTTCATATTTTATTTTACTTTTTATGTTTTTACTATATATTAGTAGTATTTTTATATTTTATTATTTATATTTTTATTATATCAGTTTAATGCATTTTATTTTGAAGGTCAAATTTATAGTAATATAAATTATATATATATATATATATATCTTAAAAATTGATTTTTTAAGCTTCAAAATGACTCATTGGAAAATTATTAATTGGAGAACCATTATCGATTTTCTTTAAAAATAAAAAATAAAAGTAAATTGAAGAGTTTAATTTTGTAGTAGCGCATTTATTTAAATTTACTGAAATTATATACATTTTATTTTTGAAAATGAACGACACATATCACATGTTAAACCCTTTATGTTTCTACTTTCCAATTGATAAAAAACTGTATACGTTGATGGTAACTTTATTTTAAAATTTGAGCATAAACAAAATGACCGCATAAATATGATTTAAATATGTATTCGAATACTATATTAAACTATAGTTATACTATATGTAAATAAATAGTTTTGTACATTTTAGAATATTATATGATCCATAATGATACTCATTATCATCTATACTTGATTTTGATATTTCATAATTTATATATTTATACACATTATCAATTAAATCAATTAATTGCTATTTCAAAAAATGAAAATTCAAATGTTTATAGATTGATATTTTTATTAATATTATATTGTGGATAATTTATTTTTTTATTGAGATCATTTATGTTTATATATATATATATATATATATATTATGTTTAATATTTATATTTATTTATTTAAATTATCGTTCAATTTCGATGATGATCGTGCATCGCACGAACGGGCACATACAAGTTAAAATTAAATGAAAAATACAAAAATCAAAACTGATAAGAATGAGTAAGCCCATGTGGGGTGCTTACTCATAAGAGCATCTCTAGTGGGGTGTGTCTTAGGGGGTGTCTTAGATGGTGGTCCCCACCTAAGACACACCCCTCTCCAGTGTATCGTGTCTTAAAGGGTGTCTTAGATCTCCATTTTCACAAAAATCATATTTCTACACTTTTATTTTTAAATTTTGAATTTAATTGAAAATAAAATTAAACGTTACAATAATTAAAATAAAATTAAAAACATAATTAAAATACGATAATAAAATTAAAAATAACAATAATTGAATAATTTAAATAAGCCCTCGACGCTTGAGCACTTCTTGGACTAGGTGGTTGTGCAAGGCCAATTGTGCCTCCGTCATACCCGTCGTGTCCTTGTTCAAGAGCTTCATATCCATCTCCTCCCGTTTCATCTCGGCTTGCATTTTTTTAACCTCGGCAATTTCTCCCGTTTTGAGAGCATGCTCCCTCATGCTTTCGGCCACCTTCTCGAGGGCGTCGGAGAACGTCGAACCTCCTCCCGAAGACCCTTCTCCCTTCTTCGCCTTGCCCTTGTCTCGCTTTGCCGCTTTTTGGCCTTGGGGTCTCGTCGTGACACTCGGCTCCGAAGAAGTGGTGGTTGTTCCACCATCGGAGCCCTTCGACTTTTTTGCGGAGTGGACATCCCCGGCTTGCGACATGAATCTTTCGCATTCGCGAAGCACTTTCCAAGCTTTGACGTAGGAGAATTGCTTCTTGAAATTCGCCTCGAACATCGTCTAGGCTTGTGGAAGAGTGGTATTTATGGAAGGGAAAAAAGAAAAAAAAAAGGAAAAAAAAGAAAAAAAAAAAACAAAATAGCCGTTTAAAAGCAACGGTCGATTTTAAAAAAAAATATTAAAGCAACGGTCATTTTTTTCAAAAAAAAAAATGATTTTGGATTTTTTTTTTAAATTGGGCGCGTCCGAAGGACGCGCCATACACCATCGCCGCTCGCCCCGGGTCGCTGCTTTGACACGGCCTCGTATCAGGCCGCGTCTCCAGTGCGGCACCCCCCTCTTCGACCCGCCTCGATCCAGCGCTCGACACCAGCGCTGGAGGTGCTCTAAGTGGTCCCCCACTCTATTGAATAAGAAGCTTACTCAACAGATGTAGATGCTCTAACAAAGAAAGATTCAACCGTAATTAATGGTTGTTGACTAAAAAGTTGATTTATTATAATTGCTAACAATAAAACAATTTACTTCACTTAAGAATTGATAATAATTAAATAAATTTAAAATATAAAAACTAAACATTTAAATCATAAACAATTGAGATCGAAGGATCATAAAGCAATACCAAGACCTCAAAAACAACAAACATCGAATATGGTAAAAATAATATAAAAATACAATTATAAAATGAAATAACCGTATTTTAATAATATAAAAATTACATAAAAGCATAGTATAAAATACAATTATAAAAATAAACAACGATTAAACGATACCATAAAAACTAAAGGATCCGCAGGCGCGTATAATAAAATGAAAAGAGGCGTAAGTTTCATCAAGTCAATGTCGAAGAAATTTCGAAGCAGCATCCTCTTTGGGAAACACATCCCTTAATTTTCATGAAGCAACCGCGTTTTCCCAAATTAATTTAACCCTAATCAACCCTACACCAATAACGCGCCGCCGCGTGTCACTTGTTTTCCAACTACAACCGCTTGCCTTTTACTAATTCTCCTATTCACACACAAACGCATCATCCCTACGTCTACGTATAAAAACCTATATATATATGTATGTATATGTAGAGCGAGAAAGACACATAGTGAGAGAAAAGAAAGTGCTATAAAGTTTTAGATATCGGAATCCAATTCGTAACCACTTTTTCTGATTTAATTTAATTTCACTTTTTTTTCTCTCATCCAAAGAGAGAAAATATCTGCGAAACCCAACCACTCTTCAACCAATGGGGGAAACCAGGCAGCCGCATCTGAATGGGGCCTACTACGGCCCCTCCATTCCGCCGCCGTCCAAACCGTCCAAGAGCTATCACCGCCCCGGCCGCGGCGGCGGCGGCTGCTGCTGTAACCCCTTCAGCTGCTGCTGTAGCTGCCTCATGAACTGCATCTGCACCTGCATCTGCCAGATCATCTTCACCATCCTCATCGTCGTCGGATTAATCGTCCTCGTGTTGTGGCTGGTGTTCCGCCCCAACACCGTCAAGTTCCATGTCAACGAGGCTTCTCTCACCGAGTTCAACATCAACAACAACACGCTCCACTACAATCTGGCGCTGAATCTGACGATTCGCAACCCGAACAAGCGCATCGGCATCTACTACGACCGGATCGAGGCTAGGGCTTTCTACCAGGGCCAGCGATTCTCCACCGTCGAGCTGCAGAAGTTCTATCAGGGGAAGAAGAACACCAGCAATGTGAGCGCGGAGTTCAAAGGTTCGCAATTGGTGCTGCTCGGAAACAACGAGATGTCGAAATACAACGAAGATCGAACCGCCGGCAGGTACGAGATCGATATTAAGCTGTATCTGCGGATCAGGATGAAGTTTGCGTTCGTGAAATCGACAAGAGTGAAGCCGAAGATCGATTGCGATCTGAAAATCCCGTTGAATTCGAACGGCACGGCGTCGGGGACTTACGAGCCGACGAGGTGCGATTTCGATTGGCGCTGAGCATCTTTTCGCCTCTCCTATCGATGATCGGCGCGTTCATCGTTTCTGCTGCTTCGATTCTTTTTCTTTTTTAATATTCGATGATTATTACTTTATCTTATTGTTATTAGTGCTATTATTCTTTTGTTTATCGGCTTTTGATACACACATTATTCTCGTTTTGATTTTTGATGTATTCGGTCGTATCTGCTCAGCACTGTTTTGTGAATAAATAATGAGTTTATTGTTTAGATGAGTTTTCTTTATTTTGTTAATTTGGTGCGTTGATTTCAATGAATTGGGATTAGATACTAAGTAAGTAGAAAATCTGAGAACATACTGGTGTTTAATTAAGTGGCCGTTGAGTGAGGAAGAAACGGTCAGAAATTGTTAAACGTTGCCCGTTGAGAGTGGACTTTACGTTACTTTAAAAAATTTAAATTTTGAATTGGCTGCGCAAGTTGACAAATTCAATAATAGTAGAGAGAGAAAGAGAGAGCGTTTTTTTCATTCTTCACGCATAATAAACGCTATCGTACGCGAACTTCACTATAAAATAGAAAGTGATGGGGCAAGCATGTTGTTTTCATTTAATTGGTGAATATTCAATTTTACACTGTGCTCGGGATGATAAATATTCTCATTAAGTCACATGTCGCCAATCCGTTATTTTAAGTGAAATTTTGCTCTCGATACCTAAAATTCTCAATTACACACACTTGTAAATTGTAATATTGCGGAATTATAAAATAGGGTTAATAGTCGAAAAATTTATGAAAAATTTTTATTTTTTGATTTATATCACGATCTTATTATTCGACTTTTAAATACATCAATTTATAAATTATTTGCAATTATCCCACGACGAAGGACTCCGGTGAAATCAAAACTGATGTGGCAAGTACGTGGCAAAATTAGAACTGATGTGTCAACAACCCCTTAGACAAAACGACGTCGTTTCATTAATAATTAAAAATAGTTTATGTTTAATTAAGAATAAAATATAAATTAAAAAAAATCTAAATTCAACCACGTCACCTCCCCCCCTCGTCTTCCCCCACCCCCTACGCAGACCCTCCCCCTCCTCCCCCCGGAGCTGCCGCATCTTCTCCAGCCGCGGCGAAGTGAGAAAAAATAGACCATGGTCGACGGGGGTAAGGGGTTGAGAGAGGGTCTCGACTGCAGAGCTCTAACCGATGACGGAGGGCAATGGAGAAGGGTCAGCAGCAGCCGACGAAGGAGGATCCGGGGAGAAGGGCGGCAGAGAAGGGTCTGCGACGACAGAAATCATCAACAACGAAGGCCCTTGTGGGTTCTAAGGTGCATAAATCAACATCAAAACGGTGAAGGTTCTCTAGTGGTGGTTATGCGGCGCGAGATTTCTTGATTTGGGGCTTGGGCTTTGGGATTCTGAAGGGGTTTGGGATTCTGAAGCCGTTTGAGGCTTGGGATTTATTAATTTGGGGCTTGGGATTTCTTGATTTGCAGGCCGATGGAGCTTGGGAGGAGGCTTATCGGTAGGAGAACCTTACCGCCGCCGTCAATTTGGAGTGGGGGAGCGCCCTTCACTGGTTTGTATTCTAGGGTGCGTGAGATCTACTAGATGTTTTTGGAGAAGATGGAGGGTCTCCCTCGCCTTGAAGAGGAAGGCAGCGATTGTGGCGGCACGTGGTGGCGGGGCCGTCGACGGGGGTAGGTGGGAGAGTCTGCTGGGGTGGGGTGAGGAAGGGTGTGACTGTGTGTGTGTGTGTGTGAATCTGACTGTGAGAGAGGGTGTGGAGTGTGTGATTTGGCAATTTCGGTGGCCACGTTGGTATTCCGGCTGCCAAATTAGCTTTGATTTGGGCGAATTTCCAATTCATGGGATAATTGAGAACAATTTATAAATTGATATATTTAGAAGTCAAATTTGAGGGTCATGATATAAACCAATAGAAATTTCTCATGAATTTATCGACTATTAACCCTATAAAATACTAACAATTATGTCATCGTCATAATTTCGTGCGTTTAGTTTTAAAATGTTCAAAACTAAATTGAACCTAAACTCCCCTCTAAAAAAATTACTACTATACATTTAAAAAAAAAAAACATAAAATACTATACAAATGAACTTCGTAGAATAAATTATAAATGAACTTCGTAGAATAAATTATAAACAAAATGACAAACTAACTAAATCAATATATTTTCAACAAAATAAATAAATCAAGATCCAGAGATCCTTAATATCCTGGGCCTATTATTTGGGTTTGCACTCCATCATCTCAACTTCTAAGTAGGAGTATTAATTTTTTGTACTGGGCCTGTCCTAGCTTTTAAGATTAGACGATACCCGAAATGGGCCTACTCGATCTATATCTAAACTTGGTCTCTCTCTCTCTATGAAAATCTCAAGGGAGTCAAATTGAAATATCTGTGAAAATCAAAATCCATAATCATAATTTCATAGAGATTGTCACTAGGGGAAAGAAGAAAAGAAAATAATATGTGTCGTTTCAGAGATAGAGAGTTGATATACACAAAGTTTCACTTCAATCATACCTTTATTTAAATCCAAAACTCATCTTCGTAGTATATTTATAATTTTTCAGAGAATTGATACACAGAAAGTTTCACCTCAACCATAACTTTATATAAATCCAAACTCATCGGCATAGTATATTTATAAGTTTTCTCATAAAGTGTGACAATAAATTCAAAATTTCAGCGAATCAGTTAAGTTAACCAGTTAGTTGATAGATCACTACAAAAAAAACAGGCCAACTGCAATGGAATTAACGACGTAATCAAAAATTTCTTCATAAAATTACAACGGACTAACGACATACCAACATCGACTTTCATTTTCGGCAATTAACAATAGATTTTGCATTGGACCTGCTACAAAAATATTTTAACGACAGAATTTGCGATATAATATCCGTCATAAGTGTTTACTACGAAAGTATTCCTTAGTTAAAAGTAAAAAATATTTAATTATTTAAATTAATGACAAAATTATTCCGTAGTTAAAAATAAAAAAGATTAATTATTAAATAATTAAATATTAACGATAGAATTATTCCGTAGTTAAAATTATAAAATATTAATTATTTAAATAATTTAAAACTAACTGCATAATGATTTGGTCGTTAAATTTCATACAAAATAAAACCTTATTTTCTTCCTCTCGCCTCTATATGCCATAATCAAAATTCAATTCAGAAATTCTCTGCTGCCACCGATTGGAATGCCCGTCGGATTCCACCGCTCTGCCGCACCACTCCGTCGTCTGACTTCCCATGAGATCCGCGCGATTTTACTTCACTGAGAAGGTGATTTCTCCCCTTGAGAAGGTGATGGCCCAATAAAGAAGAAGATTTCTCATACATTTCCTCCTTGAGCCATTTCTCCGCTTACAGTTTTGGCGTCGTCTTTTAGCTCAGAGTAAAATTTCTTTCATATTTTCAATGCAATTCTTACTCAATACTTTGTAAACTGTAATCAATTAATCAAAATTTTGTTTACCGATGTAGAAATTCGACAGAAAGAAGCTGAAAATAACAATTGGCGTTAAGGCTGATATTGGGGATTGGGACAACGTTCAGGAAGAAGCGAGCATCGCCGCTCGATATTCTGGCATCGAAGAGGAGCCCAAAAGGCTACTACAAGGGCAAAAATTGCAAGCGCGTCGGTTTCCACACTCGATAAGGTCAGGTTCTTCCACTTTATGCAAAATTACTCGTTGAGAATTTCATATCTTGTAGAGTTTGATTCCAAGTTTGAAGGAGTTGGTATAAGCAATTTATACATGTCTTTGTATGTCTGTCGAGAATCGCACTAATCAAACTGTGTAATTGCTAGAGCCAGGAGAATACACTGGCTGCATTTGCATATGTGAATATGTGTGTGTTTGGTATACTGCAAATGCCTTGTTCTGGTGCTATAATTGTGTTTAATGTGCATGACTTGTAGTTCAATTTAGATCTAACGTAAAATTTGCAGCTACATGAACATATCTTGGATGCTTGCAATCTGTATTTGATCGGAACTGTGCACGATTCTCCGATAATTTACTGTAATTTTTATGTATTTGTTGTGTGTGTGTGTGTGCATATATATATATATATATATATATAAAATTCTCAAGCAACTCAATTTTTCCTATTGCATTGCATTACATTGTTTTTTTTTTGATGAAAATGCAACTTGATATTGTTAATATGTAGAATTGTAATCGAATCACAATAGCTTAAGTTAATTGCTCTTCATTTTCAGAAATCTTGTCAGCAAGTTAGGCAATTGACACGATTGATTAAACCACAGGTGCTTTTCTTTTGAAACTTAGGCAATGATATGCTTGCAGATTGTTTTCGTGGAGCTTTGCCCTGCTCGCGCTGAATATCTAATTAATAGAAATCCTAAGCGTAAAATGGACGAGGTTGGGCCGTATTATTTTCAGTTTCAGAATAATTAATTGAATTAAGTGCTAGTAATTAGTCAGAAATAATCATGAAATGGTAGCTCTATGTTCTTATTTGGTTTCTTGTGAATCTTGAGAGGGTGTTTGGCTAAGCTTATTTTAAAGAGCTTATAAGATGTTTCAAGAGCTTATAAGATGTAATTTTTAAAAGATTATAAGTTGTCAAAGTGTTTGGATAATTGAGCTTATAAGTTAGAGAGAGAATTTTTTGTTAGAGAGAGAAAATCGAAGAAAAATGAACTTGAATGATATATAATGAAAATAATAAATTATGTGTTGTTAATATTGAAGTGATTTAAGGCCATCCTTGTTAGCCACTTGACTTAAATTGTGTCCAAATTCTCATGCGATCCTAGTTTACCCTCTTTGTGCCTTATAGCCTTTCTTTGAATTAACCAATGATGGGTAGAACTTAGATTGTTAGTGGTTACTTTGATGAAAATGTATGGGAAATGATTGAAATTACTTGTCTAACTTTGATTGAGTGAAAATCACTAGTCCCCTATGAGCTCCAAAAAAAAAAAAGAAAAAAAAAAGCAAAAAGAAATGTTGAATAAAGAAGTATAAAGGGGAGTGATTTGCCTTTTGAATCATGGTCTTGATAAGTATTCATAGGGTGAAAAAGAAGAAATGTGGGGATATTGGTTGATTGATTAGAAAAGAACAATGGTGAATATGACTTATTCAATTTGGGAATTGTATGAGATATGAGTCACTTTGCCTATAAATACCTCACCTCACCAAAGAGCTCTCATTGCAACCTAAATAGAAGCCCTTTTTGATCTTTATTTGTAACACATTGAAGTATAGAGAGTTAGGATAAATGGCAAACTTATGGTAGATTACATACATTGTTTCAATTTGAGTGCAAACACGTCCATTCTAAACACTTGAGAGTTGAGTGTGTCATTGAAACCATCCACCTTGTGAGGATTCACGCTTGGAGGCTATAATGTTGAACTTATTATCACTTGCGACTTTTTGAAGTGCATTTCTACTTGTGATACACTTTTGAAAGATTTTTGAAATTGTTGAAGCCCTTGAAATGACACCAATTTCTCACATGTTTGTTATCTTTTATTTCTCTTCTCTTTGTTGTTTGGGGACAAACAACGCTTTAAGTTTGGGGGGTTGACAAACATGGTTTTCGTACCTCAATTCCACATGATTTGTTGTCATTTCCTTTCATATTTTGCTTGCCAATGCGTGTTTGCATCCTAGCATTGAGTTTTATGAAGATTTGATTCCTTGGTGTAGTTTTGGAGTGATTTCAGGAAAAATCAAGGATTAATTGGAGGATTTTGAAGATATGATATTGAAGTACGTCTCGAGAGGAATCCGTGAGCGCAAACGGCGACCAAATCCGAGTCCGGACGAGGGAGAACGGAGCAAAACGAGCGGACTGCGCAAGGAGCCCCGGGCCCCGCGGTTACCACCCGCGGCCGCGGGAATGACCGCGGCTTCCTGGGCGTTTTGATACAGATTACATCCGCGGTCCGGTCCGCGGCCGCGGGCCCAACCACGGCCCTCTCCAAAAGCTCCCCCACGGTCCTACGCTGCGGTCACGGCCGTGATCGCAGGTGAAACACGAAATTGATGTTTTTGGTGGGGCCCAGACGCGATTTCAGCCCCCAAATACTCATTTTCCCCCCTCTTTTCATATCATTCACCACACACACCCATTTTCATCTTCCCCAACACTCCAATTCCAAACCCTAGCCTCCATTTCTACCATTTTCTCTCTTCCACACACAAGAACAACACCAAAATCAAAGAAAGAAGGGGAAGACTTGGAAAGGAGCTCATCAAGACTACATGATTGAAGATCAAGATTATAGGATTTGTCTATGAATCTCTATCTCTCTATATCTTTATTTATATTTTCTTATGACTTGAGATTTGCTTTTATTATGAATATGCTTGGCTAAAATCTCTTATCTTAGGGATTAGATTAGATGGATTTGTAATGGATTGATTTCTTTGTTTAATATATATCTTGATTGTGCTTAATTGTTATCTTTTCAAGTCCTAGATTTATCTCTTGTATGATTGGTTGGCCTCCTTTTGTGCATTTCTAATTTGTGATTTGAATCGGGAGAGGATAATTACAATAGATTAGGAGTTTGATACATATCATCTCAATAAACCGGGAGGTTGAGAGTTGGGTGAGGGCTTGTTGATCTTTTGTGCTATTGGAAGTTATAGGTTAGAAATGGACCGGGGACGGCAATTATGACCTGTAATCTACTATTTTAGTCGTCCGGGAGGGGGCTAAAACTAGTGGGGAAATCGCCCTAGATAAGTAGGCCATATCAAGATTTATATTGATTTAGATTGAAGTTCATTACGATCCATCGAAATCTAGTCCCTAGGATAACTTTCCTTCAAGTCATTCCCCAATTTATTAACTAAGTTTATATTATTGTTATTTAGTTTGCTTGCTTTAATTTAACTTTGATTTAACCTTCAATACCTCTTCATCTTTGGTTGTCTAAATAGATTGAAAACAACTTATTAATAGTATTTAGAAGTTTGGATTCACCAATTCTTGTGGGATACGACCTTGCTTCCACTTATTGCAACTACACCGTATACTTGCGGCGTGGTGAAAATAAATTGCGAACAGTGATTCAAGTTGCCTTTGAAGAGCCTGCACGTCGAGGGACAACGTTTCGAGTTTGCTGGAGGTTGAGTCATGGTTTCCACGGAGCTCGCCTTCAAGATGAGCAATCCTGACATTGACTGGTCGAAGCTCTTGAGCAAGGAGAAGCTTGACATCACCGATAGTCATGAAATCCTTCAGAAATTCAGTGCGAAGCATGTCAACTCGCCTTTGAGTATCCAAGATTTGTTCCTTCGACTTAAGAAATTCATCCAGCACCTGTGATTGAAGTGCCATGAAGTCTTCTTTCAGTTTGGGAACATTGACCTGGATTGGTCTTATTTCTCGAACAAATGAGAAATGTTATTGCTTGAGATGGCGAAACTTATCTTTGAGAACTTCTATCTGGACTGAGTGGTGAATCATGTCCCTAGTGAGGGTATGCTCGGCTTCACTCAACTTGCGTAAGTACTTGGCCGCATAAATATCTTGGCCTAGATTATCATGCCTCAAATGCTCGATCTCTGTCTGTTAGTGAGAGATAATGTCCAACAACAGATGTGTTGTAATTTCTGTCCCTTCTGGAAACTCAAAAACAACTCTTTGTGGCTCTTTTTCTTTCCAGACTATGACTCGACCATCTGTCTCATCATCAGAGTCATGTTTCAGATAGGGCTTGCGATTGATCTCAATAAGTTCCACGGGTAGCACTGGAGGTATATGCGATTCTCCGAGCTGTCTCCTAGATGAAGAAGCTCATTGAGATGAAGATGAGGAGGTTTTTCAGAGGATAGTGGAAAGAAAGGAAGTCGGAGGAAGTGAAAATCTTTCGTGTTGCGTGCAGCACCAACATCAGTTTCTTCAGGACTGGATAAATGCATGAAGTTATCAGTTACGTCTTCTACGTGACCCTCTGGAGTTGAAGGAGGATCAGTTGACTCGTTCTCAAAAATTGGTGGATCAGTGAAGACTTTAGGTTGATCTGTATCCATGGGATAGGGCTCTTCCTCAGAGTGATAACGGATTGGTTCAGTCATCAGTTCAGCTTGGTCATCCAGAGATGCCGAAGCAGGGGTTTCGTGAGGAGTGACTTCGAAAGGAGTTTCTTGAAAACCAGTTCCAGAGGGCTCTTCAGCTGCCTTGGATGTGGAAGTCCCTGCATCAAAGTTAGAAACTTGGGGACCTCTGGTGAACCCTCTCGACGCTAGATAGTCGAGGGCAAATTTATCAAAACCATAAATAACTTTCCACATCGTAGGAAAGTCAAAGATGTTGTACAACTTAGCTTCCTAAAAAATGAAGGAATCATCATTGTCAACGATATTGATTTCGTTGATCATAGAGCATGGCTGAGTTTTAAGGTAGGTGTAGGATAGAAGGTGGTGAAGGTTTTTACATTATTCCAGAGATGTGTCAAAGCTAGGAATAAGCTGGTTTAAATGCAGAGTAGCATCAGTCTTGGCTTGTAACCTAAGGTTAGCAACGAATTTTTGTTGCTCAGCGGTGCCAAAACGGATTGGCATAGGAGAGAAAGGTTGTATTTCTTTCCCTTTTGATTGTGGCTTGGATTTGGAGGTGGATTTTGAAGAAGGCTTGGAAGAAGACTTTGGGTAGGTTTTAGAGGTGGTCTTTTTGTTGGGTGTTGAGCGAGGACGACGAGGGACGTTGGCAACTGGTGGTTCAGTTGGAGATACCACACGTGCAGTCTCTGCTGGTGGTGACTCAGGAATGCCAATGAGTTTTGGAGTCTTGGAGGATTTGGGTCCTCCCTTCGCCACTTTGAAGAGGCGGATAGTGTCATTCACTGGTAGTTGGTCCGGCTAGTAGACTTGTATATGCTTGGTTCCTGCAAAAATGATCTAGCACATTCTGTTCCCTTGTCGGAGCATATTCACCGGCTTCGTGTTGTACGGCTCGGTTCAAAGCTAATCAAGATAGGCCTTTTTCCAGT
The DNA here is from genome assembly GCF_028751815.1 of Salvia miltiorrhiza. Classification (NCBI taxonomy): domain Eukaryota; kingdom Viridiplantae; phylum Streptophyta; class Magnoliopsida; order Lamiales; family Lamiaceae; genus Salvia; species Salvia miltiorrhiza. Next base: position 41,529,097 of record NC_080394.1, on the reverse strand, counting down.
TGAAAGGACCGGGCTTCATCTAGGCGGCTAGAATATTCTTCTGTGGTTGAGAGGCTTTGTCTGGGGTTCCTGTGGAGCCTATCCAACACTTTTGGGCCAAGAGAGCATGGCCTGGCTTGCAGAGAGAGATTTGGAGGGTTCCCGCAGTGGACGAGCTCTCAAGTTTCATTGCTACCTTTAGAGTATTGTTTGCTTGCTCATCAGTGAAGCAGAGGACCATTGTTTGGTAGGGCGAACAATTCTTGAACATGTTTGGTAACATTGATGGTGACTTCTTCTTTCTCCTTGAAGTCAGGGGTGGTGAAAACCAAAACAGAGGTGACGAGTTCACCGGAGCTATTCAGTTCCAGTTTTTGATATAATTCTTTTATCGGAGTCATCAAAAGAAATGGGGCTTCGGCAGTGACGAAGGTGAGCCTATGGTGTCTAGAAAGAATTTCGTCGGCCTCCATGTGTCCTGCTTTAGTTTGAAACGAGGGCACATCCATTTAATATTCATAGCGTATTTCCCTGTTGCTGCAATCGACCGATTTCTTGGTTTCTGCCATTCTGAAAATAGAAATTTTCACAAGTGTTCTCACAGAGGATATCCGTGGAGGAGAAGGTTAGATTTGCGTGTAAGAGAGAGAAAGTGAGCAGTTGAGAAGATAGTGGAGCTTGAGGTGTGATCGTGGGAGATGAACAGTTACTTAGGGCATTTGAAAAGACACTGGCGATTGAAATCTGCGTGCCAAGGTGTATTTAATGAATTTTGAAATCCGCATTAAATGCCCGTCAGTAGAAATCCTTAAAAATAAGGAATATATGCAATAAAGTATTCGAGATTTAATCATTTGAAAAAGGAATTAGTGGAACTGATCTCTGAAAAATCGGGACAACTTAAAGCATTTTTAAATGAAAATTAAATGACTTGTCCACAAAGGATATTGCAGTTACAGTTTCCAACAATACTGAACAGTTGATATCTTAGAATAACTTATCAGTTAAAGAATTGAAATTATTGCGATTACGGTTCATGACTGATTTAACTGATATGCAGTATTTAATGCGAAAAAAAATATCAGTACTTACTGGTCAACTGATTATTGTAATCATTTGTTATAACATCTTGCAATGAACAGTTGAAGTGTGATTCCCCCTCAAAGATATAACTTAATATCTTTTATCAACAATTTCAGTAGTAAATCATATAGTATGAAAATGACAATAAGAATTTGTCTTTAGTCAGAGAAACGTTATTCACTCATTCAGGAAAACATTTACTGATAAGATATCAGTTATAGTCTAAAGAGAATTAAAATTAAAACACGATCAGAAACACGCGAAATTACAAGCTAGACAATAAAAAGCAGCAACAGTCTCTTGCAAACTAAATTTACCAAGCTATCATCAAAAAACTTTCACACACAAGCTTACTAAACCACCTCGTCTAACTCTTGCGAGGTCTTTTGGTGACTCTCTCTTCAAGGTTCTTTTCAGTCTTTGATTCTTCTTTGCCTTTTCCTTCTTCACTATCCTCCTGATGGCCTTGAGGTTCAGTTGCCACTGCACTGGTTGTTTGAAATCCACTCTGATGCTGAAGATTCATGACAGCTGATTCGAGGAAGGCAAACTTGATCTTGAGATCATATATCTCGATTTCTTGAGCTTGAAGTTTTTCCTTCATCAGTTGAATCTCTGCATCAATTGACAAATTCGCTGCAGTTGGCATCTCTCCAGTTTGTTGCTCTGTTCTTATGCCATCAGTTGTTTGAGGAACTTGGTTGGTAGGAATCTCAAAAGGGATTTCCTCATCCCTGTTGAAATCATCTTTGAGTAAACCTTTGGCAAGCAGAAAGTACTTGAAGTTTGGCACCCAATCATGGATAACATCCTAAAGATCGGTGACATTGAACTTCTCAATGACATCATCCTCGAGAGATTCCATTTCAGAGGGAGTCATGATTTCATCAATCCCTGGAAACCTTGACTTTGGAGCAGTTTTGACAATGGTATAATAGAAGTATCTGACAAGATCTTGAAATGCATTTGAATGTTCATTAGCCAAGAGTTTGGAAAAAGTAGCAGTGACACAGTGTTGAGCAAGTAGTAGGAGGTAGTTTCTGAGTATTACAATTGGTGTAGCTGTTGAGGAGGACGGAGCATCAGGATCAGTGACACTGACTTTTCTTGGAAGGTTTCAATGTAGTAGTGGAATAATCCCGTAAGAGGAGGACGCATCTTCTCAGTTGGATCTCTTCATCAGCGACTGGTGATTTATCACGAGTCTGTTCCTCTTGATTCGAAGGAGGCAAGTCAGGAGAATGTGGTGATTCAACAAAAGGAGTGGGTGAATCAGCAGGAGACTTCTCATGTACTCCCTCCGTCCACCAATTAAAGCCCCATTTGAGGGTGGGCACGGAGACTAAGAAAGCTGAAAAAGGTGTTGTGGGTGAAATATAAGGGTAGTTGACTAAAGTGATAAAGTAGTTGACTAAAGTGTTAAAGGTATTGTGTGGTGGATCTACTAGTGATAAAGTGTAACAAATATAGAATATAAAAATGATAAAGTTGTTGTAAGGTGGGTCCATTAGTGGCAAAAGAGTACAAAAAGCACAATAAGGCTTTAATTGGTGGACAAAAATTTAAGTGCAAGTAGGGCTTTAATTCGTGGACAGAGGGAGTATTTTCTTAGACAATTCTTCAATTGGAGAACTGGGAGAGACTAGATCAATTTTGATTGGGGCTATCTGACTGACAGTAGCCTTTTTGAGAGAGCTTCGTGTTCGGCTGTGAACACCAGCAGTTGGCACAGGGGTGGTACTGATGATGATGGGAGACGTTCTTATAGAGCTCTTGTGGCTTTCGAAGAGGTAGATGGTGAAGGATTATTAGCCCCAACGAGATCTTTTCTTGGATATCTTAATTTGCCATACAACGATTAATCCTAACATGCTTCTATGAATTTAAGTGCTGCACATAGGAGTTAGAATTACTTACTTGTAAACTGTATGCAAAGGCTGTCGATGATCAAGTTGAATGACTCCAGCTTTGACCTTCTGAACTGTATCCCGCTCAGCTTTCACCGTTGGATGGACAACGAGCTATGAAAGTCCCAAGAGAGAATTCTGCCTTTCACGCTAGCGCTGCTCTGCTGCTCTCAAAACCCTAATTTTTTTGTGTGTTTTTCCTGAGAGCAGACAGCTGTATTTAAATAGAAAAATACAGCGCTGGGGCGCTAATTCTGTGCTGGGCGAAATTCTCCAGCTAGGGCAAAGAGACTTTGGGCCAGTCTAGGGACCAGATACAAGGAATAAAGATGGGCCTCCAATGAATTAATTTCTATGATCAGCCCAGACCATAATTAATTCATAAGTATTAATTCATTCCACTAGAGAATCAATACTGACTTACCCCTTTATTGTTGGGGATGAGTCGGAGCTTGTATTTAGACTTATTAAATCTCCGTATTTAAAATATCTGACATCCATTAATTAATTAGAGCTCTGACAGCTTAAATTAATTAATATCTTTGTAATCCTTAAGCAGTACCACTCAAACTTTATTATTGCGCCTGAACTTAATTAACCTGCAGGGTTTAACGTAATAAACCTTATTGAGCTCCTTAAGGGGATGTCATTATCCTATACCGGATACGGGTACTAATACAGATAATCAAATATCATATATTGACCGCTATCACCCAAGATACAGAGTACTCAAGTTACTATATAACTCTCACCCATAGTAAGTCAAAGTGATTTACGAATCAACATATATATTTGAAATTTTATTAGTATTAAGATTCTATTAAGTCACCGAGATCTTGATTCTTCACTTAAGTCAGAGAGAAGAATACATCTCACTGTGGTCCTATCAATACGTTATGACGTACCAGTATAGACAAGTAGTCAAGATAAACTGCTTCCATCTATACTGCAGCCTAAACAAATGACTCGTCCTAAAGTCATCTCGACTGTGATCATTTTATATCTCTTAAGGTTATTCCAATTATATGGTCTTCTGTGATCTACAACACACCATATAATCTACTTATATAGAGATAAGGAACATACATATGCAATCATGAATACAATCAGATAGGAGATTAAATAGTGAACATAGGAATCATTGTATACAAGCATAAAAGGTTCTTGCTTTCAGTCTACAAATCCAACAGATGGAAGACGTTACTTCAGTAGTGTCCTTCCAGAAGCATTGGATTTTACTGGTGCTTCGAAGGATGATCGAAGATACTCTCGTTCCCTGTCGAAGATGCTTGGTGGAATGAATTTCTTCTTTCTCTTCATCCAGAACTCGAAGATAGGCTTTTTCCCAATTATATGGGCCTTCCTGCATCAGTGCAATCAACAGAATTTTGTGGGGTTTAGACATGTGGTCCGGTGACCCACGAATACCAAACCAACACTTCATGATAGTCTTGGCGATTGGTCGAAGGTGTGGATGGAGCAGTGACATGCTCGTAATTCCTTTACCATCAACGCTTGTGGGGGCTTCATCTTTCAAGGCCTTCGCCAGTAGAATGTTGGCTTCTTCATCGGAGAAGGTTGGAGCAAGACCATCAAAAAGAAGATGAAATATTTCCCTTACCATTTGAGTGACATTTACGGAATGTTTCTCTGAGGTTGAGAAATCCTCAGATGTGAAGATAGTGATGTCAGCATAGTATTCTCCAGTCTCTTTGTTCAGAACAATGGAGTTGTAGAACTCCTTTATGGTTTGCTCTCCGAGAAGAAATCTGTCGCAGCCCGATATAGCCAGTGATAGCGTATACCAAGTATCGTACGACTAATAAAAGAAATAGTGAAAGAAATGGAATTTGCATCTTGTATTAGCGGAAGCATTTGCAATTTATACTCATTTCCAAGAAAGATTTTAAGACCAACAATAATTACTCGCTTGGGTGAAACATAATAAGCAGTTGAAACTTAGCAAGGGTTTGAGAAGTATTTTCCCTTATGGGATATTATAGGCATAAGCAAATTTAAATATGAGTTTCATCAGAGTTGTGCAGCGAGATGCGTTACTATATGTGTGAAGACATATAGCAGGGAGTTCAAATTCTTATAGAGTCAAAGCATATAAAGATAAATATGAGACATAGGAAAGACACAGCCAACTGACAATTCCAACAGCCTTCACCCATCCTCGCGCCAAGCCAGACCTGCACATTTAGAAATACATGCAGGGCTGAGTACCAGAAAGCACTCAGTGGACTCATGCCGGAAATAATTGAAACGTTGCTCTTAGAGCTATATGTCAATCTTGCCCTTTTCAATGCATCAACATGGTTTTGTGAGATTAGAAATACCTGTTCATGTTTTTCTGTCATAAACTCATTTGCATCATCATAATAATATCATTAGTCTGCAGACATTATATTCAGGGTATGTGCCAACTATGAGAACTCATATAACATATATATACTAGGTGAAGAGAAGGAGGCCTCCTTCAAATCACCGTGACCGGCCGACTAGAGACGGCTCACGATCACCTCTGCAAACAAAACCTTTACTGTCATATAAATCAGTTAAAGGCCGATATCTTGCATCATGATCATAATCATGTCTTTCATAGAAGCAACATACCACATCTCATTCTCATCAATAATAAATATGGCAAGTTGACAATTTTCATAATACTCATCAATAATGCTTCAACATGCTTCATTTTCATAAGATTCATCAATAATACTTCAACATGCTTCATTTTCATAAGATTTTGCATTTGAACTCATTATCATGGTAGCTAGCCATAATAGAGTTAGAATAAAGCCCACCTGTCTCAGGGTCGATGACGTAACGCTCAGAGTCGTACTAACGCCGGCCGTCACTCGAACCTTTGGTGGTGCACGTGGTTTAGATTGCCATGTGACAAAATAAACTCTAGTTAGAATTTCATCTAACTAATATCTAATACTTATACTTGCATCAATGCTTAATCTCATCTTATAACTTCTCTACTATTTACCCAATTGGACCTCCCAATTTAATTGGATATCTTATCCAATTAAAAGACTCTCAATCCTAGGTAAATAGCATTCAAATAAAACACATAGTCATTCATACTTCAAACTAATCACTCATTCCACATAATACATTTAGGAATTATCTCAATAGTCAAATGGCTTGAAAATAATCCTATGAACTTGAAATCTTTTTCCTTGTAAGTAAATTCTCAAAAATTCATGTAAGCTTTGGAAAATATATAAAATTTTCTAGTAGCATTTTCATGCCATAACATGGTGTATTATTCCACCAAAACTTTAAAATCCTCAAAACAATTTCAAAGTAGAAATTTTCGGACTCCTACAGTTTACCATTCTGCTCTGCCTCAACTTTAAAGAATAAACTGTTTTAACTCAGAAATCTCCTTGATTTCAGACTTACACGGTTGAAAACCTCTTTGAGTCTAGTTTTATTTGAAAAAAAGTAGAGTGAAAAACTCCAAGTGGTTTAAGAGATATGGGTGTTTTTCCACAGTCTACCAGATTCGGCAGTTTTGCACGACTGGAATCTAGGATTTTTGAAAAATAGTAAACGTTGGACAAATGGGTTGAAATTGTACATGCATCTGTATAACACATGTATCGTTATGTCATAAACATTTGGGAGGCTGAATGGTTTTTGAAGTCACTTAAAAGTGTGACTCAAGTGACTGTCTTCCTAGATTTCCGGCGGAAATGTGCAGTAAAAGTTTTATATTTTAAAAAGGTAGTAAACGAAGTCCAAATGATTTGAAATGTTACCAGAGCTTACAAGACACATATATCTACACACTGTAAAATTTGGAAGATTTTTGGACGAGAGAAACCTCGTCGAACGATCAGTCCAGAACGTAAGAAAACTTCTCAAAATGGTTGAAATAACAACATTTATACATATCACTTTAGATCTATAATTTCACCATCATGCTCATGCATTTTCTCACTAATAACTCATCATGCTTCAATTATCATAACATATAACCCTCTTCAAGGGTTTTCAAGAAATATATCTTCCTTTCTCATGCATCTAACATGTAGAGGTGTATGAGCATATGAGGAGTGGTGGAAAGTTTGAAGGAGTTCATATGCTTTCTTTCACCAACATTTTCGAAAATCATAAGAGTAGAGAGAAGGGATTATCATGCTTCAATATGCTTCAATATACATGCTTATACATCATGAAAATATATACATAACATAAGAGGAGGATTGAGGTTGCTACCAACAAGATCAATGGAGGTGGAGTAGAAGATGATGCGTAGTATGCTTGGAGCTTGTGCTTGAAGATTGGAGCACACTTGATGGCTTTAGTGTGAAGGTAGAACACTTTTGGCTTCCTCAACTCTTTCCAAAAATGGTGAAACAAGGAGAGAAGTGTGGTGGAGTGAGGAGGGGCTGCCGAATTAAAGAAGAAGAAGAGAGGGAGAGAAAGCTTGGCATTGATGAGAATTGATGGTGTGATCTTCCCATTAATGCCCAATCTTGTAGTAAATGTGTGAGGAAGTCATAAAGTGAGGGGAATAGAGAGTGAGAAGAGAGAAGACGAGGAGAGAGAAGAGTGAGGGACGAGAGGGAGGGAGATGAGAGAAAGATTTGCATGTGATTGTGAGGGCTTAAAAATGGGGATTATGTTGGCTAGATAGGTTAGACCCTTTTAGGGGCGCATCATGCTTACATATGCCTCATTTAATGGTGGAGAAAGAGAAGAGTGTGAGAGAGAGGTAGAGACCGAGAGAGGGAGATCGAGCAAAGGGGGGGGGGGGAGTGCTGCGTGAGGGTGAGAGGGATTGAGAGGGGAAGAGAGATCGAGAGAGAGTGAGAGATCGAGAGGGGAAGAGAGATCGATGGGGAGTGAGAGGGGAAGAGAGATCGAGAGGGGAAGAGAGATCGAGAGGGAGTGAGAGGGGAAGAGAGATCGAGAGGGGAAGAGAGATCGAGAGAGAGTGAGAGAGGAAGAGAGATCGAGAGGGGAAGAGAGACCGAGAGGGGAAGAGAGATCGAGAGGGAGCGTGAGAGAGGAAGAGAGATCGAGAGGGGAAGAGAGATCGAGAGGGAGCGTGAGAGAGGAAGAGAGATCGAGAGGGGAAGAGAGATCGAGAGGGAGTGAGAGAGGAAGAGAGATCGAGAGGGAGCGTGAGAGAGGAAGAGAGATCGAGAGGGAGCGTGAGAGGGGAAGAGAGATCGAGAGGGAGTGAGAGATATATATATAAATGCTTGGATAATTAACTCTTATTTAGTGTGTAGGAATATATCCCAAGAAAATATATATATACGTGAGGAAAATTTCTCTCAATTATGATATTACCAATATCATAATAACAATGCGTCAATAAATCATATGTGAATATTCTACCACGTAAAATATTAATATCACATAGACATTTCAACTAAAAATATAGGGCGAAGATAGGTTTCTTGAAAATAAATTTATAAGACCCGAGAAAATAATATCGCCTCCCAATAACTCTCAAAATAATTCTTATCTCAATTATTCGCCCACGTGCATAATTCCTCTAGCTACTATTTAAACTCAATTTAAATCGAGCTAGGGCACAAATAGCTTCTCAAAATACGGGGTGTTACAAAATCTTAGTACCATATGAATGAAGTTGAGCCAGCCATGTCGACTCAGAATCTCATTTATCTCGTCGTGTTAGGCAAGATTCATAAGGCCTTTGACTTTAATTGATGATTCATAGCACACAGCTTGTTGAAAAACGGACTTGGTTGATTTTGTCATGATGAGTGAATCTTCGAAAAATTTCTGCAAAGCTTAGAGCCTTTTCTCACAGAGAGGATAACAGAGGTAAAATTTTTCGGGGAGATGTGAGAAAGTGGAGATTGAGGGATTGAGCAAATCCTTTGCAGAATATGAACCGTTTTTGAAGGAATATGGAAAATCATGTCCTAGGCGGTTTCAATAAGGTTTTAAAATCCGGACAAATGAAAAATCAACACGTTTCATGTATTCTGCTTTGTTATAAAAAGGGCGGGATCATGGAGATCGTGGAGTTAACTACTTAAAATAAAATCTATAAAGATGTTCATTAAACCAAATAAGCTCAGCATACATAAAGCAGATAACTTGAAATATTTCTATTAAAACGGCAAAATATTTCAGTCAACATTTCTTAGAACTAAGAAGGATGCTTACGAGTCAACTGATTAAACAAATCAGTTGATTTCAGATGATGGTTGAACTGAGGTTTAGTCCTGCTTTAGTCGTTCACTGGTGTCGTCAGTCATGAATCTTCAGTTGATGAAGTTCCCCCTTGACTAATGTCTTTTGTGACAATTTCAATTGTACCTTCAGTACGTTGACTGATCTTCTGACGCATAGATTCTTCTGATTCTTCTTCTTCAATCTTCTCTTCATTCTCTTTCTTTCTTTCTCCACTATCCTCGTTTGATGTGGAAGCAAAGAGAAACTTGAGTGGAAGTTCCATCAATCGAGAGGATAAGTCTGCTTCAGGATAGATGACTAATCTTCTTTCTTGCAATGAAGTATCAGTCGAAGTTTCTTGATGCTCGATGGTCAGTGAGGAATGTGCAGTCAGAGTTCTCATTACCTTTTCGTCTTCAATCCGTTTCTTTTCGAGATATTCTTCTCGTGAGATGGATGGAAAGAGCTTTACTTTGACTTCCTTCATGCCGAATTCAACCCATTGATCTTTCTTGACTCTTGCATTTGCCATTTTTATCAACGCCTCCTCAAGTTCTCTTCTCGTCCAAATGAGATTTGCATCTACGTCTCTGAGAAGTTGTATAAGTTGGTCTCTCTCATTCTGACTTGTCTGCATCAAGTTCTCCAATCTAGCATACTCAATAGCCAGTTCCACTTCATCTTCTTCTTCAGCAGGAATCAGGGAGATTTCGTTCATTCTTGAGGCAGTCTTGGCGATGGTCATTTCCAATCTTTGTTTCTTCACAAGAACGTTCTCAAAAATCATTCTTTGATCACTGTATGCAGTTAAAGCTTGATCAATTTCTTTAACTTCAAGAAGATCTTGTTCTGAAGTAGTGGATTCTGATGATGAACTTGAGTCTTCTGATCTTTCTTGGACAGTTGCGTTTCATTTCTCGATCTGCCTGTTTTCATTCTTCCCGGAGCAAGTGTTAGAGGTTGAACTGTAGGGGTTAGAAAACATAATGAGAAGGAAAGAAAAACAAACACAGGAGCACTTAGCATAGGAGGAAAGAAAAAGTTTTGAACCATTTTAGAAATCTTTTGACAACCCGTCTGTAGGATCTAGTTCAGTAGAACATGGTCAAAGCAAATCGTTCTTGCGAACAACCTGCTCTGATACCAATTGTTGGGTCCCGGAAGGTCTAGAATTGGTGTATGGGGGGGGGGAAATACACCTAAAATTAGTTTTTCAAAATCAAACACAATACAACCTTTAACAGTTAACTGATACTGAAAAGTATGACTGATGAACCAGTTAACGAAAGGTTGAAGACTGATACTGAAAAACACTTCAGTAAAGATATCAGTTAAAGTCAAGACTTTATCTGATACACTCGTAGAGCTTCAGTCTTGGATTGCACAGAGAAGTGTTATGAATCTGATGAAACATGAAACCAACACCTAATCTAAAAAACAATAATCGAGACAGGATTTACGTGGTTCGGTCGTTAAGACCTACGTCCACGGGAGATCTTCGAGTTCTTCCACTATATTTCGAGATAATTACATTTCACAAGTGTTTCTTAGAAATAAATCATGATCCCCTAATGCTAATGCTAAACCTTCTATTTATAGATGTGAGAGTGAGCCCTAAAGACCTTAGGCCCATGAACTCTAATAATTGGATTTAGGCCCTTTAATGCCTTAATACACTTAACTTTAATCTTGATTTGACCCGTCTGCGCTGTCCTTCGTTGGCCGTGTTGAGTAGTTCCCTTGAGCTGCGCAGGCGGGTCTGTGCTGGCAAGTAGCTTGGGTAGTCTGCGCCGCTAAGTCCCTTCGTCTGCGCTACCCAGTCCCTTCATCTGCGCTGCCAATTCCCTTCGTTGCTGGTCTCAGGCCTTGCGAAGGCATTCTGGTAGGCTGCCTTTGGTAACTCTGGCAGGGCAAGCAGCTCTGCTTTGGCGAGGTGGGTTGAGCTCTGCTCTGGCAGGGAGGTTAGCTCTGCTCTGGCTCCTCAGCAGAGCTGGGGTCTGCTCTAGTATTGCTAAGCACAGCACCGATGAGTATTACAGTCCTCATCAGCTACTCCCCCTAGTCTGGTTGAACCGTGTCTTCTTCGTGTTCAACCAGTGGTGTGTGATATAGAGTCAGCGCTGTGCCGCTCTCCGGAGCAGGGTCCAAGTGTTTTTTAGCCCTGCAGCCCTGTAACTTATCACAAATCGAATACTTGTAAGTTTGCAAAATAATCAATGATAGAATGTTACATCTCTGCCAATTTGTCAACACAAAAATATCCCATCCCTGTCAAAATATTTAGAATAACAACAATAATAACAAGAATGAAGAAACTCCATTTCTAATGTGCTCATTGAGCCACTTTTTGATTACTATCATTGTGCTCGCGCTAAGGCAGCTCTGGGAGCTTTGCGCTTAGGCAGCTCTAAATATTTGGCTATTATAGCCGTGTCAACGAACAACCCCTTTCCCTTAGATTTTGAATTTATTATCCCTAAAAAATAGGATATAAGAGGTGATGGGGGTATACACCTCCTACTCCCCCCTAGTGTCGTGCGCGTACTTTAGAAGTCAAGCACGATTGTTGAAGACCTGGAAGAGCTGGGAATGCACCCGAGTAGGGCTGAAAAGCCGGTGCCGAGGAGTAACCCGGGACAGCGGTTGAGTTGCCATTTAAGGCTCATCCCCTGTCTAACTTTCGCGGCTTACGATATTTCTGCGCGGAGCATAGACATTGAGGCCTGTGCTGCCCTGAAGGCCAAAGTTTTGCAATTAATGCCCCTGAGTTTTGCAATTAATGCCTGAGTTTTGCAATTAATGCCCCTGAGTTTTTGCAATTAATGCCCCTGAGTTTTTGCAATTAATGCCCCTGAGTTTTACAATTAATGCCCCTGAGTTTTGCAATTAATGCCCCTGAGTTTTTGCAATTAATGCCCCTGAATTTTGCAATTAATACCTTAGTTTAAATGAGACAGTCACACTGACTGTGCTGAGATAGCCGCACTGGCCGCGCTGATAAAACCGCATTGGCTGCGCTGAGAAAATCGCACTGACTGCGCTGAGAAAATCTATGCAATCTGCGTTGCAGATGACTTAGATGAAGATGACTGCACAGGCTAAGATGACTGAGATAGTTACGTTGATAATTCGAGCACTGATTGTACTGAGATAACTGAGAGGGCTGCGCAGGCTGAGATAACTGAAATAACTGAGATGGCTGCGCAGGCTGAGATAACCTGTCCTGACTGCGCCGAGAAGGCTCAAATACATTCTGAGGCTTACAGTTCCGGATCGTGGCTAAGTTACCATCTAAGGTTTTAATATCCGCTACGCGGCTGAGTTGCCGTTAAGGCTCAAATATCCTGCTGAGTTTTTCGAGAAAATACACATGGTGGCATATTATACTCCACTCCCTCCCCCCCTTTAGTAACATGTGCATGATTCAACTAAACATGTTATGTGTATACTTGTGCTTGGTGTCCTTACTTGTGATGCTAGTGGCAACGCTGGCATGACTATAGTCCCGAAGTAAGTTATTCAAATTATGTTTCAAGCCCTAGCATATATGCAGAAAGTATGCAGCCTCATGTACTTAGTCATTTCATATTCCAGCCCTAGTCACCACTTGTTAGTGGGTTACCTTTTTGTGTTATGGTGATTACCATACTTGTTCAAGTATTTTCCTCAAAATATGTTTGTCCTGTGCTGTAAAAATTCTTAGGCACAGACATTAGCAAAATATGAGAGCCCCTTAAGATTGGGTTGCAAAGAGGATTCGAACCTTAGATTGTATTATCCATTGCCACAACTTGATTCCCATATTCATGTCTTGATGAATTCACTCAAATTTTCAAATCTCATAGTATTAAAATCGAGCAATTCGTAGTTTAAGCTATATTTGAAAAATCTAGCTTAAGATTGTACTAAGAACTGGAAGAAGTTTACTAGACAAACTGATGTTGTCCAAATAGCCATGTAAAATATGAAGCAGCCCATAATTCCCACCCAATCAATATTTAACAAAATGGATTTTAGACTTATCGGTTACTTCCCTTTGTTCCCACCAAATCAAACCAAATCAGAGCACATAAGCCCAAAAAATATTAATAAAATGGAATCTAAAGAGCTCATGCCGTGAGATCATATCTCAACATTTTCCCACCTTGCAGGCATCAAACGGTTAGCACTCCAGCAAGTCTTTCCCCAAAATCTATTTATCCTGTGCTACAAGAACACTTAAACACAAATATTAGTAAAAATATGATAGCCCTCTTAGGGCTGTAAACTCGTTAATAAAGAAGGCATATACCCCGGACAAGACTAGTTTAATTAGTCTCCAAATGACTCCCGAACAGATTAATAAAGCGGATAATCATGTCTCTTCAAATGAATCCAGATACAAACTAATTCCTAAATCCCTCAAAACATTGCACAAGAGCTGTGGTCATTCATAATCATATTAAACAAGAACTTTGGAGGCGGGAAATTTCCCTGAGTGAGCTGGAGAATCCCGTCGCGTGAATCCGAACAGAGTTGGAAAATCCCGATGAGAAAACTCCGAACAGAGCTGAAAAGACCTCGCTGCGTGAGAAGACCCGAACAAAGCTAGAAAGCCTCGCTATGCAAGAAACCCCGAACAAGGTTGGATCTCCCAAGCTCCTGTGAAATCTTTGAGCGGGGCTAGAACTATGTCTGAAAGGTGTAAAATTTGACTCAACCCAAAACACCTAAGGGATTGACTCCCAATCGTACGAGGTCGTCCTAGTGTAATAAGCTAACCCAAGTCGTCTCTCAAAGAAGGCTAAACAGGGCTCTGATCATGCTACGCATAGAAAACAGGAAATAACCTAAACACTCTGATCAGAAGGTTGGGTCTGACACTCTCTCTCCGGTTAACTAATTCGTAATTAAAATAAAGCATATAAATTTATCTAGGAGAAAGATAGGAAGCAGGTAAAGAAAGCAATAAGACAACATAAAGAACTAGGATTCTAATCTAACAATCTAAAAATCAATAATTAAATCCAAAATCATAAAGTAACAATTATCTAGGCAAGAAAAATAAACAAGCATTCAAATCTATGGCAAACACTAATCATGATTTTTTCTAAGGAACATGTAAATGAAAAGCGACACAAATTCAACTGAGTATTACTCTAACAAATCAACCAACGATCTAATTATACTAACTAGGCAATAAGATTAACAAAGCATAAATCAATGCTAAATATCATTATCAAAATGTATTCAATTATCTAGGAAAAGAGCAACCAAGAAAGCTTGTAGAATTCGATAAATCAATAGATAGAACTTACAATTGATTAAAGAAAACGACGATCTAGCGTAATCCGAGAGTTTCTAATGTGTTTCTCCCTACCAAAAGTAAAAGAAAATACAGTACAAATGGAGCTGGAGGCTGGATGGGTTGAGAAGGGGGGCAGAAACCCCTAAAAAATGGGTTTTAAACCCTAAAAAACGTAACTGCCAGATCGCGCAGGCGGCCTTGGCCGCCGCCAGGTGGCGCCGCCGCCTATGCCCTTCGCAGAATGGGCCCGGCGGGAGCCGCCTCCCGGCGGGCGCCGGCCACTGCAATGCGCAGTGTTTTTGTTTTGGTCCGTTCTCCCTCGTTTCAAGTCGGATTTTAGATCCGTTTTCACCTACGAACTCGTATCGAGATGAACTTCGATTCTTTTGCAGACCATTCAACTAAATTCTGACTTTATTTTTGTCCACATATCAATCAATTTGAGCATAAAATCCTGAGAGAACAAAATTAGCACAAAAGCTCAAATCAGTCAACTCTTGAGTGAAATAGACCAAAATAAAAGTCAATATAACACGTAAACACCCAGAAATTCATCACAAAATAGGGCTAAACAACCCCCCCCACACTTGATCCTTTGCTTGTCCTCAAGTAAAGTCACGACACCAAATGATAGTTCACAAGAAAACTTCCTCACCATTCACATCTCCAACCAATCTAAGTCTCTTAGCCATTTACATTCCTCACGAGATGTTCATTGTTAAGATTTTAAGAAGCAACAACTACATGATACAATTCAATTCGATCAGACCCGATTCTCCGCTAGAGGTGAATTCCCTAATGTGATTGCCTTTATAATCAAATGTCATTTTCCTTGAAGATGATAAACAATCAAACCAAATCTAATTTTATACATCTTTCTTTTCAAGGTGATGTTATTTCATTCTCAATAGATGGGCCAACTTTCGTGAGATCAACACTTTTGGAGGTAATCCAAAATGTTATCACGTGGTTTTCCATGCTCATAACACTACCGTCAGAGGAGCAGAGACCCAGAGCTATAGAAAACTTCACAACAAACCAACATTCAAACTCAAGGGATAAGATCGTAGGCTATCACAATGAAAACACTCCCTCTAGCATCTACCGGACAAATCACGTCAAGAATAGCTCATAAGGGTGTTGCATCCAAAATATTAAACAACTTACATCAAGTGAGGAATATGCATAGCCTGAGAGACAAAGATAGCAACCAAGCCAACACAATTCATGAAATTTACTTGTGAACAAATCATCAAAGTGTGTAGTATTACTTTAACCCAAGCAACAACCAAGATAAAGGGGACCATTTGCCCCCACACAAGAAAGCCCAAAATCACAACAAAAAGGCATCCACAGGATCAACAAACACCCCCCACACTTAAAATCTAGCACTGTCCTCAGTGCTCGCAAAAAGAGGGGTGAAAGAGAAAAACTTCCCTGAATATCGATCCAAGTGGCGAGCCCGTAGTTTCGCACGATGTCTGCCTATCTCTCATCCATAGAACAAACAATCTCCAACGCACCAACCTTCACCAAACAACAGAAAAAACAGGAACACAAACCCGAACAAAACGAAAGAAAAATGAAAACAAGGGAAAGCAAGAAAAACATGGGTTGCCTTCCATGCAGCGCTAGTTTTTAAGTCGCCAGCCCGACTAAGAGGATCCCTTAACTAAAATCCGATTGAAGCGTCAGCTGCTTAAGTGCCTGTGTAAATACATCTTCTTGAATTGCAGCTGCGGGTCCTCCTAATGAGCGCTCCATGCTCATATCATGAGGTGGTCTTCTATCCGCACATCCAACGAGATTGAGTGACATAACCTCATCAAGCTTCTCTTCTAGTAGCAAGGCACACAAAAAGCCTTGCTCTATATTATCTTCCTCTTGCAGCTTATCCAGAAATTCCTGCTCAATGTCAGCCTCATCCTGCAAGTTAGCAAGGAATTCCTCCACAATCTCGTTCTCCTCCTGTAACTTATAAACACTACGCCAGATTCGCTCATAGATAACGGATTTTATCCGTTATCTATGTGCGAAAACATCCGTAATATATAATGGTGTAATGTATGTGGATTTCATACATAACGGAGATTTAAGCGTTATCTATTCTATTATACATAACGGATTATATCCGTTATCTATAGTATTATATCCGTTATCTATTCTATTATACATAACGCTATATAAGTAACGGATTATATCCATTATCTATAGTATTATACATAACGTTTCAAACCGTCATGAAAGTTTAATATTCACTGTTATGTACACACCTATACATAACGGTTTTTTGATATTAATAACGTTTGGTAATCCGTTATGTATAACGTTTTTGACCGTAATTAGATTTTTATTTCTCCGTTATCTATTAATTTATACATAACCGTATAAATGATAAAACCAACAATAATAATATTATATATCATCCAAAATATTTAATTTTATATTATTATCATAAAAAAGAATTCATACAAGATTTGAATATAGTCAAAATTCAACAACTGTTCTATCTATACTATTATGCCTTACAAAAATACTAAACATATTAAGTATGCAACTAGCTAGCCATATGGTACAACTTTTCTTGTGAATTCACAAGCCTCTTCAGCTCAACGTACGACTCATTTAATCCACCACAAACCTGCCACAAAATCATACAAAGAGCCAACCAAGAATCACAATATAGAGCATCATGATAAACACTTAAAAAGCATATCAAAGTGATTGGTAAAATGGACAAAACCTATCAAGTTACTAAGCACTAAAAACTTCTCCATTTCACATATTTTAGGAAATATTACTAAGCACTAAAAGTACCCAAAATTGATGCAAGAACTCAGTAGGAATAAGCAAATATGACAGAGTGATGTGAGTTCCATATAAGTTGGCAATTTTTATTAAACTGGTCTAATGTTATCACATCACTCGTATTATCTTTCAAATACACAATCATATACTATATTCTTAATACTAAAAAGTAAATGCCCCTGAGATAAACATATTACATACTATCTACCCTACACACAATTTGGTCGAGGGAGACGAACCTGGAGTGTTAGAGCACTTGTATGCTTAGTCACCAGGAAATTGCACAAGTTCGCTTCATAATCCACTGTTGAATTAACGAAAAGAAGAATCCACATGAATTTATGTTCCTTTCCAAGTGCGACAACTAAGTTAAATATATCAGGTTCCATTACAAACACAGCCAAACTACAACAGCAATCGGTGCCATATAAAGCATCAAATTCATGGAGTTAAGCTTTTCCCTGCAATGACGAGTGAGCTTATTAAAAGCTGGTAGTCAGCTATGCTTTGAGAAAGAGAAGATGAACTCAAACATAGAGCAACAATTATCAAAGTAAGGATACAAATATTATTTCTATTAAGACAATCAACTAGACTATATATTACTTCAACCGGTATAGACTTTACTGCCAAAAGCTTTTTTTTAGGTAGAAGTCATACAAGAAAAGCAAAAACAATAGTCAAGAAAATATTTAGCAGATATTATGATTAGTTACTTATCCTTCACTGGAAAGAAGAGCCCCACTTGAAGGCTCTCGCTGCACTTGCACTTATACACATAATAAATCCATATAGATGTAATGGATGTATTAATGCAAGTCCTGAATGCAAAGAAAATAGACATGAAAAGAGTATGTGATATTATATCTCAGATTTTCATCATACAACTATAAAGCAACAACTTTGAAACAGAGACACCTCCCAGAATCAAAAGCAATAGTTAAGCTGAAAATAATACACTGATAATACACACCGAGAGGAGAAAATAGTATGACCAGTCTAAAGATGCAAAAAATACTATGGCACTCATATTTACAGATTTCCCAACAAAGAATCAGCACTACACAAGACTGCTGGACAACATAAGGGGAACTCCTGATAGCTTTGAGATAGTTATATTTAGAAAGTCGGTGATATGGTAAAGTTAATTTATTTATTCTTTCTTCCTTGCTTGTTTTTGTTTATATTTTTTCCCTCTTTCCAGAGACAAATGACTGTTTAAGAATCACTCAGCAATGCATTTAGATAAAAATCACAGCTTTAAAAGACAGTATCAATGAAAAGGAGATGTCTTCCACAAGATGCACAGAAACTTACAAGTTACCTGACATAATAAACAAAGAGAAGGACTCTACATATGCCCAAGGTGCATCAGTTTTAAACGTTTTATGAGAGAAAAGGAAGACACAATTTACTGGAGCAATAAATCAGATGGTCCTACATATTATGGCATGCATTTTATATAATTATGAATCCAGTCTTGAAAGAGTACTTCAAAATGAGGGTGAAAGATATAGCTTCATCCAATCTAATCCTCCACTAAAGAAATAATAATGTATTTGATTATTATGGAAAACAAATCCATCCTCAAATCCTTCAATAAAACTGAAAATTATGAGTAGTGATGATGGATCATGGAATTTGAATCCATCCCTCAAATCTACCACTTCAAGCGATAGTATTGAATATACTAATATGGATATGAAAACCAGCCGAAAATCCTTCAACCAACCGCAACCTTCAAGAAATAAAGCCCTGATATGTGCATGCAACAATTAGAAAAATGAACTTTGAGGCAGGGGGTTTCTTTACTTCGTGATAATATGGGGCAATGAGCAAAAACACATAAAAGATAGTCATATAAAGAACACCAAAATGGTCTGAAAATGTTCGACACTAAAATGATGCATTACCATTTGAAAGCCACCAGAGTCAGTAAGCAACCCCCTAGGCCAATTCATAAATTTATGGAGCCCTCCCAACTCATCAATGAGCTCAGATGTGGGACGGAGAGCCAAGTGATATGTGTTTCCAAGAATTATTTGGCATCCAATGTCCTCAAGCTGACTGGTCGTTAAACCTTTTATTGTACCTGTTTCAAGTTACAAGAATTGACATACCCCTACAAGGAATAGAAACAGCATATACAATCTTCAAGACTATAAGACCATAAGGTCCATAACTAAACTAGAAGGATAGACTACAAACTACAAAGACATAGCAAGTTAGCAACTCATCAAGATCATACATTATCTCTAAAAGAACTACTAATACTTACATCACGGTAAACCTTAACCTGAGTGTCCAGCTTCATTCTCTAGTTTTGGAGGTCCTAATTTTTGCAAGAAAAAGAAATAAGTTAAGAAATTACTGAACCCAAAATCAAGAAACAGAACACAACTCGATCACATGTTATTACAAATACCATATCAAACAATTCGTATTAATTCAGTGAACCAGTCCCAAGTACTTCATTTACTCAAAGTAGGCCTGTTAATTTCTTCACTATGATCCCCAAAACTAAACGAATAATTAAATTAAACTTGAAAGCTAAAAAACGCATCAACGAGCAAAAAATGGCGTGTATAAAAGCTTAGCTCTTTGTAGAAAAGCTCCGGAAACTCCTGTCGGATAGTCTAAATCGTGTAACCCATATTCACATAATAATCCTGCTTCACAAAAATTAAAGAGAGTATCGGCGGTGACGCTTAGCCGCCGTCTGACTCGGGATCGAGGAAGTCCAGGCACGGCGGCGAGGAGCTGCTATTAATGCCGGAGGTCGGAGAGGGTGGAGTCTAGATCTGGGGCCCTAGGGTTTCAGACAGAGGAATTAGGGATCTAGGGTTTGGAGGAGAGAGTGGCGCCGCCGCTTGAGATACAGGCGGTGGTGGCGGCTGGAACCTTTTCAAATTGAGGCGGTGGTTAGGTGAGATTTTGAGGGAGAGTGGCGGCGGCTTCTCACTGCAGTTCGCCGGAGATTGAGAAGTCGGGCGGTGGTGTGAGTTTGTGAATGCCCGAATTGAGTCAAAAGAAAGAGAGATAAGGCGGACGAGGCCAGCTCTCCTCGCCAGAACTTCGGCGGCGGCGGAGCCCTAGCTAGTCCGCTCAGCTTGAAAGAGAAGGGGGAGAGAATTTTCTTTGTGTAAATTTTTAGGAGAGCTCGATTGGGAGGGATTTGAGAGAAACATGAGTTTCAAATGATATAATATAATATAAGTTTTAAAAAAAATTAAAAAAGAATTAAAAAAATTATACATAACAGTTTTGAAAGTGCTGATACATAACGGTTTTATAAACCGTTGTAAAATATGCTCATAGATAACGGTCGGCTTAACGGTTTTCTAGTACCGTTATGTATGAAACTAATAGATAACGCATAAACATAACGGATTAACTTAAACCGTTATCTATTTCCATGGACAACAGTACATAGATAACGGTTTTTTGTCAAAACCGTTATCTTTTCAAAAAATGCGCTCATACATAACGGTTTTTGAAAAAAACCGTTATGTATGAAGTGTTATGTATGTGCATTTTTGTAGTAGTGAAAGAAAATCCTGCACAATACAGTCCTCATCCAAAACATCAAAAGTCTCAACATAAGAGCAGTTTTGCAATAAGGGGGTACGGGTAGGAGATTTCTTATCAAAAACAGAGAAAGTTACAGACCTCCCTGCCCCCGCCATACTCAAATTTCCAGTACTCACGTCAATACGAGTATGGGTGGTGGCCATAAAAGGCCGGCTAAGCAAAACAAGATGTCCATTCTCTCCTCTAATCCCTTTTCCCACATCAAGGACAACAAAATTAGCCAAAACTCTAATCCCCCTCACAACAACCTCAACATCCTCAACAAGGCCTCGTGGGCTGCTAATAGAGCCGTCAGCTAGCTCTATCTTCATATTCGTGCATTTCAGCTCTTTATTACCCAATTTCTCAAAAATATCAAGCGGCATCAAATTGACTGCCGCGCCCAAATCAAGCATTCCCAAAACCTTTTCAACCCCACCTAAGCTAATATAAAAAATAAAGCTACCTGGGTCTCCTTGCTTAGGTGGTGGTTGGTCTGGTGCAACAGTGACAGGTGGCACTGGCTCACTGGGGCATTGGGTAGCCTTGATTGCTTCCACGGTTTTGCTTCTCTATTTTCCCATGGTTACTGGGGCATTTTCCTTGACTACCGCCACGACATGAGCTTGATGCGGCTGTTTGTCCTGGTTTGGGAACTTCCCAGTTGGCTGTTGTTGCTGCAGCTGATTCAAGGCTCCTGTTAGTTGCCCAACTGTAGTCTCGAGGCGCTTGATGGTAGCACTCTGAGCCTCAATCGCCTGTTTGCTAGCTTGCATGAAAGCCTGCATTTGATCTTCAAATAAGGGGCCTGGAGGTTGGTGCTGCTGAGGTGGGTAGAGCTGCTGCGGCTGCTGGAAATTCCCTTGTTGCATGGAGAACTGCTGCGGGGATAGGTAGAATTGCTGCTGGTTTTGAGAACCCATAGGCTGCTGGACTTGACAAAATTGAGAACTCTGCCCATGTCCTTGCATGTGACCTTGGTGTTGCCTACTCGAATACCCTTGTGCAACAAAGACTTCGACTCCTCCTTCATAGGTACGCTCGCCCATCTTATGACACTCGTTGGTTCCATGGTCATACTCGCCGCATATGCCACAACTCTCGACATTAGGCTCACGGGTGTGAGGTGGTTCCACCCTACTCATCTTCAACTGCTGCATCTCTCTCATAATCTCAGCAACCTGTTTTTGCAGCTCTGCGCTGGCTTCAACTTTCCTTCCTCGGACCGGTTTCTGTTGTGAGCTCTCGGCTAGGGTCTTGAAAATCTCCCTTAGCTCATCGGGAGTCTTCCTCGCAATGTTACCTCCTGCCGTGCTATCTACCATAAATTGAGCAGTCTGCTGTAACCCGTCATAAAAGAATTGCATCAACATCACAGCGTCCAGCTGATGCTGCGGGCACTGGCGGAGCAGTTCTTGAAATCTCTCCCAAGTCTCATGAAAAGGCTCGTCCGCTCCTTGGATGAAGTTCATGATTTGAGCTCTGATCTCCTGTGTCTTGTGATTCGGGTAGTACTTCAGCATGAACTTCTCACACGCCTCTCCCCAAGTGGTTATGGAGTTGGGCGGCAGAGATAGCAGCCACGTCCTCGCCCGATCCTTAAGTGCATAAGGGAGGCACTTAAGCTTTAGCTGCTCCTCTGTGAGGTCCAACAGCGGGAAAGTTTGCACTTGGGTGCAAAAGTCTCTTATAAACTGCAGGGCATCTTCATTCGGCAGCCCATAGAAGAGGGGAAGCAGACTTGAATCATTGGGCTTCAGGTTGTAATTCCTGACTGCAGTGGGGAGCACAATAGCTGAGTTCGTGGCCTCTATGACAGGCCGGGTAAAATCCCCCATGTACTGCAAATTTCTTCCTGCCATCTTCTCAACTACAACGCTAGACAAAAGAGGCTCGGTACCCTCTCCTAGGCTTCAAGCACCTTGCGTGCACAGTGAGTGTTGTCAACTAGAATGCCAAATTCCTGTTAAGACTTTAACTCCCTAGCAACACAACACTCAACAAAACAGATCAAACGCACCGGTGGGAGAAAGAAAATAACCGAGCGAAAATAAAAATAAAATAAACACGGAAAACAAAGTTGCACAACCAAACGCCTAAAGCCTTCCCCGGCAATGGCGCCAAAATTTGACTCAACCTAAAACACCTAAGGGATGGACTCACAATCGTACGAGGTCGTCCTAGTGTAATAAGCTAACCCAAGTCATCTCTCAAGGAAGGCTAAACAGGGCTCTGATCATTCTACGCACAGAAAATAGAAAATAACCTAAACACTATAATCAGAAGGTTGGGTCTGACACTCTCTCTCCGGTTAACTAATTCGTAATTAAAATAAAGCATATAAATTTATCTAGGCGAAAGATAGGAAGCAGGTAAAGAAAGCAATAAGACAAAGCAGGTAAAGAAAGCAATAAGACAACATAAAGAACTAGGGTTCTAATCTAACAATCTAAAAATCAATAATTAAATCCAAAATCATAAAGTAACAATTATCTAGGCAAGGAAAATAAACAAGCATTCAAATCTATGGCAAACACTAATCATGATTTTTTCTAAGGAACATGTAAATGAAAAGCGACACAAATTCAACTGAGTATTATTCTAACAAATCAACCAACGATCTAACTATACTAACTAGGCAATAAGATTAACAAAGCATAAATCAATACTAAATATCATTATCAAAATGTATTCAATTATCTAGGAAAAGAGCAACCAAGAAAGCTTGTAGAATTCGATAAATCAATAGATAGAACTTACAATTGATTAAAGAAAACGACGATCTAGCATAATCCGAGAGTTTCTAATGTGTTTCTCCCTACCAAAAGTCAAAGAAAATACAGTAAAAATGGAGCTGGAGGCTGGATGGGTCGAGAATGGGGGTAGAAACCCCTAAAAAATGGGTTTAGAACCCTAAAAAATGTAACTGCCAGATCGCGCAGGCAGTGGCCACCGCCTATGCCCTTCGCAGAAGCCGGCCACTGCAATGCGCAGCGTTTTTGTTTTGGTCCGTTCTCCCTCGTTTCAAGTCGGATTTTAGATCCGTTTTTGCCTACGAACTCGTATCGAGACGAACTTCGATTCTTTTGCAGACCATTCAACTAAGTACTGACTTTATTTTTGTCCACATATCAATCAATTTGAGCATAAAATCTTGAGACAACAAAATTAGCACAAAAGCTCAAATCAGTCAACTCTTGAGTGAAAGAGACCAAAATAAAAGTCAATATAACACGTAAACACCCAGAAATTCATCACAAAATAGGGATAAACAGTGGGCCTTGATCTGTCAAGAGTCCCGAGCAGGGCTGTGTGTGTCCCCTTAATCCCGAGCAGGCCTGAGAAATGAGTGCAAGGCTGCCCAGCAGCCTCCCAACTCTCGAATTCCCATGAATAAAAGCAAGGCCGGAAATAATATGTTGTATCGAGATGTCAGCACAAGGTTGGAAGTTCCCCATCATTCACCCGTAAAACGGGGTGACTATAGTGCTCTTAGCCACCATCATCGAAATACCCGTCTCGATGACCTTGGGTATGAGGTTATGATCCCATAGCATAAAACGGCGAAGACGCAGCAGGCATCGCCTCGAACCCCTTCTCCTTTACTGCCAGCGGGAGCACCAACCCCACCCTGTCGCTACCAGAGCTACACCCTCTCCATCCCTGCACTGCTCCACAGCCTTATGCCGTAGACAAACGTGGCTCTCGCATTAATAAATAAGAAATTGCAATTAGCTATTGACATACAAAACATATCCTCAAGAGTACAATCATAGAATCGAATCAAGTCCGAAAAGAATAAGACGCCCCTATTCACATTGCTTCTAATGCTATGCAAGTTCGAAGAAGAGATATATCATTCTTAGGCAAATCGGCTGTCACCCACTCATAGGTGGATAAACCAGGTAACTAAAGCACCAGCAGTATACACAGACAAATACGAATAATAAATCAGAGGCTATGCATAAATGACATTAAACTTAGAGAAATTATTTCTTTGACATCTGCTCACAGGTCATCAGGAACATGAGAATTAGCATCTCATCTTTGGAAAGATACAATCATCTTCTGGTTGCATTTATGGATGAAATTAGTATGGTAAGCTGGACCATTCAATCGGTTCAAAGTATTCTAAGTGAATCACATTTTCAAATAGAAGTTAACAAATCTCTTTTAAACCAGATTAATTCTAGTCCCTATTCACGTGATTTGTTGCTCCCTTTATCATAACGGAATCCACAAGTAAAGTATGAGATAACTGCTCCATCCCGGATTCAGTCACCAAAGTTCAACAAGTAATCCCAGCAATTTTCATACAAAAATACAGTTGTGATTTCAGGAAGAGTTAATTTGAACACCCAACAATTATAACAAAATTAACCTCAAAATCTCAGCAACATCGACTTCATACCAGATAGAGCACCGAGCTAAATCAGATAACTCAACAATCCTCTAACGAGGCTATCACAAACTTGAATCAGACATAAAGAGACAACAAGGTAAGGTAACAGATGAATTACTAGCTAAGGATAAAATCATATTTCTGTTGTTAAACTGATAAAGATCCGCCAAGAGGGATTAAAGTTTATTCCCGACGAAAGCACAAGACCAACGATGCAGCAGTAGTTAATTTAAATAGCTGAAGAGTTCTTATTTTATTATCATAGATATTTACTTTTCGGGCCTTATGTTTATGGGCCTTAGTAGGAAGTATTTTGGGCTTTGGGAAGTAGAGTATTTATATTTGCCTCTACGTAAATTAGGGATCATCTTTTGGGATCTTTTAGCTTGCAGCGTACGCTGTAGACGGAAACTCAGTTTCTGTGGCCTCGCGAAGGGAATTTGTTCTTTTGTTCTTGAATCTCTCTTTCATAATCGAGTTCTTTAGTTTTCATATCGTCTTCACTCTATCAATTTGGTCCGACCTATCCGGTTCATGCCCATCACCCGCCTTAAAGAAGTTAGGATGGAGAAGACGATTGAAGAACTGCAGGCAGCCATATTGGAGATGACTTCTAGAGTTTCAGCCATGGAGCACACCATAGGCCATCATGGCAGTCAGTTTGTGGAGATGATGTCTCAATTGAAAGCCATTGGGTCGAAGTTAGGCGTCACCCCTCCTCCCATAGGTGGCGACGAAGAGCAAGGCAGCAGCAACGGGGACACACCGCTGCCAGTGAGTGCACCGCGGATGGAGTTACCATCTTTTGATGGGACCGATCCGATTGCATGGTTGGCTCAGGCAGAACAATATTTTTTGGTTCACAAGACACCGGTGACAGATCGGGTTCAATTGGCACTAATTGCCATGTCCGGAAAAACGATGTTTTGGGCTCAATGGGTGGTACGCCGCGCATCCTCCATTACGTAGGTTAAGTTTACAACTGAGTTGATCGAGCGTTTCGGGGACAGCTCAGCAATTAATGCATACGAAGCCATGCACCTCACGCGTCAAACGGGATCACTGGAGGATTTTGTCTCCTTATTTGAAGAACGAATCGCGCAACTTCCCCCTTTACCCCTGGAACAATATTTGGGCATGTTCTTGGGAGGTCTGCAACCATCCATTCGTGACCGACTGCCCGATTCAGAGTGTACCGATGTGTTTGCAGCAATCAGAGCAGCACGCAGACTCGCTCGGTCGAGTAGGGCTCCCAGCTTCCACCAGAAGTCCACATTCAGCCCTACAACTTTCACATGACCTACGTCCACCTACCATAATACTATGCCGAAGTCGAGTGGTCAACAAGTGCCAGGATCGCATGGGTCAACAACTCCATCGCGGCCTCCGGTCAACCGCAACGCTCGTCATCTCACTGAGGCTGAGGTCCGAGAGCTTCGGGCAAAAGGGAAGTGCTATCGATGTGGCCTGACGTATAGCCCTTTACACAGATGTTCGGCCAAATCGTTGTCCATCATCCTTGATCCGGAGGACGACGATCCGGACGAAGAGCAAGAAACACAGAGTGCGAGCCTATTATCGATGTCGGGGAGAAGGATTCCACGGCGGAACTGACACAACTTCAACTATCTCGTATGTCTTCCAATGGATTCGACGGAGCTCAAACCTTGAAGTTGTTTAGCCGTGTGGAGGGTCGTCGTTTATTGACCATGATAGATAGTGGAGCAAGCCATTGTTTTATGGCTGACCAGGTAGTTCAGGCTTTAGGTTTGGCTGTGGATTCCACCTCTGTTTTTGCAGTCTTACTGGGAGATGGAACAAGAGTACAGACTAAAGGCGTTTGTAAGGCAGTTCCCTTCATCATCTCCGATCATTTATTTTATATCACTTGCTATGTGTTTCCTCTACGCAGTGTCGACGTGATTATGGGGGTCTCTTGGCTTGCTCAATTGGACGATGTCACTACCAATTGGGCTAAGCTCTCAATGCGATTCCAGGTGGATGGCAAACAAATATGCTTGCAAGGGGACCCCACCTTGATCCGTCGGGCTTGCGCACGGGCAGATTTATGCTCATTCGAATCAGGGGATGGGGCATGGCTGTTATGGACTCTGGATGATGTTAGACTAACGTATTTTGGTACTTCTCCATCTCTCGCCAACACACAACGTAGGGAGTTAGAGGTACTGCTATCAGATTTTGCTGTAGTAACGCAAGCACCAACAGAATTGCCTCCTTTTCGGCGCAGCGACCACCGTATCGTGTTGCACGAGGGCTCATCACCTATTTCTGTCCGTCCATACTAGTACAGTCCTGCACAAAAAGATGAGATGGAAAAGTTAGTGGCCGAGATGCTCGCTGCGGGAATTATTCAACCAAGTAACAGCCCTTACTCCAGCCCAGTGTTATTGGTCCGAAAGAAAGATGGATCCTGGCGATTTTGCGTTGATTATCGGGCCCTCAACAAGGTAACTGTGGCAGATAAATATCCCATTCCAGTTATCCAGGAGCTACTTGACGAGCTCCATGGCGCACGTTGGTTCAGTAAGCTCGATTTGCGATCTGGTTACCATCAGATACGTATTACGGAGGAGGACGTGTCAAAAACTGCCTTTAGAACTCATTCGGGCCACTATGAGTTTTTGGTGATGCCGTTTGGGCTCACTAACGCCCCAGCCACATTTCAATGCCTCATGAATGACATCTTTCGCCCACATCTCAGAAAGTTTCTGCTCGTGTTCTTTGACGACATCTTGGTGTATAGCACTTCTTGGACAGCCCATCTCCAACACTTACGTTAGGTACTCGGCATCCTTGCTAATCACTCTTTAATTATTAACCCAAAAAAGTGTATTCTCGGCACTCCACAAGTTGAATATTTGGGCCACATTGTGTCTAGTGAGGGTGTGCAAATGGATCCTGTCAAGATTAGTGCCGTGTTGAAGTGGCCAGTCCCAACATCTCTCAAAGGGTTGCGCGGATTTCTGGGTCTAACTGGATACTATCGTCGTTTCATTTGTGGTTATGGTAAGATCGCTTCGCCCTTAACAGCCTTGCTGAAGAAAAAAGAGGGTCCAGGTGTTTGGATGTGGCCTCTGGAGGTGGAGGCAGCCTTTAACACGTTGAAAGCGGCACTCACCACGGCCCCGGTTCTATGCATGCCAGATTTCTTAAAATCTTTTATCATCGAGTGTGATGCATCAGGACGAGGTATTGGTGCAGTCCTTATGCAAGAGAAGCAACCAATTGCCTATTTTAGCAAGGGTTTGGCAGGCAAAATGCTATCAAAATCAGCTTATGAGAAGGAGCTTATGGCCCTAGTTTTGGCAGTCCAACATTGGAGGCCTTACTTACTTGGCAGACGATTTGTGGTTCGGTCTGATCAGCGGAGCTTGAAGCATCTTTTGGCACAAGCCTTGACCACACCGGCTCAACAAAATTGGGCGGCTAAACTATTAGGTTTCGACTTCGAGATTGTGTATAAGGAGGGCAAAAATAATCGAGCGGCTGATGCTCTTTCTCGACGGGATGAGGAACTCGAGCTAGCTGCATTGACTACTCCACAATGGAGGGATTGGAGTGCTGTGAAACAAGCGGTGATGGAAGACCACACACTCTCTCGAATCATAACCATGTTGGAGAAGGGTCAAGCGGCGCCGAAACACTATAATCTTTCTCAAGGGGTTTTGTTTTACAAAGGACGGATTGTGATACCCCAAAACTCACCATGGACTTCCAAATTAATTGCCAAATTCCATGCCACACCAGGGGGAGGTCATGCAGGGGCATTTCGAACTTACAGGCGCTTGGCGGCGAATTTATATTGGCCGGGTATGACAAGAGCAGTCGCTAAGTTCGTGGCTGCGTGTGATGTGTGCCAACGTAACAAGTATGAAACGAAGAGGCCGGCGGGCCTCCAACCACTTCCTATTCCGCAACAAGTTTGGGAAGATATTAGTATGGATTTTATTACTGGGTTACCTCGTTCTGGTGGGTTGGATTGTGTCTTGGTCGTTGTGGATCGTTTATCTAAGTACTGCCATTTTTTGGGGTTGAGGCATCATTTTACGGCAAAGTCAGTGGCAGAATTGTTTGCTAATGAAGTAGTACGGCTCCATGGTATGCCAGGTTCTATCGTCTCAGATCGTGATCCAATCTTTTTGAGTTCATTCTGGCAGGAGTTGTTTAAATCTTCTGGTACTACACTGCGGATGAGTTCTGCATATCATCCTGAAACGGATGGGCAATCGGAGGTGATGAATAGGTGCTTGGAAACATATTTGCGATGTTTTGCTTCTGAGAAACCTAAGAGTTGGGGAAAATGGCTCTCTTGGGCTGAATATTGCTTCAATGCAGGTTTCCTGTTGAGTACGGGCATGACGCCATTTGAGGCGGTGTATGGGCGGGCTCCTCCACCGCTTGTGCAGTTTCTACCGGAAGAAGTCCGGGTGCAGCTCCTCGCTGAATCTCTCCGTGAGCGATATGATATTCTTACGTATCTCAAGGTCAATCTGGAACGCGCTCAACGGAAAATGACCAAGGAGGCAAATAAGCACTGTAGAGTTCAGGCCGTACCGGCAACGCAGTCTTTTTACCGGTCAGAATGCTAAATTGGCTCCTCGATTTTATGGGCCGTTTGAGGTTATTGCGCGTATTGGCTTGGTGGCGTACAAGTTAAAGTTGCCAGATAATTCAAAGATTCACCCAGCAATTCATGTGTCACTGTTGAAAGCCACGGTGGGATCTGCATTACCACCGTCTGCTTTACCAGAAGAGTTGGTGGTAGTTGATCCACCATTTGTTCCGTCTAACGCGTTGCAGCGCCTTACAGTTTCTCGTGAGAACCACAATGTGGAGCAAGTGTTGGTTCAGTGGCACGGGTTGGGTGTAGATGAGTGTTCCTGGGTAGATATGGAGGATTTGCATGGCCAATTTTCGGATTTCCGCCTTGAGGACAAGGCTGTTTCACTGAAGGGAGTAATTGATAAAGATCCGCCAAGAGGGATTAAAGTTTATTCCCGACGAAAGCACAAGACCAACGATGCAGCAGTAGTTAATTAAAATAGCTGAAGAGTTCTTATTTTATTATCATAGATATTTACTTTTCGGGCCTTATGTTTATGGGCCTTAGTAGGAAGTATTATGGGCTTTGGGAAGTAGAGTATTTATATTTGGCTCTACGTAAATTAAGGATCATCTT
Organism: Salvia miltiorrhiza; assembly: GCF_028751815.1. NCBI lineage: Eukaryota > Viridiplantae > Streptophyta > Magnoliopsida > Lamiales > Lamiaceae > Salvia > Salvia miltiorrhiza. The sequence goes on along the minus strand of NC_080394.1, from coordinate 41,498,681 downwards.
TTGGGATCTTTTAGCTTGCAGCGTACGCTGTGGACGGAAACTCAGTTTCTGTGGCCTCGCGAAGGGGATTTGTTCTTTTGTTCTTGAATCTCTATTTCATAATCGAGTTCTTTAGTTTTCCTATCGTCTTCACTCTATCATAAACCAAGACCCCCCATTTGCCGAGAAGAATCAAATACTTTGTACAATAACAAGTAGCAGACTTATCTTTTGTTGGATGAGGATGGGCTGCCCTGTTCAGTCCAGCCCGGGGGAACGACGACGGCGAGCTCTGGGGCGATGCAGCCGGATTACAAATGCCAAAAAAATGGCCCCTCAACATGGATTATTGGTTCGGGCTTTATTTTAAGATATTATGACTCATTCGATTCTGAGATGTGGAATAGTAATCAGCAGCTATTTCTTGCCGATTTGTGATACCAGAAGGTGGTATAGATCTTTTGATTCCCGAAGCTCTGCCCCTCCAGGCCCAAAATGTCTCCCTGGTTTTCTCAGTAGTCGATGGCCGGCGACACGTGCGGCGGCGACGCACGGCGGCGATGATGTACCTCTCTCTGCCCGATTTCAAAATTTTACTGGGGTTGGGGATAGATTGAACCCTAATTAAGATGACAAGAACACAAGGTCAACCAAGATTCACATGAAATTGCTGATAGATGCACATTGAGTAAGAGAATTGGGGGTTTTCCCCTCTGCCCATGGCCGACGAATCATTATTGCACGCTGAATCGGCGAATCAAGGATCGAACGTTGAAGTCTCAGAAGCGGGAGGCGGTCTCGATCGAAACCTGCGCTGACTTGGTCTGGTTTCTTCCCGGCGATGAAAGATTCCGTGCAGGGTTCTGGTAGTGCAGCTGTTCGCCGAAGCCGGAGACAAGAGAGATTTGAAGCCAGAGCCATAAATCCCCGGCCAGCGATACGGTGGTATACGCAGCTCCTGTGCGGCGGTGATAGGCGGCCATGAGGCGACTCCCGCCGGAGTTGGAACAGTCGCCTGTCGGCCTGTGTCTTTTCCCTTCTTCCTCTTTTTTATTCTTTTTTTCTTCGATTTATCCTTCTTCCCCACTTCCCTACAATTTATCCCATGTTTTTTTTTTCTTCATGAGACCCAGGTACTTCTCTGCCCCAAATCGAAGGAATCAGGCGTGACGACGACACACAGTATAAACGAGATCGAGCGGTCTGTTCGCTATTTTCTTTAACACGCCGCAAGTGTACGGGTGCAATTGTGTACAGTAGCAAGCAAGGTCGTATTCCACAGAGACTAATTATTATCAATGCCTATCCTAAATTATTTTACTCTATCTGGACAAACGAAATTGAGAGTTTTTGTAGTAAAGAACAAAATAAATAAACAGCAGGAAAGAAAATAAATCAAGCTGCGAAACAGAGAAACAGATAAGAGAAGATTTCCCAAGGGAAAGGTTTCAACAGATTCTTCTAACTAACTTGTTCAATTCAATTAATAGGACGATTCCTAAGGCAATCTCTAAACTAGTCCATACCCACTCCCGTGGCATACAAACCGTTGATTACATGCAAGGCTACCATCCCTGGATCGCACTTCTAACATGTAACTCCTAAAAGTTCCTAGGATTAACGCCCTCACAATTATCAATTCCCTTTAGAATTAAAATAAATGTGTTCTATGTTCTTAGTTCATGTAATAATTATCATCTCCCGATCTCAAATTAAAACCTATGATTATGCTAAATTGGTGGCCAATCAATAAAGCAAACAATTATATCAAGAACATAAAAAGAAATAATAATCTCAATTAATTAAATCAAACAGTCAGAAATTCAAACCATGTTTACTCCCTAAACCCTGGGAAAAAAAGGGATTCTAGCCACACATAGACATATGAACTAGAATACAATTCTCAATAAAACAAATAAACATCCACAAGAAAAACCGTAGTAGAATTGAGAATCTTCAGTTCTTGCTCTCGCTCCGTTCTTCGTCTCTCTCAGCTCTCAGGAAAAGTAAAAATATGATATAAAGTGATGAAAGGTCCAGAGAATAAGTTCTTGGAGAGTATTTATATGCCCTAGGTCTTGTAGCTCTCAAAAATACCCAACATCGCTAAAAAAATGAATTTTGGGCGGAAATACGGCGACTCGCGCGGCCACGTCGTGCGGCCGCATGGCTGGCCCGCGTGACGAAACAGAACTCCTGACAGCTTTGTATTTCGATCCGTTCTGGCCCGCATGGCTGGCTCGTTCTCTCTCGTCCGAACTCTGATTTACGATCCGTTTGCGCTCACGAACTCCTATCGAGACGAACTACAACTTGTATTTCAGCCAATTCTTTCAAATTCTGCTTCATTATTTCTGAAAATTCGTTCAAACACAAGCAAGTAACAAGTTCTTGACCATAAACGAATATAAGCTCAAATAGACCATCAAACACACAAAATCCTCACAACTAAGCATCAAAAATGACACACCAAGAGGTAAAAATGCATGTTTATGACGGTCGCCGATGGCGACACGGGGTTCCAGTGTGGCTATGGCGCGCGGTCCCTGCGAGGCGACGAATAAGGAGCTACAATTTGAGCCCTATGAGTTTTTTCGGTGACTTTTCCAAATTGGAGAAGAACCCACCGATCCCACTTTTGATGAACAGTAGCCCAGCTCCGATGAACAGTAACCGAAAATCTTCATTTTTTTATTATTCGATGAACAGTAATCTGAATTTGGAAATTCTAAAAATCGAGAAGAATGTAAGATCGAAACTCACGCCTTAAGCTCAATTTCCCAGTGGATGAAACATGAAACCAACACCTAATCTAAAAAATAATAATCGAGACAGAATTTACGTGGTTCGGTTGTTAAGACCTACGTCCACGGGAGATCTTCGAGTTCTTCCACTATATTTCGAGATAATTACATTTTACAAGTGTTGCTTAGAAATAAATCATGATCCCCTAATGCTAATGCTAAACCTTCTATTTATAGATGTGAGAGTGAGCCCTAAAGGCCTTAGGCCTATGAACTCTAATAATTAGATTTAGGCCCTTTAATGCCTTAATACACTTAACTTTAGTCTTGATTTGACCCATCTGTGCTATCCTTCGTTGCCCGTGTTGAGTAGTTCCCTTGAGCTGTGCAGGTGCGTCTGTGCTGGCAAGTAGCTTCGGTAGTCTGCGCCGCCGAGTCCCTTCGTCTGCGCTGCCCAATCCCTTCGTCTGCGCTGCCAAGTCCCTTCGTCTATGCTGCCAATTCCCTTCGTTGCTGGTCTCAGGCCTTGCGAAGGCATTCTGGTAGGCTGCCTTTGGTAACTCTGGCAGGGTAAGCAGCTCTGCTCTGGCGAGGCGGGTTGAGCTCTGCTCTGGCAGGGCGGTTAGCTCTGCTCTGGCTCCTCGACAGAGCTGGGGTCTGCTCTGGTATTGCTAAGCACAACGCTGATGAGTATTACAGTCCTCATCAGAATCTTACTGACAATCCTAAGAATTATTAGTTAGACTAATAACACACGCAGCAAAAAACTTTATCTTTTGAAAAAGCCTTTTAGAAACACGTTGTCAGGTTAATGTTTTACTTTGCGATTAGTCAGTTTCAGTTGAGAACGTTTGTGCACAGATAAGAAAGTAAAACTGAAAGCGATAAATGACAAAGGAATTTTTACGTGGTTCGAAACAAGTTCCTACGTCTACGGTCAGTAGATCACACTGACAAACACTCTGGGCTTGTGGTTGCGGGTGCACTGCAAACCTTGAAATGAAAACATACGTTTCAGCACGAACACACTGGATTGGATTTCTCAAACACACTTAGCGCGCACTGGGCACTAAGATCTCTTGGAGTCAAAACACTGGTCTGATCTCCATACTAACACTCTTTTCGGTCAGTTGAAAAGGAGGTTCGAAATACAAACTAGATTACGAAGAACAAGCTCTTCAGTAATCGGAACTTAGGCTTAGAATGAAACAAGATATATGCCTAAGGTTCTAAGAGAATGTGAGTAATTAGTATGCTGATTTTGGCTTTGTTGATTCTCTTCTTCGATTCAAATTGTTGAATTGCTTGGAATGGCTGAGATGCAAATTTGGCAACGTTTCAGCTTGAGCTTTTGAATCGGTGAAGATTGAAGTGATCTTCGAGCGCTATTTATAGGAGAGGCCATGAATATATCTGTTGGCGGAGATGACCTTCAAGAATTCATCTGTTGTGAGATATTCAAATCTTGGCTGAGGCTTCAATCTTCGAGGTTCCTTGATTTGGTGAGACAGGTCTTCTCAGATGCAGTAGGTGTTGGATTTGTATACTGAAAGCAAGAACGTTTTATGCTTGTATACAATGTTTCCTAAGTTCACTATCTAATCTCCTATCTGATTGTGTTCATGATTGCATATGTATGTTCTTTATCTCTATATAAGTAGATTATATGGTGTGTTGTAGATCACAGAAGACCATATAATTGGAATAACCTTAAGAGATATAATATGATCACAGCCAAAATAACTCTAGGATAAGTTATTGGTTTAGGCTGCAGTATAGATGGAAGTAGTTTGTCTTGGCTACTTGTCTATACTGGTACGTCATTACGTATTGATAGGACCACAGTTGAGATGTATTCTTCTATCTGACTTAAGTGAAGAATCAAGATCTCGCTGACTTATAAATCTTAATACTAATAAGTATTCAGATATATATCTATACTATATTAAAACAGCAGTTTTCAATTAGAAATTGATTTCAAATCAATTTGAAAATTGAATGGCGATTTTGTAGTTAAGACAAAATTGAAGATTTATTTATAAACTCTATTTATTCTTTTCATTTTCTTTTCTTTAACTTCTTATTTTTTTGTTTTATTTATTTCTAAAATTATGAAATTCGATTAATTATAAAATATTCAATATGCCTATCAAATTAAAGATCGCGATAAGAGCTTTAATTTGATATAGTTTATGTAAATATAAGATTTAAAATGTAAAAATTATATTAGTTTAAATATTAAAATTTTAAAAATTTCTCTCTCCTCTCTCATCTTTTTTTTTACTAAATCTATTCTTTAATTCATTTTTCATTATTTTTTAATTTTGTAAACTTTTTTTTTACGATTCATAATTTAAAATAAAATATTAAAATATTTAAGTCAACTAACTCACATTTCTAACAAACGTTTATTTACAGTTCTAGAATCTATAAAAAGGGTTTTATTTTCTTTTTCTTTATCTTTTTATTTCTTTGTTTGTTCCTTTCAAAATTTTTAAAATTCGTTTAATTATAAAATATTTAATATGCATATTAAATTAAAGATTGTGATAAGAACTTTAATTTGATATATTTTATTTATAATATAAAATTTATATTTATTTAAAAATTAAAATTTTTAAAAATTATCTCTCCTCTCATTTTTTTTTGAATAATTTTTTTAATTGTTTAAATTTTTAATTTTTTAACTTATTTTTTTTATTTACATAATATCAATTTTTTTATTATTGTGGATTCTTTTTTTTTTCAATATTCAATAAAATATATTTAATTAGTTAAAGTTAATTTTTTTTATTATATGTATAAATGTGATATTGAGTTGTTATCAATTTTATATAAATTTAGAAATATAAAAATATTTCCCGTGCATTGCACGGGGTGCAAATGCTAGTATTAATTCGTATATCACTTTGACTTACTATGGGTGAAAGTTATATACTAACTCGAGTACTCTGTATCTTGGGTGATAGCGGTTAATATATGATATTTGATTATCTGTATTAGTACCCGTATCCGGTATAGGATAATGACATCCCCTTAAGGAGCTCAATAAGGTTTATTACGCTAAACCCTGCAGGTTGATTAAGTTCAGGCGTAATAATAAAGTTTGAGTGGTACTGCTTAAGGATTTATAAAGAGATTAATTAATTTAAGCTGTCAGAGCTCTAATTAATTAATGGATGTCGGATATTTTAAATACGGAGATTTAATAAGTCTAAATACAAGCCCCCGACTCATCACCGGCAATAAAGGGGTAAGTCAGTATCGGTTCTCTAGTGGAATGAACTGATATTTATAAATTAATTATGGTCTGGGCTGACCATAGATAAATTAATTTATTTGAGGCCCATCTTTATTCCTTGTATCTGGTCCCTGGACTGGCCCAAAGACTCCTAGCCCTAGTATAGAGAGAACACACCTCCTACATTATTTTCCGGCGCCTCCTACGTATTTAATTCTATTAAATACAGCTGTCAGCTCTCAGGAAAACAGACTGATAAAAATTAGGGTTTTGAGAGCAGAGGGAGGCGCAGGAAACGTGTGTAGCCATTCTGTCTTGGGAATTTCCATAGCTCGTTGTCTATCCAACGTTGGGAATTGAGCGGGATACAGTCGAGAAGATCAGAGCTGGAGTCAGATTTTCGCAGGAAACCAAGTTCTGGCAGTCTCCGTAAAACGGCCACAACTTCCTCCACAGAACTCCGATTCAGACGAATCAGGTGGCCACGGAAAGCTCTCTCGAAGACGAAGAAGTCGTATTTCAGGGCGAAATACGATTGGAGGTCGTTTAAGGGGTCAAACGGAGCGTTGAAGTTGGCTGACCTGTTCAGCGACAGATTGACGAATTCTTAGGAATTCTTCAGGTATTTTCTAACTCCAACGTGCAGTTGTTAAATTCATAGGAGCATGTTAGGATTAATCGTTGTATGATAAATTAATAATAATCCAAGAAACGATCATCGGGCAAAGTGGAACGTTAATTCAATTTAATATTCCTTCAATTGGTATCAGAGCCCAGGATTAATTTCTTGGCTCTATTATTAATTTATGTACGATTAATAATGTGCGTTGTTTTTACTGCTGTTGTTCTTCGTGGCTTGTTGATTCGTGGGATACGTCGTTTTGACGTTGTAATCATTTTTCACCACGAGAAAATCCGTGGTTAGATTAGGTTTTCAATTTGTTCCGTTGTAATCTGTAAAAATTGAAAATCGAGACGAAGACGACGACGAATCAACATCGAATGGACGAAGGTTGGAGAGTCGGAGGCAGGGCGGGCTGCACGCCGGGAGGCTGCTGCTGCACGCCGGGCAGTGCGCCGGGCTGCTGCTGCACGCCGGGAGGCTGCTGCTGCACGCCGAGCAGTGCGCCGGGAGGCTGCTGCTGCACGCCGAGCAGTGCGCCGGGCTGCTGCTGCCGAGCGCCGGGGCGGCTGCTGTGGGAGGTGGCAGCTGCGTTTTGTCAAACCCTAGGGGGCCCAAACCCTAGTTTTCAAAGACGGGCCTGTTTGAAGCGTTTCGGGCCGAGTTTACGTTTTTGAGCTTTTTCTTTTCTGTTCTTTGTAATAGATTAGAAATGGGATTCCACGAATGGGTCACGAAGAATTTTAATTCTTTAATTATGTTCTTTGTATGTCGTGGTTGTTAATCCCTTATGCTCTTTACCTGCTTTTGCACGTCTTTGCTTGTTAATATTTATTTATTAACTGCGCTTAGACAAGCATGCTAGGTTTATCGTTTTCTTAAGCATGTTTTAGAATTCTGCGAGCATGTTTTACATGTTGCGTTCTAGAAGAGCATGTTTAGGATTATGTGTTGAGCATGATCAAACCTTTTGAAAGAAAAAAGACTAAGCTTAATAATTTTATGGATGATTAAAAATTATTTAGATTTCCACAAGCGGTCTCTAGACAAAGTGATTAGCAATATGAGTAACGGTCCACCCCACGTGGCTTACTTCATGTTTGTTCTTTCATAAGTTTGTCAGATGAGGTTTCTATAAAAATATTTAAATTCATTAAAGTAGTGGGAGTTATGCAGTAACGGTCCACCCCACGTGGCTTACTCGTATAATTTTTCACGAGTACTTTAGATGATGGATTTAAATAAGATAACTAAGAAATTAAATTGAATGCGGCATGGTCCGAGTGAGTATGTCAAAATTCGAGAATTTAATTTCAAAGTTAAATTGTGGTTATTTCTAATTAATTTTATTCTTAAAATTATGTAGACCTCCACATGCGGTCTCTAGACAAAGTGATTAGCAATATGAGTAACGGTCCACCCCACGTGGCTTACTTCATATCTGTTTCTCATAAGTTTGTCAGAAGAGGTTTCTATAAAAAATATTTAAACCATTGAAGTAGTGGGAGTTATGCAGTAACAGTCCACCCCACGTGGCTTACTTGTGTAATTTTCATAAGTACTTTGGAGAATGGTATTAAATAAGATAACCAAGAAAATTAAATTGAAAGCGACATGGTCCGCGTGAGTATGTTAATTTCGAGAATTTAATTTTCAAGGTTAAAATGTGGTTATTGCTTAGATATCATATCAAGTACAATGTACAACTCCCCCACGGAGTCCCTTCTTGATGATGATATGGTCTAGTCAAGGTGCCAACTATTAATTTCTTTTGTCAAAAGGTTAAGTTGACATGGAAATTAAATGACTAGGTGAATAGTCTGGTTGAGGAGTTCGTGTGTAACTGTCCACCCCACGTGGCTTACATATGGAATTCTTTGAGCCGTTGGAGGTTTCACTAATATTGTTTTATCAAAAGGTTACAATATTATTGTTACGAACTATATGCGTTCATGTTCTTACATGTTTAATTTGTTTACTTTCAGATATGTCTATGTCTCCTGTTTTTTTATTCTTGCACAAAGTCTTTTAACCGGTCCACTTATATAAAATGGAAAAGCAGTTTTGGTTTTTTATCTTTATCACAAACTAAACACATATTTTGTGTTGCTTACTACTCGACGTTCTATTTGTTCGAACAATGAGACAACTGATGGGAAAAAGGAACTGCATAAAAGGTGGCATGTGACGAATAATGTGGCTATATGCTTTATTATGAGTATAATGTCACAAACCTTGTAGCTCCAACATCAGGGCATGGACGATGCTATTAGCATCATGCTGAATCTCAGGAAAGTGTTCGGAGAGTCGGACTGAGTTGCTCATTTAAATTTGATGAGAGTAATCTTGTTATTTTTATGAGTGAGCACAGCTCAGTGCACGAGCATGTCATGCAATTCTTGACGGACTTGACTTGCTCAGTGGGAGTATCGACGGTGAGGCAAAAGTCGATATTATCCTGAACTCTCTTCCCAAGTCTTTTAATTAAGAACTTCCGCCTCAACGCTGTTATGAGCAAGAGAGATAATACTCTTTTTGAGTTGTTGAATGCTCTAGTTACGGCTAAGGAAGTTGTAGGAAAGAGATGTGCAAGCACTTGTTATTGCCAAAGGAGAGCCATCTTCTTCGTCGAATGACGGGAAGAAGAAGGGTCCAAGGGGCAAGAAAGACAAGGGAAATAGTGGGAGTAGTGGTGTGATAAGATTGAGTATTGAAGATTTTTTCATTCAATACTCAAGGCAAAGGGTTAAGGTACTTCACTTGCTATAGTAACTGAGACATATCAGCTCATTTTCTACTCAGTTGTGAGTAGTGGATAACGAGAGAAACTGATATTGATTGTTACACCTTGCATCGCTTTTTAAGCTGACAAGGAAGCTGAGAAGTGATGAGATGATTGTCTTCATAGGCAACGTGACTAGAGTCGCAGTTGTTGCAATTGAAGCCTTGTCTTTAAGTTCTAAAGACATAGTTTAGTTTTTGAGAGTTCCTTATCATGTTCCAAAATTTTGAATAGATGGATCTTATGACATTTTTGATAGTGGTGTTTTCTATCATAAGAAATGACAAAGTTGTCTATTCTGGTATTTTGAACATCTCTCTTCATACTATAACTTGTCTACAAAATACCTTTATATTGCATTTACATCATCGAACAAAAGAAAGAGAAAAGTTAAGGCTAATCTCTCATGAGGATCTTACACATATATTGATACCCTAGAAATAGGTCACATCTATCTTAATAGGATCCAAAGGCTCGTGTCTAAATAAGTACATTGGATTCAATCCAGGTTGTACTATTTCGAACCTGCGAATCCTGTATAGAGGAAAATATGGAGACCAGGTCATTCATGACAAAGGGGATAAAGGGCCAATGTGTTAGGAATGATCTTTTCTGATTCATTGTCAGTGTTTGGGATTCCAACCCAGTTTACTACACCATGTAATCCATATATAAAATGGTGTGGTGGAGAGAAGAAATAGGTCACTCTTGGAAAAATATGTTCGATGATGAGTTATGTATCTTTGCAATTAGTCCTAAAGAATCAGAAGGTGGTTATTAGCAATGACACACGATTCTTAGAAGTGGACTATGGGAGTAATCACTAATCCAAGTCAGATAGTGTACTTCAAGAAATTGAAGACATTAGACAGGCGATTCCATCACCCAAGCCAAGTGTGCAAGAGTTTTGTACCACAAGACACTGCACGCACTGTTGACACACATGTGCCACCACAGATCCATTGTAGTGGGAGGGTTGTGGGACAACCCGATCGATTTATGTTCTTGGGAGAATCTTTGGATTCAGTCCCTGGTAGTGAATATAAGATAATCGACCCAGATATCTACTTGGAATTAGTGGAAGACGAGAATGTAGATTTCTGGCACGCCTCAATGGAGCAATCCATTAAGAATATGGTTGTATACTAAGAAAATCTTGCTACCAGAATGCCGTAAAGCCATAGGTTGCAAGTGAGTATACAAGAGAATGATAAGTCCGAATGAGCAAGGTCGTAGCTTTTAAAGCTAGACTGGTGGCGAAAGGTTATGATGATATTTTCGCCAGTGCCATGCTCAGAACATTCGGATCATTTTACCCATAGCAGCTCACTTAAACCATCGAGGTTACGTGAGGGAGGGAGAGAAATATCTCGTGTCAATCGCTCTCGTGTCATCGGTGATGTGGTTAATCTTGCATTTTATGTAAACAATATCCTCCTAATTGGCGACAATATGGAGCTATTGTTAAGACATAAAGTAATGGTTATCCGAACAGTCTCATATGAAAGACTAAGGAGGTACAGTATACACCTTTGTGATCAAAGTAATAAGGGATCACTAGAAAAGGATGTTGGGCTTATCTCGAGTGTCTTACATTGATACTGAGAATACTCGTTGTAGTATGAATACCGCCAAGAAAGGATTGCTACCTTTTAGATATGGCGTTCCTTTATCTAAAGACTATGTCTTAAGATGCCTATTAAGGTTGAGGAAATGAAGGCAGTATTCTACGTTTCCGCAGTAGATAGCTTCATGTATGGATTGCTATGTACGAGATCTTATATTTGCTATGCAGATAGCATGATTGTAAGATATCAGTATAGTCCTAGTTAAGGACACTGAATTGTGGTAAATTATATTCTCAAGTCCCTGACTAGAGAATAAGGATAGTTTACCAGTTAGACAGTTTAGTTCCTTTTTGGATTATATGATTTCGGATTTCCAGGCTGACCGGAACAAAGAATAATTACCTCGAGCTATGTGTTTTTTCTTGGGAGGTAAAACCTTTTGGTTTGACCACTACCTCCAGGATCTAAGGGTAATTCCTAGTTTGCGTGGGAGCATCACCTTCGTGATACCTCAAGTGCAGTTGCGAACTCTAAGAAATCCAAGAACCACAAGTGGTTAAACACATGGAGAGTAAGTACCAAGTTATACGATTATTCGTAAATCGAGGTTTTTGTGCTCAAAGAATAAATTCTCACATATTGGAGAAACCTACTGATCTTTCACAAAAGGCTTATCGCAAATGGTCATTAAAGATGGGAATGCGATTGATGCCAGATTGATGCCACCCACTTAGGAAACTTTAAGTATAAGTGGGAGAAGTGTTAGGTGATTGGTAAATAGACGCATTGTATACTAAAAGTTTGCTTTAGTATAAGTGGGAGATTGTTGGATTTGTATACTGAAAGCAAGAACGTTTTATGCTTGTATACAATGTTTCCTAAGTTCACTATCTAATCTCCTATCTGATTGTGTTCATGATTGCATATGTATGTTCTTTATCTCTATATAAGTAGATTATATGGTGTGTTGTAGATCACAGAAGACCATATAATTGGAATAACCTTAAGAGATATAATATGATCACAGCCGAAATAACTCTAGGACAAGTTATTGGTTTAGGCTGCAGTATAGATGGAAGTAGTTTGTCTTGGCTACTTGTCTATACTGGTACGTCATTACGTATTGATAGGACCACAGTTGAGATGTATTCTTCTATCTGACTTAAGTGAAGAATCAAGATCTCGGTGACTTATAAATCTTAATACTAATAAGTATTCAGATATATATATTAATTCGTATATCACTTTGACTTACTATGGGTGAAAGTTATATACTAACTCGAGTACTCTGTATCTTGGGTGATAGCGGTTAATATATGATATTTGATTATCTGTATTAGTACCCGTATCCGGTATAGGATAATGACATCCCCTTAAGGAGCTCAATAAGGTTTATTACGCTAAACCCCGCAGGTTGATTAAGTTCAGGCGTAATAATAAAGTTTGAGTGGTACTGCTTAATGATTTATAAAGAGATTAATTAATTTAAGCTGTCAGAGCTCTAATTAATTAATGGATGTCGGATATTTTAAATACGGAGATTTAATAAGTCTAAATACAAGCCCCCGACTCATCACCGGCAATAAAGGGGTAAGTCAGTATCGGTTCTCTAGTGGAATGAACTGATATTTATAAATTAATTATGGTCTGGGCTGACCATAGATAAATTAATTTATTTGAGGCCCATCTTTATTCCTTGTATCTGGTCCCTGGACTGGCCCAAAGACTCCTAGCCCTAGTATAGAGAGAACACGCCTCCTACATTATTTTCTGGCGCCTCCTACGTATTTAATTCTATTAAATACAGTTGTCAGCTCTCAGGAAAACAGACTGATAAAAATTAGGGTTTTGAGAGCAGAGGGAGGCGCAGGAAACGTGTGTAGCCATTCTGTCTTGGGAATTTCCATAGCTCGTTGTCCATCCAACGTTGGGAATTGAGCGGGATACAGTCGAGAAGATCAGAGCTGGAGTCAGATTTTCGCAGGAAACCAAGTTCTGGCAGTCTCCGTAAAACGGCCATAACTTCCTCCACAGAACTCCGATTCAGATGAATCAGGTGGCCACGGAAAGCTCTCTCGAATACGAAGAAGTCGTATTTCAGGGCGAAATACGATTGGAGGTCGTTTAAGGGGTCAAACGGAGCGTTGAAGTTGGCTGACCTGTTCAGCGACAGATTGACGAATTCTTAGGAATTCTTCAGGTATTTTCTAACTCCAACGTGCAGTTGTTAAATTCATAGGAGCATGTTAGGATTAATCGTTGTATGATAAATTAATAATAATCCAAGAAACGATCATCGGGCAAAGTGGAACGTTAATTCAATTTAATATTCCTTCAGTAGGTAGAGTCCCTCTGAAAAGTAATCACCAAAAAGGAAGGCTCTGCTGAGAAAAGGACGATCCTCAATATCTCTGCATTTAATGCGGCTGTACTTGGAAGTGCGCAGATTCCTTTTAACGTTGGAGGTTCAATCCGAGGAAGAATGTCAACTGATACTTGACTTTAGTATCAGTCCGCTAATTCCACGTAGCCAGCATTTGATGAATCAGTCATAACTGATTCTCCAGTTAAGTCAACAATCAGTATTTGACTTCTGCCTTTAATTTGCAACATCAGTTGAGTTCTTCAGTCTTCAGTGTTCAGTCTTTAATCCTCCGATCTTCAGTCTTCAGTCTTCAGAACACTAGAAAAATTAGAAAGCAAACTCTAACAGTTGAGTTCAAAAGATTCTAGTCTATTACAATAGAAAACTTAAGGATTTTGGTATCATCAAAACTAGGGCTAGTATATTTCATTAAGTTCCAACAACAACCCAAACACAACTAGGATTTAGCTACGATATTTTCCATCGCTAATTTCGTCGTGAAGGCTAAGGATGAAATATTAATCTGTCGCTTACAGAGTTTAGACTCGGAAATTTTCTGTTGTTATTATGTCGCTGACAGAGTTTAACTGCATAATTCATTCTTTTAACTATGGAATTTTTCGTTGCTGAACAACTGTTTTTTTGTTGTGGATGATCACTTTATGTGAAATAATCAATTGACAGGTTAATTGATAGAGTTAGTAAACTGATAAAATCAATTGATATCGGATAGTTAGCTGATAAAGATAGCTGACAGTTTAATTCATCGGGTCAGCTAGTTGATGTATCAGCCAACGATGGATATCCGCTTTAGTTGATAAAAGTTCATTAGCAGATGATAGTTATGATGGTTACTTTTATTCTTTAAAAAAAAAATTGTACTTGTGCATTAGGCGAACACACACAGAGAAAGAGTGAGATAGAGTTATTATGTATTTCATTTATTGTGTATAAGAGCTTGTTCTCGCTCGAACTTCTAATTGTTGTTATTGCCGGTGATAGTAGATTTCCTCCAAAGAGACATGAATTTTTCTTGAAGAAGTGTATTCACTCAAGGAAAATGAGTTGCAAAAATAGAACAAGAGAATAAGTAATGTTGTAGCAGAAGAATTGAATGGGGAGAGTCGATATGCAATGGACCGGATTTGGACTCGATTTTACTTGGTTCAGATCCAGATCGAAAATTTTTACTTATGTTCGGATCCGATCCAAATTCATTGGATAAAAAAAATAAGATTTAAGTCCAGATCCATATGATCCACAGGGTCTCGGGTCCAGACCCCAATCCATATTTATTTTCTCTGTTAAAATAAATTCTAAATTAACTAAAAATCAAAATAAAATCATAATTATTGTCTAGAGTTTCAAAATCATTCAAAAACAAATAATACCACCATAATCCATAAAAACATTATAAGAATTCAAAATAAGCAAGAATACATTAATCAAGTACAAAATAACATATAAATAGTGGACTAGTAGTTCAAGAACATATTGAAACAATCAATATTTGTAATTGTTCAAAGACATCTCCCATGTTACAAGTACTTTCAACATCATCAACATCATAAAGAAGTGAAAAGGAAAATATAATGAAAATTACACACTTATTTTATTTCAATTGCATACATAGGTATAAAAGGGATTAAAATTATTATCATATCATTAAAATCGATTTGATCTCATAATCTTCAATAACAATAGAATAAGGATGAGTGTCTTCTATTTTACTTTGAAAAAAAAATATTATGACTACAAATAAAAGAGATAATAATAATAACAATAATCTATATATTATATAAAGAACCAGTTTAACAGCATCTAACTTACCGTTAATTTTTTAACAGAATATTCCTTAGCTTTAACGTCTGTTTATTCGGAATGAATCTAACTAATTATCGACAATCAGTCTTCACCCACTAACATTCACCCATTGATTACAATAGATTTATTCAATTTAATTTATACAGAAAGTCTCCACTAACCCACGTAATATATCCCACCACATTCACATCAAACTGTTTACATCAATTACAGCCATTACAATAAAATAAATAGCAAAATAAACAAACCTACAAGTATTTTAATTTTACACACGTTTCACAGCAGCAGTTACACGCAATCCTTATAAATTATATTATTCATTTTGCATTCACTTTGCACCACATTCATTCACTTTTACACACGTCTCACATCAGCAACATTCCGAAAAATTCTCCACGCCTCTTGCTTCTTCAAAAATGCCTCCTCTTTTTGGTTTGATCGAGAAATTGGAGCTGGAAAAGAGTAAGATAGCATTACAACTAAGGTTGGTTCGCAGCTATGATGTTCCATATTATAACAACGAAGATGAAGTTTACACCCACGAATGCGTTTTCCATGACAAAGAGGTAGTATGTACTCTAACTCTTTTTGTCAAATTTTGAATTTAATATAGATTTGTATTGATATATATATTCCATCTTTGTTTGTAGGATAATCAAATCCATGCAACAATTCCACAAAGTGCACTATCAACAATGAAGCCCAAACTTCAACAAGGAAATGTGTATGCAATGATGAACTTTATTGTTGTCCATGACAACAATAAATTCAAAACCACGAATTGCAAACACAAGATAATGATCTTCAAAAATACACGAATCACACAGTTGGAAGATGATTTATTTCCATGCAAGATGTACAATTTGAAAAGCTTTGAAGATGTGTCTTCCATCAAGGATTTTCCAAATGTTGATATATCTACCACAAATGTTGTATATAAGGAAGTTTTTCAAAATATATAATATTTTGTGTATTTTTTTGACATTTAATTATAATTTAATTTGATGTCATTTGATTTACTTACATATAATATATTATATTTATATTTATTTTACATAAAATATTATTTTAAAATAACGCTCGCCGTGCAACGCACGGGTGGGTGTACTAGTAATAATAAAAGTTAAATTAAGATAAAAGTAAAGTACTACCTTTAATAAAATTATATATTATTTATGAAAAGAGATGCATAACTTAGCCATAGATATTTACTGTAGGGTAACATAAAAGTAAAAGTAAAAGTAAAATTATAAATTTTTTATATATAATTGGATCCATGGGCCGGATGTAGGCAGAGTCTGGATTTCAAAACTCCTACTCCAGATCTAGATCCAAGATATTTAGAAATAGTCCAAATCTAGTCCAAATTCATTGGGTCCGATTTTTGCAAGGTCCAAATCTAGAAAAAAGCCCGGATCCACGGATTTGGACTGCGTCCAAGATCCAATGCTATCCCTAGTGGTGAGTGGGAATGACAAAAAGAACACTAATTGAAAAAGAGATTTGTGGCCAAGAAATAAAGTAATTGAAGGGAAATGAATCAGGTCAGATAGAAACAAGAATGTTGCATTACTACAACAAGCCTAGACACATAAAAAAATATTGTTTTGCTTGGAAAAGAAAGCAAGCTAAAAAAGAACAAAAATAACCCGAGCCTGTAGATTGTGCAGAGAAATGTGTGGATGACAAGATACTAAATGTGGTGGACAATCACATACAGAATACATGGATTATGGACTGTAAATGCAACTTCCACATATGTGTTTGTGAATAACAGTTTTTGGATTTTGATCCTCAAGAAAGTGATTCAGTTTTACTTGGGAACAACTAAGTATGGAAAGTTAAAGGCATTGGAATATTAAGCTAAAATGGCACGATAATTCTATGAAGATCCTTGATCACTATTTTAATAGCAACAAAAATGCCGCAACTAATACACTGTAATTGTAGCATAAATAGCAAATCGAGTATCGTATCAACAGGGATTGATAAGCAAAAATAGTATGAATAATCCTAACAAATACTACTGCAATATCCATGCAAACAGAAATAAGGTAGAGAATAAAAGCTAGACTCAAACAGAATAAATAAACTCAAGAGAATAAATCAAATACCAAAAATACTGACACTAGGGAATGTACAATCGTTAATCAAACACATGCATTCAACTTATTGACTCAATTACCAATTTTAATCCATCCCTAACAAAGAATAGCTTCCTATAGCCCACCTGTCACATTCAAGTCTCAAGGTAAAACTATATCATGCATTCTTGAATCGGCTGAACAATTATCACATTCAAATCTCAAACTGAACAACTAGACATGCAAATTATTGATCAAGTAATTCACAAGAAATCAAGCACCAAGAATCATGAATCACAAGCTGGAGGGCAAATTGATATCAATAAATCAAACACACATATTCAATTAACTACGTACAAACCCTAGAATTAGAAAAGAAAGTAGCTAGATATAATAAATAAATCAAAGACATAAAAAAAAAGCAACTGAAATAAATAAATAGATAAAACTCGAAAAGATTCTGAATGAACAGCTGGAATCTTGAATCTTGCAAAAAAAAATAGCTGATATATGAAAGTTATAAAGTTCTATGTCTAAATCTGAAAAATATAAAAAGTGGGAAAATAGTGGTGGAGAGATGTGTCTAATAGGTCAAGAAAATGACCTATATATAGGCACAGAGAAAAAATACAACACAAAACTCGAAAATACTGCTAAAATCCTGAAAATTGGCAAATTCTTGAAAATTTGCAAAACCCCGTTGGCCACTATTCACTATTGTGCGCGACTTTATTATTTTGACCATATCTCTCTCATTCGAACTCCGATTTGTGATCCGTTTAGGTCCACAAACTCGTATTGAGATGATCTACAACTTTTATTCAAATCATGCTTCCAAATTAAACTTCAATATTTATGTAGATTTCATCGAAGTACAAGAAAATATCACATTACAAGAGATAAACAATTTAAGCACAAAACAACCATCAAACACTCAATTTCCTATAAAATTGACATCTTATAAACATTAAAAACTATAAAAAAAATGAGTGTTATCAATCCTCCTTAATATTAGATAAATACCTCAATTTCGATATCACTAGGCATGCTGGAATATATGGGCTATCATTTTGAATCTAAATATAAATGAATGTGTGTGTTAAAGAGTTTAGTTGTTGTGATGAAATGAATTAGGAAGAATAACTTGTATCATCTCGTTGCTGAAACTTTGATTGGAACATCAGATGTTGTGAACAATAATGATCGAGTCCAAGTGAGTCAAAAAGGCAATGGTGAACTTATTAGACAAGGAACATTAAAGGATGTGAGTTTATTAAGATAGAAAATTACGACCAGTGTATTATAGGCAAGAGTAAGAAATGCTCATATACGACAGGCAAACACATATTGAAGGCGTTTCTTTGATTATGCTCATTCTAATTTATGATGGCCAACACGAAATGCCTTTTTAGGGTGAGGCAGATATTTTCTGTCTATTATTGATGCTTTCTCAAAGAAACTATGGATTTATATTTTGAGAAATAAGAATTGTGCCTTAAGTATATTCAAGAAATGGTGCAAAGGGGTAGAGGCTGAAAATGGTTTATACCTTTGATAAATCCATGTTTGTGCTTGTTTTTGTATTTGTTTTAGATCTAGATAGAGTATCTTTTTTCTTTATTTTGTTAGTGTCTTGTGCTTGGGAGGACATAGTTCGAAAGAGAGTCGCTTCTTGGGCATAATGTGCAGGTAGGGCATAATGCTGCTGCATTCCGCGAAAAAGGCATGGATATTAAACGAAGGTGTTTTGGGGCACAAAGCAACCAAAATTGAAGACCAAAAGTCTGAAGTAAAGGTGGCCAACCGACCTAACCCGTTGCCCATAAGTACCACACCGGATCCAGTAGCATCGAAAGAATATCCTGGGCATAATGCGAATGCATTTCGGGAAAGACGTATGAGTAAAAATACAAAGCCAATTGGATCTGGAAGCAACATATATTACAAAAGCTTAAATGGAGTTTGGAGTTGCTCAAGTAAACATAGCCCTTGGTCCATAAGCAATTTAACACCGCATGGGATCCCGTGGCATAGGAAGATGATCGAGGGTAGAACGGGCAGAGAAGAAGAGTGCAGTAGATGAAGTATATAAGATTGTGTTGAGGGAAAACGCAATGCAATCCGATCAAAAGATATAGATAAGGATGGAAATTTAAAAACCTTATCCCTTGAGGTCTGGATAAGAACAAATCAGCTTGAAGGTATGGATACAAATTGAGGCATAAGAGCCCTAATTCCAGCCCACTCCTTTGGGTCGGGCCTTCATGAGCCCTAACTCATGCCTATAAATACCACATAGCTGCAAGCCAAAAAGGAGACGTCTCAATTCAGAGACCAAAGTTATAGTTTTAATTTCGAGAGTTTGTGAGGAGCACTCGCCCCTTATGGGCATAGTTGTTTTGTAATACCCGAACTTTTAAGGACTTGTTTAATTGCTTAAGTTTGAGTAATTAAGGTTTAGCTCCCTTCTTTAATTTTATAGAGACGTGAGAATTTATTTTAGAACTGTTATTATTACAGTTGTTGAGAAGTCTTTTTCTTTATATCTGGATGATATGGGATTTTATATCCGTAATTGAGTTTGAGTATTCGAATAATTTGAGATAATTATTTGAATGAGAACGATGAACTCAGAAGTGAGATCTGAGTCCGTTATGACGTTTTTGAAATTTTGACTTTTTGACGATAAATAGTAATAATTGCTATTTCGTCTTTTTGTTGACTTTCAAAATCTTATGTGCGCGTCGTCGAGAAATATTCTTAGTTTTTCGATACGAGTCCAGTAATGAAAGTTTTTATTTTCGGACGGCGAGTGAATAGTAAACCAGAATTTCTCGATAAACGAACTGAGCTCGTTTATTAGAATTTCGAGAATGAGCTTACGTTTTCTATATTTATATAGAATTACAAGTGTGATGAAAGTGAGTGAGAGTTGAGAGGGCGAGTAACGAAGAGTATGGGTAGTTAGTCGTTAAAACGAGATATTTAGCGACTAAGTAGGATTAATATCCTAAATATCTAGACCTACCCTACCTTGACCACCCCCCCAACCGCCCAAAGCCCCTTCCCTTATATAATTGGCGGCTATGGGCCAGCCAAACACTCCATCACTCACGCAGCACACACACTAACACCTAAAACACACCCATCTCTCACGCCAACCTCCATTGAAGCTTGGTGAAGCTTTCAAGCTCCGATTTGAGTGCCAAAACGAGCCCCGATCATCTTTTCAATCACATATCTAGGTAGGTGTCATCTCTTCCTACGTTTTGATGGTTAGATTTTCGTTTCTAGTCGATGTCGAAAAACGTCGATTTCTCGATTTTTATTTTGAAACGATGTCGGATCGTTGTGAGTTTTTAGTATGTTGTTATTGGCACATAGTTGAGCATGTTTAGTAAAAGAAGTAAGAACAGAACGAACCATAGCTATGAAACCCATAAGGGCAGCCCCGTCTTTGTTCGTCGTTTTGATCATCTTTCGATTTTTGTTTGATCGTTGTGACGTGATAATTGTGCTTAGGAGTATGCTAGGATTGTTATATCTTAAATTTGTATTTTTTTCAAGCATGATTTTGGTAGAGCATGACTGTCAAATTTTCGTGAAGTATGAATGTTGCATGTTAAGTGTTTTAATGTATAAGTGTTCTAGGATGTCTTGAGCATGTTAGTTTAGTTTTGAAGTCTTGAGAAATGATAGGAAAGAGGAAGATGAGAACCGAATGTGTTCTGCTGAGCATGAGTGAGTGTTGAGCTTTTTGAGCTGGCGTGCAAATTCCAGCTCTACCGAGTTCGTCAGCTCTGGCGGCGAATTCAGCTCTGTCAAGTTGGTCAGCTCTGACGTGTGAATTTCACCTCTGCCGAGTTTGTCAGCTCTGGCGGCGGAATTCAGCTCTGTCAAGTTGGTCAGCTCTGGTGTGTGAATTTCAACTCTGCCGAGTTTGTCAGCTCTGGCGTGTGGAAGTCAGCTCTGTCAAGTTGGTAAGCTCTGACGTGTTAATTTTAGCTCTGCCGAGTTTGTCAGCTCTGGTGGCGGAATTCAGCTCTGTCAAGTTGGTCAGCTATGGCATGTGAATTTCAGCTCTGCCAAGTTTGTCAGCTTTGGCGTGTGGAAGTCAGCTCTAGCGTGCGGAAGTCAGCTCTGTTGAGTTGGTCAGCTCTGCCGAGTGGTCAGCTCTGGCGGGTGACTTTCAGCTCTGCCGAGTGGTTAGCTCTAGCGTGTGACTTTCAGCTCTGCCAAGTGGTCAGCTCTGGCGTGTGATTTTTAGCTCTACCGAGTGAGTTTCAGCTCTGCCGAGTGGTCAGCTCTGGCTGCTGATTTTCAGCTTTGTCGAGCTTGTCAGCTCTGGCTGCCAAGTCAGCGCTGGCAAGACAATAGGGTTAAAATTGTTAAGTTTTAATTCCTTATTTGAGTTAGGTTAATGAATGAGTTTTCTTTCATAACGACCCTCCTTCTCATCGATTCTTCATAACGATGAAGGTCCGTTTGAGAAGTAAAGACGTAGGAGGAGAGTGATTTTTCCCCCCGTTGATACCAGGATGCCAAGAGGTGGGCTTTTCTACGCTAAAATCAAGTTGTTTACGTGCTTTATGTATTGATGTATGATTGAACTGATTTTAAATGCATTGATGTTTTATTTTCCTTTCAAAGCTTGAATTGAAAATATATTTTGAAGTTATTGTATTGCCAAATATTTAAGATTTTTAGTATGTTATCTATCTGTCTGAGCATAATGATATCGGTTCTACGCGAGGTAGAATTAGTGTACACAGTAATCGTGAGTCAGCTTTCAGGTTGGCCGGTTACAGTGCTGCAGAGGGAGGCCTCCCTGTCGCAGCCCGACATCTAGCCAGTGATAGCGTAGATTGGGTATCGATACGACTAATAAAATGATAGGGTAGAACAAGGAAATCTGAAAGACTTATCAAGCGGAAGCTACTAATAATTCAAGTTGAAACAATTAAAATATCATCAAACTTAATAGAAACATTATCGGCTTCACTTATTCAAATGTATCAAGGTTCTAGTCAACAAAAACAAAGGGAGTATAGCTAAATATTTACAATGATTCATATTGCTCAGAGTAGCACAGCAAAACGTGATCAGACTATATGTATGAAGACATATAGCTGAGAGTAACAATCCTAATTAAGCTTCAAGAACATAGTCTTCGACTATATGCACAACCGTATAGTAGTAAAATACGGTACTCAAGAGGTCGTCTATGAACAACAGCCCTCCAGCGATCCCCTAATCTCTCTCCTTGCTCATCCTGCACATTTAGAAATACATGCAGGGCTGAGTATAAAATACTCAGTGGACATAAGCCGAAAATAAACAATCTCGCTCTTAGAGCTATACATTTAACTTGCCATTTATACATCACACAGGGGTTTTACTTAAAAGAACCTGTGTAAGCAATTGATAAATTATAAGCATCATAAAGTAATGAAAAATAGACTGCAGTCATAAATACTTAGCATGTAGTACCACTTCTACAATTTATCATCATCATGGTACTGAGAAGTAGGCCTCCTTCTCAAGCACCGTAACCGGCCGACCTGACAGTCGGCTCACGGTCATTTCTGACCGGCCAACCCGGTATACAGCTCACAGTTACCTCCGTGTACACAATCCCGCCTTTGGCAGGACCCGAAATCGTTTCATTCGTAGAGGGTAACATACAGGCTCGTCGTCATCAAAATTCGGCAAGTTAATTAGTTCAAACATCAATTTATCATCTTAAAACTTATAGACATCATCAAAATCATTATTTAGAAAACCTGTAATAGAGGTATTAGAAAGTAATGCCCACCTGGAAATCTTAGCTTTGGTACTTGTACTTTGGAGAAATCCTACTTATGCCCTTGACTCGCGTCTTCAGATATCATCGTTGGCATAGACGATCATGTAATAAAATAAACGTCAATCGGACAAAACCTCACTAGGTTTACTATTCTTATCTAAGTACTAGTCTTCCTTTCTCATTGTTTTCTTGTAACTAATCACTCCTTGTAACAAAACACTCTTATAATAATACTTCCTAATTATTCATTATTTCCATTATCAACCATATACCAAGGTTTTAAGTTATATCAGTTCCTTAAAGAACGACTCCTAAATACTCAAACCCATATAACAATCACATAACAAAGTTATGAGGGTATAACACATTATTTAACATATATCAGATAACTCACATAATGCTTAATGACATTACTATGTGGTTTAATATCTCAAGTGAACCGAATTTCGGTTAAGTACATTTATCTCGGAAAAGTATTACATCTATATACATATATAAACATACATATATACTCCATTAGCCTTTTTATGAATTACTAAGGTGTATAGTTATCACCATTAACACATGCAATTTACTAGATCAAGGTAGGTGTAATTAGTGAAAGACCATACTTGACTTCATATACTCTGTCCCAACTTCAAGTAATAAACTGCTTTACCTCGGAACTCTCCTGGGTTTGGGACTCATATCATTTGAAACCTCTTAACGTCTAGTTTCATTTAAAAAAAAAGTAGGTTGCAAAACTCTATGTGGTTTAGGAGATATGATCATTTTCCTACAGTCTACCATATTCGACAGTTTTGTGCAACTGAAAGTTTTGATTTTT
This sequence comes from Salvia miltiorrhiza, assembly GCF_028751815.1. Lineage (NCBI taxonomy): Eukaryota > Viridiplantae > Streptophyta > Magnoliopsida > Lamiales > Lamiaceae > Salvia > Salvia miltiorrhiza. The sequence continues at coordinate 41,474,840 of NC_080394.1, read as the reverse complement.
AGAAAAATAGTAGATCTTGTCAAAAAGACTTAAACTTTTATGGGTAGCTAGCTAACATGTTCATCTTGTTCATATAAAAATTTGGAAACCATAAACTCACGAACAACTACTGGAAAAGTGATTCTAGTATCTGTTTCTTTCACACTTTCGGTAGACAGTTGCAGTTGGAGACTCATAATTTAAAAGATTATCAGACGATGTTCAAATGACCTCAAATTTTACATGAACGTTCCTAACACTTATATATGTTTACCATAAAATTTTCAAGATTTTTGGGTATCAAAAACCCCGTCGAAAACAATCAAGTCAGTAGCTTAAAAGCTAGCCAAGCATACTCTATTTTCTTGTCAACCCAATTCATTATAAAAATTATCAACCATTTCTAATCATCATTTTAATCCATCAACAATCATAACTTCAATCTCATAGGCTCATTTCATACTCAAATCCTCACTCTCTTCATGAATCTTATCTTCCAATCATCACACAACCTAACACCTTTATATACCATATCTTAAAATCAAATCATGCTTTTCATTCAATGACCAACAAGTAACATCTTAATAGCATGCATATACTATCCATCTTAAAGTTAGAAGACGACAAAAATTTTAGAAGACTTCCATCCCTAGTAATCTTCGAAAATTACCAATCTTGGATTAAGAGTTGTTTTCATGCTTTGATCCTCCATTTTCATGCTCATAAAGCTTAGATATAAGTAGATTCATGTGTTTAGAAGCTTACTCTTATGATCTGTAACGAAAAGTATAGTTCCACCTTCTTGATTCCTAGCTCCAAACCAGCTTTCGTTCTATGGATATACGAGTGTTTTCAGCTAGATTTAATCGGTGGTTATGGGTTACAAGTAACTTACGAAGCTTTTTACCAGCTTATCAATGGCGTTGGTATTGACAGTCGAGAGAGGAGAGAGAGAAGAGAGAGGAGAGAGAGGAAAGGGACGTCTGTTATGGTGGATGAAAGAGAAAGGTGTTATATATATATAACCCCATTTACTTAGCCATCAAGTATTGGATAATTAACACATGCTTAATTATCCACTTGCATTAAAATATCTTATCTGATAACTATGTTTATCCGCTAGCTTTGACTTCTCTCTCTCTCTTACGTCAGTTCTGCACCCGAGCAGAGGAATGCTCACCAGAGGAATGCATTCTCTGACTGGGCAGAGGAATGAGCTCGCCTCTGGCAGGGCAGAGGACTCGGCTCCCCTCTGGCAGGGCAGAGGAATGAGCTCGCCTCTGGCAGGGCAGAGGACTCGGCTCCCCTCTGGCAGGGCAGAGGAAAGACTTCCCCTCAGTTTGAGGAAAGACGTCCCCTCTGTTTGGGCAGACGAATGGCAGAGGAATGGCTTCCCCTCTGTCTGGCAGAGGAATGACTTCCCCTCTGTTTGGGCAAACGAAGGCAGAGGAAAGGCTTCACCTATGGCATTCCAGAGGAATGGCCTCACCTATGGCAATTCCAGAGGAATGGCCTCACCTATGGCAATTCCAGAGCCCGCATCCCGAGCAGAGCTCGCAAGCCATAGCAAACTCCTAGGCCAAAAACAGAACTCCAAGGCCAGAACTCGGCTAACATACTATCAAAAGAAAAGACATCTTTAACCTCATCATCATTCAACCATCATCTGTGTACATCCTTATTTCCTCAAAGTATTTCATTCTCTAATCTCATCATCGAAAATATAATAGCTCAAACTATTGGACTATCTTTTCTCATCAAAAGTGTAACTCTAATACTCAATATTTCTACTTATCATCATAACTCCATCTTATCTTAATTAGTATAAACTTATTTTTATATCTCAGTGCTCTCAGTGCTCTTAAACATAAATCTCAAAATATTTAAAAAGGAAAATGCGGGGTGTTACACTCCCTCTCAGTACATGAGTTAACAGATATGGTACTTACTTGAGAACATAGACTGGCCAGTCAACTTTAGAAAAACGAAAAAGAGTTTAGCGAACATAAGGCTTTTTAGATAAATCCCTTATGCTTTGTTTAAAAATGGCAATAACAATATTTATTACTTTATATGCATGAGATGTTTGGCATGTGTTCACTGAGTTCTTCTGTACTCAGCCCTGCATATGTTTTCTAAATGTGCAGGTTGAGCCGATGTGATGATGGTGCTGCAATGAGCGGAGTCTACAGGGTTGTTAATAAATAATGTTAACCTATCTAGGATATGTCCTCATACATATGTCTAGCTACTTTCCGCTGCAACATACTTTTGGTACCATGTTTTGTCATGTCGTACTTTAAGTTTAAAGAGAACAGTTTCCGGTGATGTACAACTTGAATTAATGTTTTTAATTAAGTTTTATGTCATCTTTCTTTAATGCTTTAATTGAGTTTTATGTTGTCTTTCATAGACTGTTTAATTAAGCATTAATGAGTAATTATGACGAGTTTTTCTTAAAATGAGTAAGTTTTACGGTTCCAAATGACGCCCCTTTCTTCCCCTTATTCTTTAACCCCATCCCTTGTCGTAGATCACTCGGCTTAACTATCCTTAGTTAAGGCGGGCTGCGACATGTTTAGTTTTCTGTTCATATTTTATGCGGCACTTTTGGTCGTAAGTACTATTTGCTTTAAGTAAATTTTATTTTCAATTCAACATTATTTCTTGTATGTCTTTTGTTATGTTTATTTCATTTATGTCTAGGTAAGTTCTTTAAATCTGATTTAGGAAAAATGAATTAAGCATGAACACTTAAACTCGAGAGGTCTAAATGGGCATAATAACTGCATAAGTATGTTCCTGATACACTAGGTTTGATGTAATACGGTTTGGGCAACTTGATTAATTAACTGATCACTAGTCAATTAAGGGGTCTTGACCACAAGTAAACTTTGGGCACACGGCAAAAGGAATTTCGACCTCCGAAGAGTACAATTGGTGTTGGAGTCGCGATTAGTGGATTAATTCCACATAAGGGTCGAATTGGGTCTTTATAAATTTGAATGCATTCTGGGCATAACTCTTTCAAGCAAGAGGTCAACGTAGGGAGAACTTATGACCAGAATAGTTAATCCCATTAACTTATAATTTCTGGGCATATAATTAAACTAAAAGGAAAGATTGGGCATGGGGTTGTTGCGTGCGTGACGCGTGACAATTGGGGGTGTAACTGTCTTGTGCCTATAACCGATTGATGTACGAATGTGATAACTATATTTGAACCTATGGCCAAGTAAAGTTCATGTTTAATGAGTCAAGTCCAAGTCATGTCTAATTGATTTATCTTTTGACTAGCCTGCGTTGTTATTTAGTTCAATTTATTTATGCGTTTTGCCTACAAGAGTGTTGAGACCAAGATAACCAAAAAATCAAAACTTTTTTAGTGACACTTTGACAGAAGAGATTACAATCAGCTCCCTGTGGATTAGACCGTGAACTTGTTCCTAACTAGTGTAGTTGTGGGCACAAGATAAATTTATGTGCTCAAAGCTAAACGACGGTTTTGTCAACCTTGAAGTGTCCAAGAACACACAATGCGCTATAATTTTTATTTGATGAATTATAACTATTTTACAAAGAAATAGACATAGAACTGTCCGTGAAAAATCACAGCAAAATGGTATTGCTGAGAGAATGAATATAATACCTGATAGAGTAAGATGTATGATAGACTAAGATGCATGATGTTGGAATCTAATTACCTAAGAAGTTATGGGAAAAGAAAATGCTACAATAGCCTATCTCATTAATATATGCCCTCCAGAAACTGTGGAGTTCGAAACTTTAAATAAAATGTGGTATGATTCAACAGACAGTTATTCTAACTTGAAGGTATTTGATTGCAAGGCTTTTGCTTATATGAAATATGATAAGCTTGAGCCAATGGCTCTCAAGTGTGTTATATTACGGTATCCAAAAGGAATAAAAGGATATAGATTGTGGTGCATATAACTTGATAATAATAAGATCATTATTAGCATGATTGTTGTGTTTAATGAGAAAGATATGCCATTTCTATTAGCCAATGACAAGCTAGTAGTACTACAAAAGGCAATAGTTATCGATGGTATAAGACTTAAGATGAAGTCAACTGATGAGATCAGAGTTGACGGTTCTGATTCAAATTAAGATTCAGTTCAACATGAAGAAAAATTTGATGTACAAGAAATATGATCTGATTTCAGAATTATCAATTAGCTCGAGATAAAATTAGAAGAAATATAAGAGACCACCATCAAGATATGCTGAAGATGGTATGGTACGTTATGATTTGTGCACTGCAAAGAAGATTGAGTATCATGAACCTAGGAATTGCAATGAAGCTATAAGAAGTTTTAAAGCACATATGTGGACATTAACTATGAGACAAGAGCTAGATTCTATTGAAAAGAATGCAACTTAGATTCTGTTTGAACCATCTCCTTATAAATTTTAGTTGTACATGGATTTTCAAGAAGAAAGTTGAAAACTTTAAGTTATAGAGAATGGGGAAGAAGTCAGGTACAATGCGAGTTTAGTTGCAAATGAGTCTACTCAAAAGGAGGGAATAAATTTCAATGAAGTTTTTTTCACTTGTTGTATAATATTGTTCTATCAAAATTTTGTTGGCTATGTTTGTTCAGCAAGAAATGGAATAACTTGATGTGAAAATAATCTTTCTACATAGATATTTGGAAGAAACCATATATACACATCAACTTGATGGATTTTTTCTACTTGGAAATAAGGGCAAAGCTTGTTTACTAAAAGAGATATTATATGGTTTGAAACAAAGTTCGAAGTAATGTAATATTTAGCTTGATGAATATATAGAAGAGATTGGATATTCTAAGTCAAAATATGATAGTTATGTTTACAAAGAAAGCTGGAGAGCCTAATGTTTCTTATCTTATACTATATGTTGATGACATGATAATTGCTAGCAAAGTCATGATGAAATTGAAAATACAAAGTCTAAGTTTCAAGAGAAGTTTGAGATGAAGGTCTTAGGATTTTATGGATAGTTATCGTTCGGGAAAGACATAGATGATCACCTTGGCTCATTCAAAAGGATTACATTTCAATGGTATTGAAGAAATCAAGAAGCATAAAGCTAAAGTTGTCTCAGTTCATTTGGGACAACATTTTAGTCTATCACTAGATCAGAGACCTAAGAATGATCATGAAAGGAAAGAGATGTGCAATATACCTTATGAAAATGTAATAGGTAGCATAATGTATACCATGATCTATACAAGACTTGAATGATCTCGTGTAGTGAGTGTAGTAAGTAGATACATGTCTAATCAAGGCAAGTATCACTGGGAGGCTTTGAAATAGATATTAAGACATTTGAAATGAGCTATTGATATTGGAGTTCTGTTCAAATGAATTAAAGATTTTAAAAGAAATCCTATAAAAGGATATGTTGATTATGAATATGCAACAAAATGTACACTTGGAAATCCCAAATGGGTATATCTTTAGCCCATGTTTGGTTGGGTGTTTTTGATGGTTGGAAAATGATTCAATTAATTGAATCAATTACTTATTATTTTATTTGAGTAATGAGTCAACCATTATCCTTACTTGAGGGTAATCCAATCACCAAATTTGTTACCTTTCAAAATAGAGGGGAAACAAAAGAAATGGAATCCCTTACTAGTGATTCATTTCCATTGTTAAACCAAACACTCAATAAAAGTAATAATTATTGTTACCATTTCACCCCTTTATTTGATTCCATTCTCTTTTAATTCATTTACTTGAACAAAACGAACACTTACTATATATGGAATTGTTGTCAATTAAAAATTAATGTTGCAGTTAGTTGTTGCTTTATCAACTCTAGAAGTAGAGTATATGGAAATGACGAAGTCTGTGAAGGAAGTTATGTGGCTAAAAGAAATAATTTCGGAGATAAGAATTATGCAGACAACAGTTGAAATCAACTATACCAAATTGTAATTCATTTCGTAAAACATCATGTATATCATGAAAAACTAAAAGACATTGATGTGAGGCATCACTTTGTATAGGGATATCATTAACAAAGTTGTGAAAGTGATAAAAGTATTTACATATGACAATGTTGCAGATATGTTGAGAAAGCCTTTAGCACCGGTTAAGTTCAGACACTTCATAGAGCTGGTATCTGTTCTATCTCAATGAATTTAATGTTTCGAAAAGATCATATAATGAGACCGAATTAGAGAAAAATATCGTGCTATAAGGTGGAGATTCGTAACGTGTGAAACAAGAAATTTAGCAATTTTAGCGAATCAATTAAGTCATTCAGCTAAGTCGATTAGTCAAGATGTTCAGTTCAGTCAGTTGATAGATTATGCTTATCTCAAATAATCAGTTGGCGTGTTAACTAACATAGTAAATATGATGGAATCAACTGATGTTGGATAGTCAGCTAATGAAGTTAACTGAAGGGTTTAACTGATGGAGCCAACTAATAAGGTTAGCTACACAGCCAATGATGGTTAGTTGATGGAAGCCGAGTTAGATGAAGAGTTTGTTAGTTGGCGAAAGTTTGTTAGCTAATGACAGTTACTTTTATTTTCTATAAATAGTTGTAGATGTGCATTGTAGAGAGAGAGAGAGAGTTATCTTAGAGCATCCACATCTGTTGAGTCAGTTACTGACTCATCCAAGGAGGGGATCACTTATGAGTCAGCAACCTACATTGGAGAGACTCATCCAACTGACTCATATCCATTAGTTTTGATTTTTGCATTTCTCATTTAATTTAAATTGTACCACTTTAAATAACATCAATTACTTGAAATTAAAATTGCATTAATTTCAAAATCCTAAAAATTACATAAACTAAAAAAAAGACATAGTTAAAAATTACATAAATTTAAAACTAGCTAATTTCCACCCCTTTTTGTCTTGCTAGAATCGTCGCCACCTGTGCCGCATGGATTTCTCATTGTTCGGGTGTCATGTTGAAGGTATTCAAGCATAAGATACAGTCGTTGTGGATCTCCCTCTTGAGGCAATTTTTTATCTCGTACTCTTCGAGCATTATGTCGAGCTTGGTGTTTGTATTTTACATGTACTCTTTGCATTCGGGTGGAGCCTCTGAACCTTGCGACGCCGAGCCCTTCGCCTTTCCCTTCCCCTTCATCGCTCTTGCCGCCGCCTTCGCCGCTTTGCTTCCCATTGGCCGGGAAGACGAGATTTTCTCACCCGATGACGAGGTGGTGAAGTCGCCGCTCTCACTCGTCTTTGTCCTCTTGGAGGAATGCACGTCTCCCTCGAGGTACAAGCTCTTGAACTTTCGGTTCGTCTAGAGGATCCTCCACGCATTTCACCATTTGAATGTAACGCCTTTGATACGCAAGGCGTACATCGTTTGTGCCTTCTCCCGAATCATGTTGTCGGAGTGCCCGGATGGCCACTTTGCGTTGGTCTCGACCCAAATCGGCTCCCAAAGCTTGACATCCGAACTTACACGGAGCCAGTGAGATTTAATTTGGCGGTGGTTGAGGTTGGTACCCAAGATGGCGTTCACTTGGTCGAGACGCGTTGCCAATAATGCTCACCATTTTGATCGGTAACACGGATGGCATCATTCGTCTCCTCCACCCAAATCCGAGCGATGAGGTCTGTCTCTTCAAGGGTGTAAGAATGACGACCCTTTTGGCCACCTTCCGTCGCCGCCGACGCCTTTTCCTAGAAGGCGATCGCCTTCCGCCACCCACGCTTCCCCACCACCGCCGCCTCTTTGGCGTTTAAGGGCTCGTCCCCTAAGTTGAATGCTGATAATTTGAGATGGTAGTCGTCGGAAAGATCATCGGTCCAATTTGACGAGTAGTCGGGATGATTTGGATTTTTGGGATCCATTTTGGTAATTGAAATTGAAAGAGTTTGAGAGATGTAAAAGATGAAGGATGAAGAAAATTGCAATTGTGGGGGAATGATTTTGGAAGAGGATTGATGGGGATTATATATATGAAGATTAAATAAATAAATAAATAAAAAGGATAACCGTTGGGAAAAAAATTAAAATGGTCAAATAGCCGTTTAGTAAAAGGAAAAAAAAAACATAAAAAACAAAAAAAAAAAAGGAAAAATCTGATTGGACCGTTAAATTTAAAATTTTCAATTTTTTTTTTGTTGATATGGCGCGTACAATGCACGCGCATTACATTTTAGCGGATGAACGGCTTACTCATCTGAGAAATGACTCGAGTCCTCTCGGGTGAGTAAGCCGATGTGGATGCTCTTATGTTTCATTCATTGTGTATGTGAAGTTGAGATAAAGTAGTTAGAGCTAGAGAAATATAGAATGGCGGACTTATGTAACTGAGAACTTGTTCTCACTAAAACTTATAATTTGCTTTTGTCGACGATAATGAATTTTCTCTGTTAACCTTTTGTAAACATAATTATTTAAAATAAAATCAGGTAAATCTAATGTATGCTGATTCTTTATTCTCAATTTACCATTTCATTGTTATTTGGCGATTTTCTCAACATTAATTGGTATTTCACTTTGATTGTTTTTGAATGCATGTATAAATACATGCATGTAAATTATTTCACAAAATACCTTTCCCAGTTAAATAAGGCTTCGTCAAAAAGACAAAAGAGTCAAAGAAAGTGCATTAGAAGTTCTTTCTTCCGAGTTACATTTGTTTATTATTTTTATTTCCTTCAAAACCTAATCTATTTTCCAGTTATCTCCAGAAATTTCCAAACATGCCAATGAATTGATTCACTCCTCTCTATTTAGCTAGTATTAGTAATACTCCCTCCGTCCCACCATTTTAGTTCCCTCCCACTTTTCACACATATTAAGAAAATGAATTTAATTTTTATATTTTTATCTTTTATACCCTTATTTATTATTTTCACACATCCTTTTCACATTTAAGTGAAGCATTAAATAAGGTTAATTTAGTAAAAACAATATTTTTATATAGTATTAATTAAAAAAAGTGGACTATCTTTTTGAGACATTTCAAAATAGAATAAGGGACTAAAATGGTGGCACCGGGGGAATAATTATATTGTGTAAAACATTAGTCATCTCTATCTAGGAGTATAAATGTTCGTTATAAGTCATGTCCTAAAGCTGGCAAATGGAGTGGCTGGCCACAGTATTACTCATGCTTAGTATTTAAAATGTTAGATATGTGGGTATTAAAGTCTTCCGTCAACGGTCATTTTAAAATGAATTTGAGCGTTGTTAATAAAAATAATAAACAATTTCAAGACCAACATTTTCTTCCTCGCCGTCACGAATTCGGAAAACTCGTTTCAAACTCGAACCCCATGTGCAAACGTTACTAATTATATTGAAATCCTTCTAAAATTTCAAATAACACTATAAATTAATTATGAAATTTCGATTTCTTTTAACAATTACTGTACATTGGTTTGATGTTAATAATATATAGCTGTTTTCGTATGTAGTTGGAATCAAATCCCTCAATCAACATAAGGTAATAATCGCTATTTGTTTAAATAAGTAATTACCTAAAAAAAGTATATATAAGACTCCATACTTAGGTAGCATCAGCATGTAAATAGGTCTTCTTCAAAAAAGTGGCTTTATATTCCATGTAAATGTAATAGTTGGAGAGTTATGTATTGTTGAGCATGTGCAAGTGGAATATGTTTCCACTCAAATCTTTTGATAAAAAGACAATTAAACAATTAAAGCTACACAATTTTTTTTAAGTCTCTTTCCAGTTTCTACGCTTCAATTATTAGTAGGTAAAAGACGGTGGACACCGAAAATGACCCCACGATACACCCTTCTTTTACGTATATGTACATAATATCTCTCTCTCTCTCTCACACACACACACACCCCACAAAAGTTTATTTTCGTATATTTCATTTTTGTTGGAAATAAAATATCGCCCAATTCGCCTCAAAATTTTGTTACATAAATAAAAGGGGCGAAATTTAAAGTGCCCTTTCTCTTATCAATAATTTGAAAAATGCCCTCTCTTACTATACCAAGCACTACATGCCCTAAATAAGTGAAGAACCGAAAATGCCCTTTGAATGTGATGGATGTGCATTGTTTTCCGCAAAAGTTCTTACACATCTATGACAAAAGTTGTTAAAGTGTAAGAAAAACATCAATTCATCAATTTAAACATTGAAATCGGTCAAATATGTGTTGGAACATGTGAAATACTGACAGAGAAGTTAATATTTATTTATTTTTGAATTAAAATCGAAGGTTTTACAAGTAAATCGTAGGCTAATTAATCAATGGAAAATAAATACTAAAAATTAACACAATCGATATTAGCACTCAAAACACACATTGGAAAAAAAAAACAAGCGTCCGACCGGGAAAAACAAGTGTCCGACCGGACACAAGGTTTCACCGGGCGGACACATATATGTTCCGGTCGGATAGATGTTTTTTTGGTTCCTATGTGTGTTTTGAGTGCTAATATGGATTGTGTTAATTTTTTGTATTTATATTCCATCGATTAATTAGCCTTCAATTAAGGGACATAATTTTTTTTTTTTTTTAAATTGATGATAAACGACAAATATGATGTGAAATAGCTTTGTCAGTAAAGTATTCATGTCAAACACTCTAATTTCATTGAAATTCACGTGAAATGAAGGAATCTTTGTTTATATATGAGTGAATTCTCTCATTCTCTCATCCTCTCATCCGAACACTCAAAGTGAAAAAACACTCAAACTCATTAGAAATTCTAATATTTTCCAAGTGGTGAAGCTATTATTTGTGAATTCTCTCATCCGAACGTTTAAAGGTATGTCATTTTACGTTTGAAATGTAATTTAAGTTGGTTATTGTTTATTTTCAATGTTTTGTTTGATCCTATATGCTTATGTGAATTATTAGCATATTATAGCATACTATGATTTAAAGCCACGTTTGAAGGAAATACATGTGAATTAGAGCAAATTCTATCATGTTTTAAAGTATTAATTAGTAATTATTAGTTGCATTTTAGTTCTATACATATATATTGCTACATAACTCATGTTATTATGCTCGAAAATTATGTATCCGCCCGGACAAGTGTCCTTGAAAATGTGTCCGGCCGTGTGTAATTATATATCATGTAATACACGGCCGGACACATTTCCTCGGCTACTTCCCCGGGCGGATAGATGTTTTTCGAGTGTATTAACATGTTATATGTTGTATTTTAACATTGTATTCCATTTACATCATATATTTATTTATTTATTATTTTTTCTGTAGATGAATGAATATGGGAGATACTTTGTGGTTAATTATGGAGGTGCCTTCAATGGTTATGAGTACATCGGCGGCTCTTCTAAGAATTTGCATATTTTCGGAGACACAATGGCCAGTACGGTGTACATGATAAATTACCTGATGATGGAGAATTCATTGAGCACTAATTACAGCTTGTATTATTTGACGAAGAGATTAAATGGCAGGGTATACAGTAAAAATATTCTTGCCGATGACAATGATTTGCTTCAGTTGCTGGCGTCGCAGCCACATTTTCCTGAGATTTATGTTGTTGAAGACGATTACAGTGGAGGAGTGTATGTTCCTTCGTTCGATCTCCCTCAATCTTCCGGGTATGGAGGTGAATCCAGTGCAACATTCGAAGGTGGGGACGGATTGGAAGCAATCCAAAGATATGCTTATTTAGACCTATCAGCCGGAGATTCACCAACGAGACAAAGTGTTGAACCGTCGGTCACTTGGGGTAATGATCAGTCAACGGGTTGGCCTTCATGGGATGAGCCAAATCCGTACCAGTACGATCGCCTAATAACTGATCGTTGTTGGGGTCCAGCTGATGATCAATATACGTACGAGCCTCAGTTCGTGGAGGATGCTGGTAATGTAGATGAAGATTATGTTCCATCGTCTGAAGCCGAGACTGATACAAGCGCCTCTGAAGACTTGTCGGAGCCAGAGAACGTGAGAAGGGCGGGGATTGAATATGCAGGTTGGCAGAATTTGCAGATCGACGAGGATGATGACGAACAGGTTCCTGGAGCAGATGAACTAACTAATAGGTTAGTTCCGGTTATCCCGTTGGACGCCGCAGCGGCAGTTGTGGATATTGAAGATTATCAGCTATTGCCTCGGGAGTTGTCAAAGAATATGTATTTCAATAGCAAAGATGATCTGATCGTTGCAATCGGTCTGTGGAACATGAAGCAGGGCAAGGAATTTTCTATCAGCAAATCAGACAGCAGACGAGTCTACGTCAAATGCAAGCATTCAGATACGTGCCCCTTCAAGCTCTATGCATCGTCACAAGATGGAGTCATTTGGGGAGTGTATAAGTTCACCAATGAGCACTCATGCGACGGTGAGCTAGGGCGCGTAGCGCGAATAAAGGCCCCCGCAAAAGTCGTCGCAGCATATTTAGCACAGAAGATACACGACGATTGCGAGATCTTGAAGCCGAAGGCCATCCAGCTGGAGCTGCGACGTGAGTTTGGCGTACAGATCAAGTACGATGTTGCATTGCGAGCCCGTAATCGAGCCACTGAGATGGTTTATGGTCGACATGATCAGTCCTTCGAGATGCTGCCCAAGTACTTATACATGTTGAGACAATCCAATCCCGGTTCGAGGGTGGAGTGGGAAGTTGACGATGATGGCCGATTCAAACACTTATTTGTTGCTCTTGCAGCTTCGGCTACCCCTTTCATGTTCAGCTTACGGCCAGTGATTGTCGTCGATGGCACACACTTGAAGGGCAAGAATAGGGGTATTTTGTTTGTTGCAGTGACGAAGGACGGCAACGAGAGTTTGTTCCCACTCGCGTATGGTGTTGGCCCGAAAGAAAACGACGAATCGTGGAGTTATTTCATGTCACGCATTCGACGTGTTTATGGCCAAGCCGATCCACTTTTGATTGTCTCTGATCAGCATATCTCCATTGCCAATGCTATCAGGAATGAGTTACCAAATGCAACCCACGGCCTATGCTACTACCATTTGCAAAATAACCTGAAGCATTACGGTAAGGCAGTGGTCGAGGTGTATCGACAAGCTGCATTTGCGTACGAGAAGTCCGACTTCAATAGGGCTATGAACGCCCTGAAGGTTATGAAGAGAGCCGCGTACGATAAACTAATGGGGATTGGGCCGGAGAAGTGGGCTCGTTCGATGTGTCCTATGCCTGTGCGACGCTATAGTTTTATGACATCAAATGCTGCTGAAGCTTTTAATTCCAGATTGTTGTGGGCAAGAAGACTTCCTATATGCTCGATGTTAGAGGCAATCAGAATTGTTATTGAGAAATGGTTCAGCGAGCGACTAAGGGCTGCACAACAAATCGAGCAAGGCTTGACTGTTGAGGCTGGTAAAAGGGTAGCTATTGAAGTCCAAAAAAGTCGTCGATACACTGCACAAAGGTTGAGTGGCATGAAGTATAAGGTGCAAACTGCTGACAGAAGCTTCAAGGTGGATCTAGAGAAGAAAAAATGCGAATGTCGAGTATTTCAGCTAGACCAACTGCCCTGTTCTCATTCAATCGCTGCAATAAGGTACGATCATGAAATGATTACTGTCGGGTTCATTGAAATGTAAATATGTTCTAATGTTCGTTATATTGATTACTATCGGAGTTTGTTTGTTTTTATAGTGAAGCCGGTGATACGATCGCGGAGTATGTAGACTCGTACTACACGAATGACTTTCTTATCGATACTTACTCTCGCGAAGTTAATAATCTCCCGCCGAGACGCCAGTGGTTGGTTCCCGAGCACATCGCTGAGCAGGTTGTATTACCTCTGATTGTAAAAGGTCAAGCGGGGCGCCCAAAAGAAGGTAGACATCGAGGTGGTGGTGAAGGCACCAGCACACAAGCCGATGAGTCTTCTAGTATCAGGCGTCGTAAACCAAAGAAGTGCAGCATCTGCCATGAAGAAGGACACAGCAAGAGAACGTGCGCTGGCAGGGCGACTGAGCCCAGGGAGTAGTGGGATGTATTTGTGTGCTGTAACAGTTAATGATATTGATTGAATTATCTTATTATTCGATAAGCTGGAATGATTTACAGGAAATAATGCTCGTTGAATAACCAAATAGAAGCACACATTAATGTAACAATATACAAAACTATGCAAAACCAAGTCTAGAGATACGATGTGTCCTAGTTTCACACAACGAAAATATAGATCTAGCAATCTTGGCCCTGTATGCCGCCACGTTGTGGTTACCCCACTCAATGGATGGAGAGCCAGATATCAGTCGTTCTGCATACATGCAGACGAAAGGCCCGCAGCTGACAGAGTCCTGCTGGTGAAACTGAACCTCCGCTGGAGCAAACACCGCCGTCATAAGTGGGTACTTCTCCTTTGCCACTGTCGAATCAATGGATGTGTCGTCTAGCCACCTCGCCAACTGAAGGACAATTGGCAACAATCTCAGTAAAGGCAGTAGTTCACCAACTCGACCATCCTGCTGTCGAGGTGATAGCTTGTGGAATACTGGGTCATAGACCTCGCAAACCAATTCTCCTAACCGGATCCGACATAGGACAAAATGGTGGCCAATTATGACTGGCATGAGAACCTATGACAAACCACAATGAATTGATAAGAAACAACATATAAAGCACAAATGACTAATGACAAATAATTGTTTAACTGATTACCTGTGTGGCATCCATCCATCCTATATGACCAGGAGGAAGTTCTTGGCCCTTAACGGCTTTTCCACGTATTTGGCAGAGCCAGTCTATCCGGGGCTGCCAACCATCAGCTATTGCTCCATGCGTCAATATATGATACTCCTCTGGAGTAAACTCACTGGCTGCCCACTTCTCCAATAGAGCGTCCCACTCGCCCTGGAGGTATATCTACAGATCAATAGAAGTAATTAATAATTTATATTCGCACCAATGAAAACATACAAATAATGAAAGTTTACTTACAAACCAATCCGTGTCTAATATGATTGTGTTATTCATATCTACGTCATCCAGTAAATCTGCTGAAGCTCGAAGTCTATTTCTCAAGCTTAAGAAATACAAGTCAATATCCTGCAACAAAGTTAAAATCAATAAGTTAGTAGAAAGTAATTTAACAATGTTAAAATCAATAGATTATTTACCCCAGTTGTGAATTGCTGGCTGACATTATCCACCCGCGCGAAGTCGTCGTACTCCCGCAAACCACCACTTGCCTTGACATAAATCTCACGACCCCTACCCTCTCGACTCCTAGCCATCCACTTCTCATAATGGTCACTGCAGACTTGTGTCACTCGACGTGGCATTTGGCTATTAACCCAAGGCGATCGCTGATAGTTAGACGGACGCCTCACCCTCTCACTGCGACGCGGGGGCTCTGCTGGCGGCTGCTCTGCCGGCGGCTGCTCTGCTGGCGGCTGCTCTAGGTGCTGCAGCAGCAGTACCTGTGAAGGCTCTGCCTGTGGCTCAGGCTCCTCCGTCTGAGCCTGTCCTGTCGAACTGGACTGTCCCCACTCATGTGGTGCAATAGAAGTGAGCGGTTCAGCAAAGAATATCGGGGTCTCTGTTCTATACTGCGGCTTCAGGAATGGGGAAGACCAATGAGGGTAGACCTGGGTCGACCAGTCAAAAGTCTGCTCCGCCGGTGTGTAGTCGCCCTGAACAGACTGATTCATGGCCCGCCACTGCTCGTCGTAATCCTGGGTCTCTGGATGGCGTGGTTCCTCACCGCGGGGGTCGTTGTCGCAGGAACGTGAAACGCTTGGCCCTGAAGCGTCGGGCCCTGAAGCACTGGGTGGAGGAGACCGTCGCTGTGGAGGAGACCGTGGCTGTGGAGGATCAGGGGACCGTCGCTGGTCATCATCATCAGGGGAGTCGGGCACTCGGAAATGTTTGCTCTTCTTGCACCTATCCTTTTTACCCTTGCTCTTCAGTTTCTCCACGAATTTGCCGAAGGCCTTCTTAATCTCCTGACGGATCGTCTTCTTCACCCACTTACGATCCACCTCACCCTCGCTGGGACTGGATACAGTCCGAGATCCGCTCGACGATGAAGAAGTATGCGGCGCTGGGCGCTTGCCCGGATCTACTGAATGACGAGCCGGCTCGTGGGGTCGAGCATCCCTCACAGGGCGCGAGCCCGGATCTACTGAATGACGAGCCGGCTCGTGCTGTCGAGCATCCCTCACAGGGCCCCGAACACTGTGACTGCGAGTCGTACGAGGCTGTCTAGGTACATCCTCCTCGTCCCCGCGTTCCTCCACAACACGGGCTCCGGTGCCCTGTGGAAATTGGACACCCCGAGCTAATGGGTTGTCGGGGGGCCTGAAGCTCACCGAGAGTTCGCCCGGTGTCAGCGCTGATATGAAGTAGTGACTCGACAGATCGTCAGCATCGGGGTCCAGGGGCATGACACCACCCTAGAAAGCAACAAAGATAATATATTAGAACATAAGTAAAACCAGTAACGGTGTGGAGGATAATCTTAAATAACTGATTACCTGTCCCTCGAATAGATCGCGCAGACCGTGAAGCTTCGGCTTACCCCTGAAAGTCCATCTCAAACACCGAGGGTGCGCTGTCGGATCACCGCTAGATGCTGCGACCATGTGTCCGAAGCCCGGGACGCGCTCCAATGCCCAGACATATAAAGCCCACGAAGGACCGTAGAAGTGATACTTCTCGCCCTTTCCTGTCTCTCTCGTATAATGGCATAACATCTTATACGAATACGCGCCCCAGGGGAATCTATCAAATGCAGCCAGATCATCCACCAACACCCAAAGCCACGGCTGTACCCGCGCATCCAACCCAAGAACAAGGGTGTGAGCCACACACACGAGGACAGCACGAAGGTACAGGCTCCCATCCTCATCATCCACTCGACGATCCAAATCGCACACGCGTTTGATGAGCGACTGTATGGTCATGCTTCGCGCACCGCAGAATCGTCGGTATGCCTCCACGCGACTGCAGTCGTGCTGTAATGTCGCATCGAACCTCGATCCCCCGAAATTGAGCCCAGTCACTAATGCGTAGTCCGCAGGGGAAAATCTGACTCGTGCTCCGCACAGAAAGAAGCACATCTCATTTTCTTCTGACACAATCTGCCTCGATACAATCTGGTGTAATGCTTTATTGCTCTTCGCGCCGGGCCTCCAATCAGTGAAATGCCCAAAACATGATGATCTAAATCTTCCCAATAAATCTGAATTGCACTGTTCGCCGACCACATTTAAAGTTTCAACCAGCTCCGGAAAATGTGAATCCCTATAGTAGGTGCTGATAGCAACCTCCGTCTGGTCTATAGTGTCGCGACGAAGATATGGGACATTCGCCTATTCATTTACAAAATGAATACCATATTAAATTCAGTAAAAAAATTAAAAAATAATACAAATAGGCATAATTAAATAACTACAATTTAATCAATACCAACCAATTTAATTAAACTGCAATTTAATACTAAATTCAGTAAAATTCAGTAATATTAAACTGCAATTAAATTCCGCAAAATATTAAAATTCAATAATTCAGTAAAATACTAAAATTCGAGAAAAATAGTCAAATTCAGTAAAATATTAAAATAGTAATTCAGTAAATTCAGTAATATTAAACTGCAATTAAATTCAGTAAAATTCAGCAATTTAATATTAAATTCAGTAAAATTAGTAATTCAGCAATTTAATATTAAATTCAGTAAAAATTCAGTAAAATATTAAACTGCAATTAATACCAAGCAATTTAATTAAATTCAGTAAAATATTAAAAAACGGCAATTTAATTAATACGAAAAAATAACAGTTTCATTAATTAATAATTCAACAATTATAATTAAATTAAATTCAGTAAAATAGTAATAATTAACGTAAACATACAGATACATGGAAAAAAGTATTTCATACCTAAATAACAACTATCCGGCCGGCGAAGTGTCCGGTAAAATGAATCCGGCCGGGTACATTTCAGATTGAAACTGTCCCGGCCGGACTCATTATTCCGGGCATAGTGCCGGCCGGGTAGTTGTTCTATCGGCATAAAATACTTTAATTTATCAAATCGCACAAAGCCCACATACACAATGCAATTATAATTACTTAAACAAATATTTCAGATTGAAACAAATTCAGTAATACCCAGCAAAACTCGCAATAATAATTACTTAACCAAATATAATTAAATTAAATTCAGTAAATTACTAACTGATTAATATAAACATACAACTAATTAAAATGGAATAATTTATGCTAAAACACGATCGGTCCGGCTGGTGAAGTGGCCGGATAAATCGATCCGGCCGTATGTTTCATTTAAATAATGTTCTCGGCCGGATCGATTTATCCGGCCACTTCACCGGCCGGACCGATCGTGTTTTAGCATACATTATTCTATTCAATTTCATGAAAATTAAAAATAAATACCTGTGAAGAAGATGCCATGGATGAGTCCGAGTGTGCTTCAATCTTTTGAACTCTCTGTGCTTCAATCTTTTGAACTCTCTCTCTCGGTGGGTAAAAGTGAAGAAGCCGATAGAGGTGTGTGGTGGAGTAAAAAACCCTAGTATTTTAAAGTAAGTAGGTAAAAGTGAAGAAGCCGATTGTATCGGCTTTATGTCTATCAAAAGGGAATCAAATTTTGAAGAAAGATATTTTTACCTTTATGTATCGGTAACATGCATGATTTTTTTGGGTAACAAGCATGCATTTATTTGGGACGGATATTGAGTATATTTTAAATTTAAAGATATCAATTGATTTACACGATATATATAGTGTTATATAGTACTATATATCAACATTCAAGAATAACACAATATATATATATAAATATATATATATATACAAATAATTTCAAAGAATATATGTATTGAAATTAATATATTAAAGGGAAAAAAATAAAAAATTTAAGATAGCTACGCATGGATATATATTATTAGCGTCTTGATTTTTTTTTTTTTTATGAAATTGAATAAAATAGAATATTTTATGCCTAAATATCATCGATCCGGCCGGTAATTGTCAAGGAAAAATGTATCCGGCCGGGTCATTTGTAAATTGAAATGTACCCGGTCGGATACATTTCTCTGGCCATTTTACCGGCCGGATCGATGATATATCGACATAAAAGTTTGTATTCTATCTATTTGTATCTTTATATTAATTTTTACTATTTTGCTGAATTTAATTTAATATATTGTTTAAGTGTTAATTAGTGTCCGGTCGATATATTTACAATTTAAAGATATGAACACTATATATATATATACAGTGACTTACAAAATCATTGCATGCACAGATTGAAATCATTTCGGTCATTATTGTAAAGAAATGCATTGAAACTAAAAAATGTGTAAGATTGTGTAAGAGAACCGAAATCATTACATTTGATGTTGACCCACTTAAGGGTTAATTAGTAATTTAGGGCATGGGTAGCTTTGCATGATAAGGGAGGGCATTTTTCAAAATATGAATAAGGAATGGGGCACTTTTGCCTATTAACACTAAATAAAATCATGAATTCATGATCCAATTGAATCTAAAATTGCAAATCATTCACAATTGGAAACTTATATACAGCCGTACAAGATGCACTAAAACATATATGGACCTGCCACACTAAAATATATACCATGTCTCAACATTAAATCCTTAAATTAATTTTTGTGCCGTGTTAGGTAGCAATTCGCTATAATTGATGCATGTCATTACATCTTTTACGTAAAGTTGGTTTTATTTCTGTATTATATTTGGTCTTTTTTTTTTCTTTATTTATTACGTAAATGCAGTGGGAATTTAGTGTTGCCTTTAGATAGGGCAGTGCTGGAGGAAAATATCGACACATATTTAATCGATTAATTATTAGCCCTTCATTATTTTGAGCAGTTATACACTGACAAGTGACAACCACCAATTCAATCCTACAAAGTCTCATCCAGAAATTAAACTCAACTTTAATGACCAAAAACCTTTGAATTTTGCACGCATTAATTTGACTCAAATGTTACGTTTGGTTATTAAAATTGAACAATGAATAATTGTGAGCAGTTATACATTCGCCAACCCTAATGCACGACCAACTAATCGATAATAATTTAAGGAAATAAATGTACATTTACACACTGATATACATACAGTATGTCATATAAAAACAAACTTTGAATGATAGAAAAATCACATGGTTTGCCCGCATAAACAGCTCATATATAAGTTCCGTGGACCAGAGTATACTATACTAATTATTAAGACATACAAAATTTATAAAGTTAAACCCACTACTTAAGGATAATAAAAATCTCAAATTTTTAAACCAAAAGGGACTATAGTAGTGAAGATTAAAAAGTCAAAAAGAGTTTTATGCAAAGGGAAATTAAAGAAAGCGACTCATAATTAATTAATTAACTAAAACTCCACTAGCAAAGAACCAATTATTGCATCATCAATGAATTAATTAAACCCCAACACGTAATCAATCATCATTCATCAACACACAATCGTGATATAAGTTCACTGTAATTTATTCACGGGCAAAATGTACAATTTTCTGCTCCTCTGTAAACAAAGGCAACTGAAAAAACAACTGAAACATAAAAATTGAAGGAGAAACTCAACTAATTACTTGCCAAATTAACGGTAAATCGCCCCTATTAATTAATTTTCGATATATAATTAAATACAGGCTCTGTCTTAATTTCATCAATCAATCTGTGTTTCTTCTCCTCCCTCAGAGCAAGCATTAATTATTGATTGATGGAAGTATATAAAATGGATGGTGGTCACACACTTACACTACAGCTCTGCGAGAGCTGATACTTAACGGCGGTGCCGACGATGATTCCGTTAGCTTTGGCGTTGCCGAGGGGGATGTAGGCGGGGCAGGAGACGTGGAGGTGATAACGGCCGGAGATGAAGGATCCGACCTTCCACTTAACGCGGCCGTCAATTTTGATGGTCATTTTGATGGCGCCGTTAGACTGGTCCTGGGCGAGGGCGAGGCCGTTGTAGGGGGCGACGGGGACGTCATTGCCGTAGAGAAAGGGGGACCAGACGTTGACGTCTTTGTGGCCCTGGTAGACGGGGGGGATGACGGTGTAGTAGGTGATCTGCTGGTTGTGGTAGGTGGCGAAGGAGTCGAGTTTGTCGTAGTAGACGCCGATCTTGGAGTTGGGGTTGCGGGAGTAGATGGTGATCTGGACGGTGGTGGAGATGACGTTGGCGGCGGAGACGTTGAGGGCGAAGATGGTGGCGTCCTGGAGGATGAAGCGGGGCTTCTTGGGCTGGAGGATAGCCCAGATCAGGAGGATCACAAGGAGGAGGATGAAGTTGAAGATGAGGAGGCCCGCGCAGCACCTGCGGAGGACCCTCCGCCTCTTGCTCTTGTGGTGGCTGCACACTTTCTCTGACATTCTTGCCGCTTTCAGATTGCAGAGGAGATAAGAGTGGGAGGAGATATGTGGCGTTGGGTTGGGTATCTACTAATATAGGCTAGCTTTATTGATGAGAGTGTTGGCTATGTGTACGCTCTTTTCGTATATAAAAGACATCTCATTCACGCTCTCTGTAGTGTGTCTTGGATTTGATTTTTACCTGCTTACTTTATGCTTTCTCGCTGCCATAAAAACTTCTCTCACACTTTCTATAATGAGATGTCGTACATTTTTTTTTTTAATTACATTATCTCTATACTTAATATTTATCACCAACTCACTTTATCTACTAATTTTTTTTATCAATAAAAAATTCATTAAAAAACTGGGACGGTACCAGGAGTACCAAAAACATCAAACAAGTGGTGAGTACTCGTTAGAGCACCACAAGGCAAAGGAAACGTTGGACTCAACAACATGGAAGATTTTGTTCCAACTCCAAAGCCTTCCTTTGATATCTTTAACAAGATTGGACACCTCCCAATTCTTGTTCTCAAACCTACTCCCATTCCTATATTTCCAGATCAACCAAATAGTCTCAATCCAAAGAGCTTTAAGGAAATTCTTGTTTCTCTTACCTCTTCCTCCTCCGATGAAAGACTTGAAGTGATCTTCGACTCTTTGTGGCTTAGCCGTATCAATTCCGATCCATTGATGGATTTGGTCCCACACGTAGTCGACTTTCGAGCAATGGAGAAAAGAATGCTCAGCTGTTTCCTCCCTCCACACACACGCATTGCACCACTGTTCTTCGGTTGGGATCGATACATTCCTTTTGAGAAGGTTTTCACATGTTGGCAGCCTGTTACAGATGCTTCTCCAAGCTGTCACTCTGGCTTTGTGAGGGGCCGGTGCCGTCCACAGTTGGGCGATAGCTTCAATGTGTCTCCCCGAATGTTCACCTTCCGCCTTTGCGCACTGGTGAAATATTTTTATGTCTCAAAAGTATTGAAATATTTGTAATGGGACGGATGGCGTTTTAGTTCAATGAAAAAAAGGCTAAAATTTGTAATGTTGTTGTAAATAGAATAAATATATACTCCATGCATCCCATCCCTCGAAATTTGAGGAGTTAGTATTTTATTCGTTAAATGGTGGGTGAAAAAGCGAAAATGAAAATCAAGGAAAAAAAATTTCATATAAAGAAAGTGCTCAAACTTCGTGAGACAACCCGAAAATAAATATTGTTAAAGCTTCGCGGGACAGATGGGAGTACTAATTTATAGGAATATTAATTAGTGTTAATACAAAAAATAGAATAAATGTACATTATTACTTAAAAATAAAATAAAAGTACAATTTAAAATTAAAGGTAGTAATTATTTTAGTTGTGTATATAGTTATAATAAATAAAATAATTTTTATATTAGAGATACATATGAATTTGATATGTAAATAGTGATTTTATTGCTAGGTCTCATCACAAAAATATATAGTACTCCCTCCGTCCCACTAGACTTGACACTTTTGAGTTGGGCACGGAGATTAAGAATAAATGGTTAAGAGTGTAAAGTAGGTAGGGTCCACTTATTTTATGTGAGTAGAGAAAGTAGGGACCACATACTATTTTAGGAAAGTGTCAATTCTAGTGGGACAAACAAAAAAGGCAAGTGTGCCAAGTCTAGTGGGACGGAGGGAGTAATACATGTTTATTATCCACACATATTTGTGGAGACACTTTTTATGTGCCTCAATATCCATAGATTACCCAACAATTTATTATGCCCTGAGATTGATTTCTAAAGGCATATAAAAATGTCCTTTAAAATATTTCGAAATATATTGCTAAGTTTATAGGGATATTTATTTATGCCTTCAAATGAAATATTGTGGAATTAATTTGTGTCATTTGCTTAAGTATCGAGACCAAAAATGTGTATCTTTAGAATTTATTTTATGTCTCTAGATTAATGTTATGGGGCACTTATGTGTCTTTTGCTTAAGTGTCTAGACACAAAATGTGTATCCTCAAAATTCGTTTTATGTCCCTAAATTAGTATTATAGGACACTTATTTGTATCTTTTAATTAAATATCGGGACAAAATATATGTAGGCTCAAAATTTATTTTATGTCCCCAAATTAATGTTATGAGACACTTATTCGTGTCTTTTACTTAAGTATCGGGACACAAAATATGTAGTCTCAAAATTCATTTGATGTTTCAAGATTAATATTATGGGACACTTATGTGTGTCTTAAGATGAATATATGAGACAATTATTTTGACATTTGAAAAAAATTAAAGACACTATTATCCGTAATATTAAAAAATTTATGCCCCAATGTTAGTATATAAAGGCACTTACATGTGCCTTGTATGACATATTTGTATACCTTACTGTTAGGGATGTCAATCGGGCCAGCTTACCGGGTTTCGGGCTTCAGGTTAATCGGGTGCGGGCTAATCGGACGGAGGATTTTGGCGGGTTATAAATTTTCAACCCTAACCCTAAACGTTTGGGTATCGGGCTAGCCCATTGGGCTAATCGGGTTAAAGGCGTAAAAATAAAATAATCATTTGTATTTTATTATTCTTAATAATCTAATGTATAATGTACGAAATATACATAGAAATCAAAGTTATAATTATATAGCAAGCATGAAATGCAAAAATATAAGATATTGAAGAAAAAATCAAGATTACATAACATATAAAATAAATTGGTAACAATACAATGTTCAATTTTGTTAAAGAAAAAACAATAAAATATCCAACAATAGTTTGAAATCATAGAATCAAAACATCTCAAAAATACAAAAAAGTGAAATGATGAGACTTTATAATACTTTGTCATTTTTTAATTTTTATATCTAAATATTTTATGTTAAGTATTCGGGTTTCGGGCTAACCCATCGGGTTAATCGGGCCGACCCTATCGGGTGCCGGGCTATTCGGTTACGTGCTAGTCGGATTTTAATTTTTATAAGGTTGTAAATTTTAAACTTTAACCCTCTCGGATTGACGGGTTAATCGGGTCAGTCACGGGGTTGGATTGACATCTCTACTTACTGTACAAATACAATCATATCATATTTTTTTGATATATTAATAAATAGTATCATCAACACTTGTGTAACTAAAAATTTCAAATAACAACTCGATTTAAATTAAATGCCCTATCATTCATGTCCAATATCTACAAGAAAAATTAAATAGTCACAGAGTTTATTATCTTCTATAAGGATACGAAATGAAAAATAACACATTCATGAAGGTCCTCTGATATTGTTCCTGCATCAATTTTCATCTTCATCCAAGGCCATCTGAATAGTGGAAACATAATAATATGTTACAACCAGATATTACTCGTTGAAATATATATATATATATATATATATATATATATATATAGGGGAGAGCTAAAATAAAAACACTTCTTAAAATATAAAATATAAACAATTTTCAGCCCTTAGATCATCAAGATCTACAGTTGATTCGTAACCCTTTTGGATGAATTCGTGTTCCTAGGTTCGAATCTCAAAGGTAGCAAAAATTTATTTTTCACAATTCGTAACCATATTGGATGAATTCGTAACTATGTTGGATAAAATTCGTACATTAAAAAACGTTTATATTTATATTTTAAGAAGTATTTTAACTGTAGCTCTCCCATATATATATATATATATATATATATATATATAGGGGATGGCTAAAATAAAAACACTTCTTAAAATATAAAATATAAATAATTTTCAGCCCTTAGATCATTAAGATCTACGGTTGATTCGTAACCCTTTTGGATGAATTCGTGGTCTTGGGTTCGAATCCCAAATGTAGCAAAAATTTATTTTTCACAATTCGTAACTATGTTGGATGAATTCGTAACCCTGTTGGATAAAATTCGTACATTAAAAAACGTTTATATTTATATTTTAAGAAGTGTTTTCACTGTATCCCTCCCCTATATATATAGGATGCGATTCTAGTGAGAACCACAATTTTCGTGAGAACATGAGAACCATTAAAATTACTACATCTTCTATACAAATTAATGTATTCGCTATTAAATTTTATTGCATTCGAAAAAGAAAATTGCTCCCTTCAGGATTCGAACTTAGGTTCTGCATTCATCCATCAAGATGATGCATACACCTTAGATCTTAATGATCGAATGGCTTAAAATGGTTCTCCGTTCTTGTTTTATTTATTGGTTATAAGGAGTCATGTATGGAAAAAGGCATCTCAGAAGATCTCACAAGATATATTATGCGTGACCAAATTACCTTTTTATGTTATCACAAAATCTCCTATACATCCGGGTGTATGGTACACCCGGGTCGTACCCGACCCGGATCCTAACCCGGATCTAACCTAACTGAACTATCCTACCTGAATGTCAAGTGTTAGTGTCATTTCGATATAGTGTTAGTGTCATTTACATGTAGTGTTAGTGTCATTTTACACGTAGTGTTATATAGTGTTAGTGTCATTTTTGAAATAGTGTCATTTGTAAAATAAAATAGTATTAGTGTTATTTTTAAAATAGTGTCATTTGTAAAACAAAATAGTGTTAGTGTCATTCCAAAATCGTGTTAGTGTTAGTGTTAGTGTCATTTCAAGAAAAAATGGGTCAGGATAGTCCAATTAGGTCAGGATCTGGGTCGGGTACAACCTAGGTGTACGGTACACCCAAATGTACAGGAGACCACCTCTTATGATATATCTCTCAAGAAATTATTATATGATTGGTTTATGTTTCAAGCTAGAAGACTTATCCAACAAGGCAAGATTTGAAGGGATCCGAGGTTTTGCAAGTGTGCCCTATATCTATGAATGTGAGAAGTTATTCAAGACTACCATTTTTTATTATTTTGTTTTAGTTATCTCTCTCACAAATTCATAAGAAGGTGTGAATGATTTTTCATTGACAACATATTTTTTTGAACGTAGATTTAATATTAGTTAATCTAATTCACTTGTAAAAGAGTTGTATAATCTTTAGAATAGGAGTTCGGTGGTGAGCGTACCTTGTTCACGTTCAAGTTGTGTGTGGTGCATACACATCTAGCTTTACACCGTGGGTGAGGGTGAGGGAATTTCTTTAGGCTGAGTCTCGTGTCTTATTGTGTAAGTACTCTGTAACTTATCTCTAGGCAGTGAAATGTTTTCCTAGGCGAGGGTAGGTGTTTTTATCACCATATCGTGTGTTTTTTTTGTTGCATTTTTATTTGCTTGTTTTGAATTTTCATTGTTACTTGTAACATTGACAATGCTATTGACGTTTGATATTGTGTATTTCACGATTGCAAAAGTTAGTATATTTTCAGTAACAACGATAATTTATACATACAAAAACAAATGAATCAAATGAGGGTAGAGTTTTATATTATATCGAATTCGATAAGGACTGAACTCGAATCCAACCCGAGCGCACAGTGCGCGAACACGCACTCAAATGCAACTCATATGTTCAACTTGATATGAGACGTGGTAAAACAAACTTGAGTTGAATGTAATTTGTTCGGAAAAATTGAATTAGGATTGTGATTAAAATTATGTCGGACATGTAAATAATTAACAAAATGGGCTATTTTTTAGTTGATTTAAAGTTTAGACTAAGGTACTTGGAGAAGTAATATTTACGAGTTGATATTAAATCAAATTAACAAGTAGATTAAAGGAATAATAAATTTACGATTGTTTGATCCAAATAGATAGCTCCACTTGTCAAGTTGGCCCCGACGTCGTGTTAGTGTATTCTATAATTAGTTGTATATTTGCACAGTTAAAATGTTATGAGTAATTAATGAACTATTTTTGTCACGGACAAAACAAAAATTTGTTGGCTTTTCGCAATTTAATTAGTTGGTAAAATATAGCTCAGTCGTAGTGAGTTTAAGATGGATCATAAACTTGCATGTTAAATGGGAGAAAATTATTTGATTGGTATTGCATAATGCCGGTAACGAGTCACATCTTTTTGAAGCATTGGTGACTTAGTTAGATGAAAAGCTGTGACTTTAAATAAGCAAAAGGAAATGACTAGCCTCTAACTTTGTGGAAAAGACTCAATATTTAATGAAATATTTATTCGTGTATCGGCATATTTTGACTAGTTGCAGTACTTTAAATACTCACAGCTAAAAACATTTAATTTACATCACAGAAAAAAAAAAAACTTTTAATTAATTTTATTAAGTTACGCGTAGCAAATTTTGTGGAAATAACTTTTGAAATCCTAATATATCTAATATATCAGTATTATTTTTTATATTTTTTTAGAGGATGCTATATGCATAATTTGATTTTGCTTTATCAATTATTTACTCTGTCTCTCATTGTTTGTATCAAATAATACAGGTGTAAGTGAGTTTGGCCAATTCGTGAATTATTCGAAATTCGACCCATTAAAAGTTTCACTCGATTTCTGTAGTATTTCATTTTGTAACACTTACTTTTGATATTTTATAATTGTTGATACTCGACTCGATTTGAATTATTTTCCGGAACAAATATATTTTTCAGCGTAATTGAACGAATTTAGATGAAGCCGGACAAATGCAAAACATTCAACTTACAAAATACATGCACTGTTGATTGTCCACATATATACTCATCTTGCCGTTGCTCCTCATTTTACGATCTTTTTATTACCATAAAAAGTGAAAAAGAGCTTTGTCCACATTCCGGAATATTGCAAAAGAATCGAATTTAACTATTACATAATTAATCAAAGTTACTGGGGAACTGCAAACCTATTTGATACCAAATTAAGTTTTCATGTAAATATTTCTACTAGTTACGTAAAAAAAATTAAAATGTATTTGGGTTAGCGATATTTCATGTATATGATGATATCAATTCAAAACCACAAGATATAATCTCTTGTATGTCGAGTTTGTCGTATCATATTTTTCTTATGCAATTTAATTATTTCTTTTATGTGATTTTGCATATTAAGGGCGAGATTTATATATTTAGTGCACATTATAGTATTGATTATCCTCGTCATAACATATAGTATATATTAATTATAAAAGTATATATTTTTATACATTGCCTGACAAAAATTTAATGTGTAAATGTAAGATGTAATGAAATAACTTAAAAAACAATGAAACTTGACTTAATTGAGAAAATACTAATATTTGATTAATAAATTGAAGATTCAAATTACTTAGCATGTGTGAGAGTCCTTTGTACTTTTTTTTAATAATATTTTTTCTTAAAGAAATGAGTAATGGTGTGCAAGTGGAATCTGTTAACCATTAGCCAAGATAAACATAATTAATGAATAGAAATTTATCAAAAAGTAGGTTTATGTATGATGGGAATTGGACTTGGCAATTTCACACGTCAGCGTTTGAAGTGGGCCCCACGTCAATGATTTTTCAATTTTGTTGTTTATATTGAGAAACATCAAGGGCTTATCCTACCGACTTCGCTTTTGGGTCCTCTCATGCACTAATCCAGGATCATAATTAACCGTCAAATTTCGACACAATAATTGTAATATATACTCCCTCCGTCCCAATAAAAGTGGCAACTTTTTTTTGGGCACGGAGATTAAGAAAAGGATTGTTATGTTTTAATTGAGTGTGACCCACCAAAATTAGTGAGTAATTTTTAGAAAGTGGCCTACAATTGATGACCAAATTAGTGAGTAATTTTGACATTTTTAGAAAGTGGCCTACAATTGTTGACCAAATTAGTAAGTAATTGTTGACTTAATTAAAGTAAACTTTTGTCATTTTTAGAAAGTAGCCACTTTTAATGGGACACCCAAAAAGGAAATGTGGCCACTTTTATTGGGACGGAGGGAGTAATAATTAATTTTTTACTTATCCTGCCACATATTATACGAATTGTCATAAAAATACAATGAAAACCACATCCAATAAATCAAACTTTGTGCTTGTAATTTAAAATATGTTTCTTGACAAATGAGTTGGAGTTTTAAATACTACATATAGATAGCCGTTAGCAATGTCTTCAAAGACTAATGACGACGGAAGTATCAACATTGGAGGAATAGAAGGGTTGATTCATTTACAAGTTACAACATGTGTATATTTTATTTTGTACTACCATTTTTTAATCAAGAGAGTAATATATGTACAAATGAGGCTTTTTTTACCACTCCTAGCCGTATAATACTCCCTCCGTCCCATGGAGCATGACCCATTCCTTTTTGGCACGTGAATTAAAAAATTGATATTTTATGTGTTAAGTGTGGTATGTGAAAAAGTGAAAAAGTGAATAAAGTGTAAATTTTTTATCATTTTTAGAAACATGTCAAGCTTCGTGGGACAAACCAAAAAGGAAAGTGGGTCATGTTTCGTGGGACGGAGGGAGTACAATATATTCCATATATCACATATTAGGCATATTATATATATATATATATATATATATATAGGCTAAAGTTCAATGAAGAAGGCCTAAATGTAAGAAAGAAGAGAGAAGTAATCTAATCCGTTGATCTTATCTAATCTAACGGACATGATTTATTCACGTCATGTTCAACGGATTTTTTCGTTGAACATATGGGGGGTCGAAACCCAGAACCCCCAAAAATATTGTATATGTTCACGAATGTTCAACGAAAAAATCCGTTGAACATGGCGTGAATAAATCATGTCCGTTAGATTAGATAAGATCAACGGATGAGATTACTTCTCTCTTCTTTCTTACATTTAGGCCTTTTTCATTGAACCTAACCCTATATATATATATATATATATATATATATATATATATATATATATATATATATAGGAACAAGTTCAAACGAGAATTGATAAATGTGGTGAGAATAGAGAATAATTGCATATATAAGCTGCATGTAATGACTGCATAACGAAATTCAATTAATTAGATAAAAATTTTGCTCCCTTAAGAATTTGAACCCATGTAAAAATTTTGTGCAGTATTATACTGCAGCTTATGCAACACTATATGCTGACTTATGCAATCGTTGGTTAATGAATCCTATTGTTACATCGGCAATGGTGACTCTACTAATTTTTGGAATGACGACTGGATTGGATACTCTATCGCCCGTAAATGTAGGGTTCCGCATTACGTTCAAGAGTTTCTTAAGTATTCGGTAGCAGATTATTTTTATGATGGGATTTGGCACTTCACGCAGGATTTTGTGGACGTCTTCCCTGACGTCGTGTGTGACATTCTGTTGCTCCCTATTGGTGAAGATCAAGACACCCGTTTCTGGAAGCCCTCACTTCATGGTGAAGTCACGGCTTCGCTTGCCTTCGCTCGTCATTGCCATCACTTTCCTGCGGTCCGCTGGGGCAAGTGGATTTGGGAGAAATATATACCCACTCGTCGTTCCATGGTCTGTTGGCGTCTTCTACATCGTCGCCTTCCCACTTTCGACACTCTCATTAGTCAAGGTCTCATTACGCCTAACTATTGCCCCTTTTGCTTCAAAGATAATGAAACTGTAGAACACCTTTTCTGGAGTTGCTGCAATATTCGTCCAATTTGATCAGATTTTTTGAGTTGGTTCAACAAAAGTCATGGCATCAATAACTCGGACATTATGAGCATGTTGGTGGCCGCTTGGGGCTACTCTTTTAGTTCTCAGTTAATGTGTTTCAGGAAGGCGGGAATTATTACTCTTATTTGGAGCATTTGGATGCAGCGAAACAAATGTATCTTTGAGGATGAGAGTTTTGAAGCTAAAAAGATCCTTCACTCGATTAAGGTAGCTTTCCGGGAAATGGAAGATAATTTTAGATTGGGCTCTATGGCAAACACTTGGGAAGATCTTTTGATTTTTACAAAGATTGGGATAAAAGGTTGGGTTGCTCCGCCGCCGGATTTTATAAATGTTTACTAGTGGCCCCCTTCTAATCATTGGATTAAGGTCAATACGGACGGCTCGGGGTTGGGAACGCCGGGCAAGATTGCAGCTAGAGGGGTCTTTCGTGACAATCATAGTACGGTGCGCGGTTGCTTTCATGAAAAAGGAGGGTTTGGCTATGCTTTTGAGGCAGAGCTTCTCGCAGTGATCACTGCTATTCAAATTGCTCATGATCGTCAGTGGTATTATCTATGGCTGGAATCTGATTCTACTTATATTGTTCGCTTACTTCAAGAACGCTCTTTGCTTGTCCCATGGCGTTTCATGGCTTCTTGGAAAAGGATTCTTGCGCTTCTTAATAATTTCCACCTATATGTTTCTCATATCTATCGTGAAAGAAACAAGGTGGTTGTCACAGCCCACTATCCCAATGACGGGTTAACAGGGGTTATGACTTGGGGTGAACAATAAGAAATGGAAATGGACAATTACTTAACATTAAAGTATATGGAAATGTCACTCATAGATAAAATGCTAGGATCATATATGATTATTTGGATACTTATAAAACATACACATAAATGAGAACTGATTAAGGTGGGTTACCCAATAACACGTATCACAATTTCATAACATAAAGTTATCCTAATCAAAGTGTTTTGCAGCGGAAAACGTGTGAGATATACATATGAAGATGTATACTCAAGGTTACATTTCTTGAAATGTCAAAGGAACACCCGCTCAACATCATTCCATTCCATCAGCTGCTCAACCTGCACATTTAGAAATACATGCAGGGCTGAGTATAAAAATACTCAGTGGGCATAGCCGAAAATACAATCATGCATAACATATATATAAATTGAACTGCCATAACAGTAACACACAGGGGTTTTCTTAAATGACCTGTGCTTACTAAAATATTTCTTTCATTTTCATAAAGTCGATCGGCCGATCATTTTCCTTCATATGATCCATATCTGTTCCTTTCTGTCACGCGCCGGGAAGGAGGCCTCCTTACCACGGACGCCAAGACCGGTCGCAAGCGACTCGCGGTCTCCATGAGTGTACACGTTAACCCTAGCTAGCGACCTTTGTCTAGCATAGGATCCCAATTGGATTTCCTTTAAAGTTGGCGAACCAACACAGATAGGATACATATAAAAACATAAACATTTTTGGCAGTCAATCATTTCATAAACATTTCATTTCATTTCATAAACATTTCATTTTCATTTCATAAGAGTCATTTATCATTTGGGCATAATAATAAACTGAAATTAACAGTTAAAATCATCTCATGCATATATTCGTATAAGAGGCCTACGACACGCAGGGGATCTCTATATACGTATAGTAAAAGTAATGCCCACCTGGATAGGCAAAGCCTGAAGATCATAATCACATAACCTGTCTTGGGAAAGCAGTGCTAATCCCCTTGGTCCACAAAGCCTACAAGAAATTCTATTCTTAATAGGTCTCCTTGAATCTAATCTTAAGTCAAAGTGAAGTGCTTAATATTCTAGGATTCACTTAGCCGGGTTTTCAAAATTTAATGAATAAATAATTGAAAACATTTTTCTTGAGTTAAGAACACCAACAATATTCTTACTCATCTTTCTTTAATAATTGGAATTATTATTAAAACCAATTAAATACTTTTATTGCAAAATAAATGCAACTTCATGTCATGCTTAGCATATAATAAGTAATTTACTTAAAATATGCACATAATAATAATATGATATTATTATGAAAATTATCCTTTAAATAAATTAATCAAACTAGTAATAGTTCAATTAATTAAAAATAAGAAAGCCCAATTTAATTAATTGAAGGCAATCCAAAGTCTTTAAAAATAATTAATCAAACTAATTAATAGTCTAATTAAATAAAATAGGGAAGCCATTTATATAGATGAAATAGAGCCCATGCTTAAATAAATAATAGTCCATATAAATTTAAAAGATGAGGCCCAACTCAATAAAATATGAATGGCCCAGACTGAATAAAATAAATCGGGCTCAGCTAAATAAAATTAAAAATCGGCCCAAGCTTTTAAAAAATCGCAGCCCAAATCTATTTAAAAATCGAAGCCCATCACTCATAAAAATCGGCCCAAATACTCGGCCCAAATAAGGAAATAACAAAGCCCAACCTTTAAAATTTTCGGCCCATATGCTCAAGCCCACTCCAAAGCCCAACACCCCCAACCCTTCTCTATCTTCTCCCTATCAGCCGCACACCCTCTCTTATCTCTCATCTCACGACTGCTCTCTCTCCCTCTCGAACTCACGGCCGCACGGCATTAACCGGACACGGCGCCGGCCACCCTCTGACTCCGGCGACGACACGACACCAGCCGTACCGCCGCCTCACACACAGACGCACGCACCCAGCGTCGCCAGTAACCCGCTCAGCCCCCTCTCTCTCTCGACCTCTCTCTCTCAGCCATCATTCCCGCTGCCGCGGCTCCTTCCGGCGAGAAGCCGACGACCGTCCCTTTCCCTCTACCCCATCTTCTTCTCCCTAGTTTTTCCTCTACCTACACAAACTCACGCACGCAGCAGCACCCTTCTCCCTCAGAATTTCGCCACCGCCGAAGTTTGCCGGAGCAACAACGACAGCCGCTGACGACGCTCGGTTCTCCCTCCTCAGGTCGACGGCAGCAAGGCCAAGGTCGCCGCCGTCCTGCAACTCACTCGTCAAACGAGCCGTGCATCCTCTCTATGAGAGCCTCCATTCCAATCCTCTCGACTCGACACAATCGAGCTAGAAGCTCTGACGGGGCCAAGTTCAACACAGGTTCCCGACTAGACCGCCCTCTCCTCCTTCCTCCTTCCTCTGGAACTCCGGCGATAGCAGCGAGAACCGCCACCGACCGCCGCTGACTCCGACTCTCCTCTACTTCTCCGACCGTGGCCGAGCAACAGCAGCCAAGGCCGCCGAGCTCTGGCCTCCCTCTTCCACTCTCGCCGTGGCCGGGCGACAGCAGCGCCGCTGCCGTGCCGTGCCTCCGTCCACCTCCCGACTCAATTCACACAGCCACCACACTCGTCTACCCGACTCGACACAGCAGTTCGAAAACAAGGAATAAAATTTAAAGTTTCGAACTCAACTTCTTCTCCTTTCATCTCAAACATGCATCATATATGTATGTATATATGCAGATATATATAAAGCTTGTATCTTTTACAGTTTTGCAAAATGTAAATTCATTCGTGGTTGATTGGAATAGCACAAATCAAAGCTTGAATCTTACTGTGATAGCAAAATCAGGTAAAGGAAGTTCAAGATGGAACCTTAAGAAATGTCTGTAGGTTGAATCTGATGAAGCTTGGCTGAGTCTGAAATCTTGAATCTAAATTCCCCCTTGCGAAAGTAGTTTGTGAAATGGAAGCATGAAGTTGGATCAATCCAGCTATGTTAAGTTTGCAAAAAGAAGGGAGTAGGTGGGTGTGAGAGGGAGTAGGTGGATGGAAGTAGGTGGGAGAGTAATATAAAATAAGGTCTTCCGGGTTGTATTATGAAAACTGTAATAATCGTTCAGTGTTCGTTTAAATAAATAGCTCGTGAAAATACTTGAATGCTAAATTAAATAAATATGCAATGCATATAATTTATTTACTAAATTTACAAATGCTTTTGTAAATCATTTTTGTTGGAATTAAAATAAATTCTTTTTTTTTTTTTATATCCGGCGTGAATCATCTTACTTCTAAATTTCGAAAATAAATTCTAAATTTAACTCAGGGAAACGGGGTATTACATTCCTCCCTCCTTATAAAAATTCCGTCCTCGGAATTGCATATCTGGTATTCTATCTTGTGATACTAGTCATTCGTTTCATTAATCTCTTTTGTGGCCTTTTCCATCCTGTGATGGTTCCACTACATGACGAGAACAATATTATTGCCTCGTAAAACTTGAATCTTGCGATCAAGTATCTGGACTGATTTCTCATCACAACTTAGGTCCTGGCTAGGACTACTTTATCTTACTTAATCACATGCTTTCTTAATTGCGAGGTGTTATACGTATTGTATACATCCACAATGCTTGGTGGCAGAGCCAACTTATAGGCTACAAAGACCTAACTTATCTAAGATCTCAAAAGGTCCTATATAACGGGGTCGTAACTTGCTCCTCTTTCCAAAACGTATAACTCCCTTTGAGGGAGAGACTTTGAGGAAAATTCGATTCCCAACATTAAATTCTAATTCCGATTGGCGTTTATCGGCGTAAGACTTTTGTCTATCTTGAACTTCTTTAATTCTTTGCTTAATGTGGTCGACCTTCTCAACCATCTATTGGACCAGTTCAGGACCTAACAGCTTTCTTTCACCCACTTCATCTTAGTAAAGTGGTGAACTACTTTAATTGTTTCCTTCGTCCTAAGTCACCTTCTCAGATTTGACTAGGGAATTCTAATATCAAACTTTTCTCATCATCTTGGTAACTTTCACTTAAAGATTAATGGCACTCCTTCTGCCATGTAAACTCATTTTCTCATTTTCAAATGATTATTTAATGGGGGTTTCTAAGTTTCTATTGTGGTGGCGTTCCAACTTATTCTTGCTGTAGCTTCTGGTACTTTAGCCAAAGCATTCACTCTCTTAACTTGAGCCTACTAGCCTTGGGGTTGGGTTATACCTTAAGTTTAGTTCTAGTGTTTTTTTTTTTTTTTTTTTTTTTTTTTTTTTTTTTTTACCTCCATCTTGAGGTGGTGTACATATCTTGTTTGTGCGTGAACTTTTTCCTTCTCCAATTGTTGTAGTGACTCGGTGGTGAGAGTCTCGTTCATTGCTTGTTCCTTCATAATATCTCCTTAGTTTACTAGGGAAATTGAAAATCTCATGCCGCGATTCATTTACGAACTTCTTTACGCATTTCTCATTATTCATTTATAAATGACTTAAATAAGCATTTTAAACTCCATTAAAATGGAATTGATTTAAAACATTTTAATCCTTTTAAAATCCATACTCATAAAGCCTTAACTCATGCTCTATCTCATATTCTATCTCTTTACTCATCTCAAATCCTTAAGTTCAAGGATAGGTTTCAAGAAAATCATGGTACTAAGTCTCGATTTATCTCTCATATAAGGCTCGTCTAATCTCATTCAACACATAGACAACACAATCACATAAGGCACATAAGAAAACACAATCAAACATTATCAAAACATGCTCTGTTTTTACACTGACTCAACTTCAAAATCTAATCTGTTCTTACTCCGACACCTCCTGGACTCGAGACTCATACCAAAAGAAAGGTCATCGAGTCTATTTTCATATAAAAAAAAAGTAGAGTCAAAAACTCGAAGTATTGTAGGAGATATGACTGTTTTACTACAGTCTACCATATTCGGCAGTTTTGAGCAATCGAAAACTTGGATTTTTGAAAAATAGTAAATGTTGTCAAACTGGGCTCACATTTTGTGGATATCTAGCTAACACAATAAGGTTAATACCATAAAAATTTTGGAAAGCTAGATCACACAGGAAGCTACTGAAATGAATGACTCTTTCCCCTGCTCTCTGAAACTCTCGGTAGTAATGTGCAGTTTCGGTTTTGTATTTTATAAAAATAGTAAACGAAGTCCAAATGACTTGAAATTTTACCGATGTTCTCAAGACTCATGTAGAGACTTGGTATAAAATTTTCAAAGCTTTTTGACATTGAAAAACCGTCGATCACAGTAGGTCAGTAGGCCTACGAAATTCACCAAAATCTCATCTCAAACTCTTAAAATACTCAACTCAATATTCCTTCAAGGAAACTCATCAAAGCTCATTTTAAACACATATAACACTCACAAACATTCAAGCACATTATAATGCTCATCATACTCAAATCTTAACTCTCTTCTTACATCATAACCTCAAATCTCTAGTAAAACGTTTCAATGAACGCATCATTAAAATTCTCTTTTCATTTTCATGCACAAAATTACTCAATTATTCAAACATGATCTCATTCATCATATAAATCATTATACACATATAGATTCCCTTTTATCATGTACTAAACTCTAATGAAACTTCATGTATCATCATAAAACTCTTAATAAAACATGACAAACTTTCACATAATGGTCATAAAGCAATTAAACCTCATTTTATCAATCATCGACTTCTCAAAATATGAAAACTCAAAAATTCATATAAACTAAACTAAGTCAAAAATTTTCTTAGCCAACAAAAGACTTACTCAAACATAATTATACACTAATATCATGCTCAAATACATATATCTTAAGCCAAAATCACTTAAATAACACATAGGCAAAAAGTCCTAATTTTTATTAAACTAAACTCTTTTGAAAATATCACTAATCATGTATAACCTATTTATCAGATCATAGTTCTAACATCCTAGGTTACCAATTAGCACAAATCAACATCATAAAACAAGATCACATATAGATACATATGTATGTCATCTTCTTCCTCAAACTAACACTTTTCATTTTTCATTTCTCAACCTCAAGCTTCAATCTCATCCATCATTAATCATCTAGATCATCTCATAAACTCAAATCCATCATCAATACATCAATTGATCCATAGGATCTCAACATCCCAATTTTAGGTAAACTAACCTAATAGAAAAATCTATATCTCATGGCTAATCATCAAGATATTCATATATATTAACTCAATAATCATCAATCATCATATAAATCATCGACTCACAATTTCCCAATTTTTTTTGTAAACTAAACTCAATCGACTTTCACATCTCAAAGCATATACTTTCACAACACACATCAATCATCAACAAACACCACATAGATCTCATTTTTATTTTTATTTATTTTTCCCAAATCAAGGAAAGAAAAAGAAAATTTTTGAAGGGTAAAGACCCATTTTTTTGAAAATTTTAAGAACAAGGGAGAGGTGATTTTCTTTCTTCATACAACATCATTCAAGCAAGATTTATGGAATACATGACCACTTACCCAAATTTCTCACCAAAACTCACATTTTCTCACTCTAGCTTGGAAGCCTTTCTTCAATGATTCTCTTGAATATAAGTAGCTAGGATGTGTTTATGGAAGATTTTAGAGTGGATTGAGATGTTTTGTAAAATTTTTGGAAGCTCCGAAGGTCTCTTCAATAGAGGAAAATGGAGGAAAGTGAGAGAAAGAGGGAGAGAGGTGTTGGTCGAAAATGATGAGTGAGTAGTGAGAGAGGATTTTGCAAGATTGTAAATGATCTTGTGATCTTTAAAGAGGATTTTGTAATCTTAAGGAAATATTGGCAATTAATGCCTTGATCTCTCTCTCTCTAATCTCTACACTATCTCTCTAATCTCTACACTCTCTTCAATAATCTCTACACTTGGCAAATTGTGGTATTTAGTCACATGGTAGGGAAATTAAAGTAATAGTGTGAGAAGGGTGATCAAAAATAAATCACAAAACTATGGAAATGTACTAATTAATAAAATACCAATACATAATTATTCATGTGACCACATAAAATAATTATAGCACTAATATTAGTGCACTCACTCAATTATAATATTCCTCTCATAGAAAAAATAATTTTAAAACAAAATATATGCTTGGAAATATTTTCATTAACCGGCATTCTTTGATTTCTCGGTAAAAATAAACTGCACTTGCTTTAGAAACTTAATTAAAATTCCAAGTGCTAATATCCTCAAATAAAAATCATAATAACTTGCTCACAATGACATACGTAACAAAACTCACATAATCAATCAGTCACGTAATTTCACATAATATCACGTCAAAGCAGTCGGCAAACACAGACAAACTAGACGTCTCTCCGACCGATTTTTTTTTTTTTTTTTTTTTATCAAGGTTTTTCACTCTTTCTTTCTCGACTCTATTTCCAACTCATTATTCCTATTTTCTTAATAGGACAGTCAATCTCTCTGACATCTCAGTATTCTCAATAGTGTTAAGACACTATCTCACAACATAGGGAAAAGTACGGGGTGTTACATGTACTATCAAATTTAGATAAAATTCATGACTTCATGCATAATTTAAAATTCATGTGGCTCATACACTTAACTCACCAATTAAAACTTATGCACCACATTTATAAAAATTTTCCTTTAACTAAGCACATTAAAACACATATATAATGATTAAATCACATCAGATAAATCAAACCAGTTTTTATTATAAATGGATGCCGAATCCTAATTATTAATAATTAAGCCCTTAATCAGGGATTAAAAGTCGGGGTATGACATACTATCCACTTTAAAAGAAGTTTCGTCACGAAATTTGTATTACAGGAAATAATTCTGGGTATTTTTCCTTCATGCTAAACTCGAGTTCTCACGTCGCCTCTTCTTGGTCATGGTGCTTCCAAAGAACTATTACTAAAGGTATCGACTTATTCCTTAGTACTTTAACTTTCCGATCTAGAATAGATTCGGGTCTCTCCTCATATCAATTGGATTCCTAATTCCAATTTATATACATGAGATTTACTTGAGAATAAGTTCCCTCGTCCTTTTTCGGCGGTTCATTTTGCTCCTACCTCATTCCTAGGGCTCATCTACGGGGTATTTTTTTTTTTTCCAAAGACTAAAATAGTCATCAACCCATTTCTTGTTACCTATCACATGAATAACACTTTCCTATGAATTTATCTTAAAACTATCATAGACCAATTAACTTAAGTCCTCGTACTCGAACACTATATTACGGTCTCAGCTTGGACTCTGAATTTCTATCATAATGAGTGGTCGATATCATTTATAGGACAAAAACTAATCTCAACCAATCACAATGAGACACAATAATATGAAGTCATAGTTTGGGTAGTATACTACATCGGTAGACTAACATTTCTTGGTCTTATCAAACAAGGGGATCTATTATGACAACTCACGAGTTGCAAGGCTCAAACTCAACACAACATCAAAGCAAGGTGTTGTAGAAATTGTTCAAGAGAATCAAAAGAATGACCAGAGGGTATGAAACGATTAACTACTAGGTCGAACAAAATGACCTCGAGTAAGAACCCATCTGGCTTTTCAACCGAAAGTTGAAACACATGGGTTTTCAACCCAAAAGACGTCTACTGAGATTTGGATCATGTGGACTGGCCAGGTCCAACATCATCACCTCCCAGTCACACGGGAAACATCGTCCCGAACTTGGAGAGCCATGAACATACTATACATAACAAAGCATAAGTTTATCATGACAACTAAACTTATCTTAAGGTTCCTTATCCTATTGATCTCAAACCCCAAACCTCTCTTAAGACATATACACACAGACATACGTACACAGACAAAACACACTATTCTTAAAATCTATACTATAGAAAAAGTCGATTTGATATTCCGTCGTACTTCCGTTGCACTTGAACATTTGAACGTAGAGACTATGGTTCAACCTTTGATGCAACGTTTACCTTGAATTCGTCTCGTATTTTCATTCTGTGCTTTTCCTTTACCTCGTACATATCTTTTCATTCCTCTTTGTAGTTCAAAAGAACCATCATTTTCTTAAGGGAGCTGAGACGTTCTAAGTTCTCTTTCATTCTTCTAAATCATTACCTTAAGAATCTAGATTGTAGAGATATCCTACTAATCTAGTAGTCTATGTTCTTTTGAAATTGTGATCATGCATCTTATAGCAATCTATGTTCTCTGGGAAAACATATGTCACTTTTCTATCATTCATCTGATCATAACATCATAGACTGCGAAAATATGCCATGAAAGGCAAAACATTCAACATTTCATCATAACATGCTCTTCACATAAACATATTCATGAAGCATTTTAGAACATTAACATCTTTAAAACGTTGAAACTGCAGTTACCTTCTTTCCTTGATTGAGCACGATGCAATGGAGTGTTGAGCGGTGCCGTATGAACCCGTGTAAGTCTAAAGAATCAAACTAGACTCGACTCTTTAGAATAAGGTTTCTAGGGCCAGAGCGAACGAACCGCTCTGATACCACTCTGTCACAGCCCACTATCCCAATGACGGGTTAACAGGGGTTATGACTTGGGGTGAACAATAAGAAATGGAAATGGACAATTACTTAACATTAAAGTATATGGAAATGTCACTCATAGATAAAATGCTAGGATCATATATGATTATTTGGATACTTATAAAACATACACATAAATGAGAACTGATTAAGGTGGGTTACCCAATAACACGTATCACAATTTCATAACATAAAGTTATCCTAATCAAAGTGTTTTGCAGCGGAAAACGTGTGAGATATACATATGAAGATGTATACTCAAGGTTACATTTCTTGAAATGTCAAAGGAACACCCGCTCAACATCATTCCATTCCATCAGCTGCTCAACCTGCACATTTAGAAATACATGCAGGGCTGAGTATAAAAATACTCAGTGGGCATAGCCGAAAATACAATCATGCATAACATATATATAAATTGAACTGCCATAACAGTAACACACAGGGGTTTTCTTAAATGACCTGTGCTTACTAAAATATTTCTTTCATTTTCATAAAGTCGATCGGCCGATCATTTTCCTTCATATGATCCATATCTGTTCCTTTCTGTCACGCGCCGGGAAGGAGGCCTCCTTACCACGGACGCCAAGACCGGTCGCAAGCGACTCGCGGTCTCCATGAGTGTACACGTTAACCCTAGCTAGCGACCTTTGTCTAGCATAGGATCCCAATTGGATTTCCTTTAAAGTTGGCGAACCAACACAGATAGGATACATATAAAAACATAAACATTTTTGGCAGTCAATCATTTCATAAACATTTCATTTCATTTCATAAACATTTCATTTTCATTTCATAAGAGTCATTTATCATTTGGGCATAATAATAAACTGAAATTAACAGTTAAAATCATCTCATGCATATATTCGTATAAGAGGCCTACGACACGCAGGGGATCTCTATATACGTATAGTAAAAGTAATGCCCACCTGGATAGGCAAAGCCTGAAGATCATAATCACATAACCTGTCTTGGGAAAGCAGTGCTAATCCCCTTGGTCCACAAAGCCTACAAGAAATTCTATTCTTAATAGGTCTCCTTGAATCTAATCTTAAGTCAAAGTGAAGTGCTTAATATTCTAGGATTCACTTAGCCGGGTTTTCAAAATTTAATGAATAAATAATTGAAAACATTTTTCTTGAGTTAAGAACACCAACAATATTCTTACTCATCTTTCTTTAATAATTGGAATTATTATTAAAACCAATTAAATACTTTTATTGCAAAATAAATGCAACTTCATGTCATGCTTAGCATATAATAAGTAATTTACTTAAAATATGCACATAATAATAATATGATATTATTATGAAAATTATCCTTTAAATAAATTAATCAAACTAGTAATAGTTCAATTAATTAAAAATAAGAAAGCCCAATTTAATTAATTGAAGGCAATCCAAAGTCTTTAAAAATAATTAATCAAACTAATTAATAGTCTAATTAAATAAAATAGGGAAGCCATTTATATAGATGAAATAGAGCTCATGCTTAAATAAATAATAGTCCATATAAATTTAAAAGATGAGGCCCAACTCAATAAAATATGAATGGCCCAGACTGAATAAAATAAATCGGGCTCAGCTAAATAAAATTAAAAATCGGCCCAAGCTTTTAAAAAATCGCAGCCCAAATCTATTTAAAAATCGAAGCCCATCACTCATAAAAATCGGCCCAAATACTCGGCCCAAATAAGGAAATAACAAAGCCCAACCTTTAAAATTTTCGGCCCATATGCTCAAGCCCACTCCAAAGCCCAACACCCCCAACCCTTCTCTATCTTCTCCCTATCAGCCGCACACCCTCTCTTATCTCTCATCTCACGACTGCTCTCTCTCCCTCTCGAACTCACGGCCGCACGGCATTAACCGGACACGGCGCCGGCCACCCTCTGACTCCGGCGACGACACGACACCAGCCGTACCGCCGCCTCACACACAGACGCACGCACCCAGCGTCGCCAGTAACCCGCTCAGCCCCCTCTCTCTCTCGACCTCTCTCTCTCAGCCATCATTCCCGCTGCCGCGGCTCCTTCCGGCGAGAAGCCGACGATCGTCCCTTTCCCTCTACCCCATCTTCTTCTCCCTAGTTTTTCCTCTACCTACACAAACTCACGCACGCAGCAGCACCCTTCTCCCTCAGAATTTCGCCACCGCCGAAGTTTGCCGGAGCAACAACGACAGCCGCTGACGACGCTCGGTTCTCCCTCCTCAGGTCGACGGCAGCAAGGCCAAGGTCGCCGCCGTCCTGCAACTCACTCGTCAAACGAGCCGTGCATCCTCTCTATGAGAGCCTCCATTCCAATCCTCTCGACTCGACACAATCGAGCTAGAAGCTCTGACGGGGCCAAGTTCAACACAGGTTCCCGACTAGACCGCCCTCTCCTCCTTCCTCCTTCCTCTGGAACTCCGGCGATAGCAGCGAGAACCGCCACCGACCGCCGCTGACTCCGACTCTCCTCTACTTCTCCGACCGTGGCCGAGCAACAGCAGCCAAGGCCGCCGAGCTCTGGCCTCCCTCTTCCACTCTCGCCGTGGCCGGGCGACAGCAGCGCCGCTGCCGTGCCGTGCCTCCGTCCACCTCCCGACTCAATTCACACAGC
The DNA here is from genome assembly GCF_028751815.1 of Salvia miltiorrhiza. NCBI lineage: Eukaryota > Viridiplantae > Streptophyta > Magnoliopsida > Lamiales > Lamiaceae > Salvia > Salvia miltiorrhiza. The sequence goes on along the minus strand of NC_080394.1, from coordinate 41,431,138 downwards.
CACCACACTCGTCTACCCGACTCGACACAGCAGTTCGAAAACAAGGAATAAAATTTAAAGTTTCGAACTCAACTTCTTCTCCTTTCATCTCAAACATGCATCATATATGTATGTATATATGCAGATATATATAAAGCTTGTATCTTTTACAGTTTTGCAAAATGTAAATTCATTCGTGGTTGATTGGAATAGCACAAATCAAAGCTTGAATCTTACTGTGATAGCAAAATCAGGTAAAGGAAGTTCAAGATGGAACCTTAAGAAATGTCTGTAGGTTGAATCTGATGAAGCTTGGCTGAGTCTGAAATCTTGAATCTAAATTCCCCCTTGCGAAAGTAGTTTGTGAAATGGAAGCATGAAGTTGGATCAATCCAGCTATGTTAAGTTTGCAAAAAGAAGGGAGTAGGTGGGTGTGAGAGGGAGTAGGTGGATGGAAGTAGGTGGGAGAGTAATATAAAATAAGGTCTTCCGGGTTGTATTATGAAAACTGTAATAATCGTTCAGTGTTCGTTTAAATAAATAGCTCGTGAAAATACTTGAATGCTAAATTAAATAAATATGCAATGCATATAATTTATTTACTAAATTTACAAATGCTTTTGTAAATCATTTTTGTTGGAATTAAAATAAATTCTTTTTTTTTTTTATATCCGGCGTGAATCATCTTACTTCTAAATTTCGAAAATAAATTCTAAATTTAACTCAGGGAAACGGGGTATTACAGTGGTGGACATCTTGGCTGCTGACAATATGGTTGAGGGCTGGTGGGCTTTTGAAATTGACGCTATCAAGGCTGTTGTGCGTTTGGATATGTCTTCACATAGCCATATTCGTATGGTTCTCCACTAATTCTCCCATGGTTCTTGGGTTCTTGGTTGCTATGGACAGGAGGTTTTCGCTTCATTCCTTTGGCGTGTGTTTATGGGTTTTCAGGATGTTTTCTTGTTTGGGCTTTCGTCAAACGGTTGGTGGGCGAACCAGGCTGCATTTAGTTATTCTCGGTTATTCTGTCGAACAGTTGGTGGGGGTGCCTGGCGTGGCAGTTCATCTGCATTACAGGGGCTGGAGAGATCATGTGGTGGGGCGTTTCTGGTGGTGGAACTATAGGAGTCTTTGGGTGGCTAAGGATAGGAGGTTTTTCGGGCACTCTTCCGGTGCTTTTCACAGTTTTTGGGTGAGCTCAAAACTGGGTCTGGACGATTGGTGCCTTTGTGGTAGCTCTGCGGTTAAAGCCTTTGCTTACCGGCATAGAGATTTTCGAACCGACAAGTTCTGGTCGTTGATATGTCGTGTTCGGCTCCGTGAGGAGCTTTTGCATCATTCCTTTGACTTTTGCTCTTGGTTTTTTATGATGCCTTCTTCTTTGGACTTTCGACAAACAGATGGTGGGCGAACTAGGCTGCCTCTTGTTGTTCTTGGTTGTTCTACCTTTTCTGGTCTTACGGTCGAACAGTTGATGGGTGTGAATGGAGTTGCTGCCCCTTTGCACTACAGGGGCTGGTTTGATCAGTTGCGTTGGTGGTTCTGTTGGGTTTTAATCAGGAAGCTGAGTTTTATCTTCTTCAAGCCCCTCAACGGCGTTACTTTCGCTTGGATTTGGCAGCTCGTTTCTGTTGTTAATTTTTCAGTTTTTTGGAGCTTTTCTTGGCTTTTGTTGTTCTCTGAAATAGCCTCAACTCAGCTCGTTAACATTGATTTTTAGACGAGTACTCTTTTTCCTAACTAAGGTTTTTCCCTCCCGGGTTTTCCTTAGTTAGGTTTTAATGAGGCTCGACCCTTAGTCTGCTTCTTGTGCTTTCAAAGGTTTTTAGTTTTTCTTTTCAATAAAATTTATTTTAATAATAACTCGTCCCTATATATAAATTAGAAATTATTTTCAGCCCTAAAAATTTACGATTGATTCATCACTTCGTCGAATAAATTTTATGATCAACGGTTCAAATTTCATGAGATGATTTTTTTTAATTCATCATTTTCACATATTGAATTTACCAAGTTTCGCATAGAATTCATAATCTGTGGTTTATATTTTAAAAATAGGTTTGTTGTTTAACTTATCCCTTACATTGTAAATACAAGATCAAATAAGAATGGATAAATATAATGAGAAATGAGAATGAATCTGAAATGTTAGATCTTCAAATCCTATGACTGATATTTACCTAGAGGGCGAAATTTTACTTAGTTTCGAATCCTGGAGGGAGCAAAATTTTAATCAATAAACTGAATACAGCTATTCAGTACTATATACTGGCTTATTTAACACTATATACTGAGTTATTCAGTATTCTCATTTCTCACGAAAAATAGCATTCTCACTATAACCTAACCATATATTAGATATATATATAAGGGCACTAAAATAAAAATACTTATTAAAATACTCTCTCCGTCCGCCAAAACTGGGGCACTTTAGTTGGGTACAGAATTTAATAAAATTGTTGATGATTTTGATGTAGTGGAGAAAGGGTCCCACCACTTTATGAAATATGTGGTTGAGCTTGAGATTGAATTTGAAGTGGGTATTTTTGTAAATAAAGAATATTTGTAAGACTAAAATATTAAAGTGGATGGTGGGACCATTTCCTGAAAAGGAAAGTGGTACACTCTTTGCGGACGCCCGATATAGTAATTCTGTGCCACTTTTGGTGGACGGAGGGAGTATCAAATAGGAACCAATTTTCAACCCTTAACTCATCCAAATCTAAAGTTAATTCATTACCTTGTTGGATGAATTTATGATTCAGATTTCAAATTTCATAGATAGCAAAAAGATAATTTTCGGAATTCAGACATTTACACTACGAATTCATACATATTTTATACATAATTCATACATTTACATACGATTTTTCTAAGATTAAATCTCAATCATTAAATTATGGGCAGATCGATTGTGTAGACCTAATCCTATTTTATACTTTAAAAGCCATTTTTAGCCAAACCCAACCCTCCCCTATGTGTGTGTGTGTGTGTGTGTGTGTGTGTATATATATATATATATATATATATATATATATATATATATAGGGCTGGACTATTATAAAAACACATCTTTTTGTAAAAACTAAAAACGGCTGAATTCTATGTAGAACACGTATGAATTAGCTGTGTAACTGTATGAATTAAGCCAATTCATACGTGTTCTACATAGAATTCAGGACCTTTCGCAATTCATACAGTTACACAGCCAATTCATACGTGTTCTACATAGAATTCAGTCGTTTTTAGTTTTTACAAAAAGATGTGTTTTTATTATAGCCCACCTCTATATATATATATATATATATATATATATTATTATTAAATTGAGATTTATTAAAAAGTAAAAAAGAAAAAAACATCCCTTGAAAGCACAAGATGCAGACTAAGGGTACAAAACTTAAAAAGCGAAGGAGAACAACTCAAAAAGGAAAGTCAGGATCATTATCCAAATCATCCGACCAACGCCTATGGACGACATTATTCATTGCAATCATACTAAGCCTATTGGTGACGTCAACCACAAACTCCCTCGGCTTGTGACCCATTTCTTCCGCATTCCTGAGACGACTTTTAATACAACCTTCCGGAATTACATGTACAGGCTCTCGTTCCTTTACCGAGCCCTTTGGACGACCACGTCCGCGCTTCTGCTCCGAGAGCAACTGCATCCCCTGATTAACTTGCTCCTCTAACCTAATAATACGACTTGCCATGTCATCCGGAGAAGGAATGGATGTCTTATCAAAATCAACTTCCTTCATCGGCGAATTAACCCGTTGGCTCGCTGAATCTTCTGCCCCAACTACCGGTTGTTGCTCTACCACAGCTCCAGGATACAACTCCAAAGTTCCCTCTACATTCGAGCCTTCCTTATCACTAGCCTTGTCCGTGTGAGGCGACCCATCATTTTCCTCCTCATTTAAAGCCTCTGCTTCATAATTGGAGTCCGCAATGATAGTCTCTTCCACTTCCTCTTCCTCATCCTCGTCAAGCGCTTGATATCGGTTAGCATCCCCCGCCAGAGGGAGATCATTTTTCTTAACCGGCACTGTAGCCGCGTCTAGAAGATCAGGACCCGAAAGAGGTTTAAGAATATCAACTTTGGGCTGCCATGCAGGAGTCGGACCCTCTCCCTTATCAAGATTCTTCACAACCACAGCAGGAGGCTCTTGTCGCGCCTCCTTCCCTGACTTCTTCACCTGCTTCTCTGCCGAACATCCCTCCTTTCTCGGAGACCGAGAGTTTCCACCTTTTCTCCCCGCAGAAAGCTCCGTCGGCACCTGATTCACCTCCCTTCCCTGCGTACTAAAAGAAATTTCATCCTCATTTAAGACAGCATTCGCTAAAGGGCCAAAAGCATTGGCGTTCGTGAAGACCGCCTCCACCCCTTTTCTTCTTTGATTCAAATCCTCCAGCTCCTTCAAAATATTATCCTCTGCAGAAAAAGTTTTTCGCTGTTCAGCCATAAGAGTTTCTCGGCCTGTTTCCTTAAAATTATGATCAATAGGCTGCCAGTTTTTGCCTTTTAATCTAGGAGCAGGAAGCCCAGCCCCTTTGATGTTGTTCTCCCTATTAGCATCAGTATAATTCATCTTCGGAACAACGTCCTTCTCTGTCACTTTGCATTTATTGCATTTATCCCTACTGTGGCCTGTAATCTTACAAAGAGAGCAATAGAGCGGCAGTTGCTCATAATAAAACTCAATGTAGAAAGAATTAGTACCACACCCAAGAGTCATCGATTCTTGAAGCGGTTGAGCCAAGTCTACCTCCACCAAAATCCGGGCAAAATGCCCAACTTCTTTATACGCCGAGGGGCTATCAAAACGTATCGGGAGACCTATTGTACGACCAATGGCAGCAAACACTTCCGGATGCCATAACTCAATCGGAAGATAATATAACCTGACCCAAACATGGCATAGAGAAGATATTTCTTTGTAAGGGTCAAAGAAACGAACCCATTCCCTGATTCGGAGAGAGCCTTTGGATAATTCCCATCCAGTTCGTTGCTTCGCCAATGCCTTATCCTCAGCACATGTGAAAACAATAGTGTAAAACCCTTTGGCCATAGGAATGAGATACCAACTTTCCTTAACTTGCCATAGCTGCTGTAGTTCTTCTTTAAGGGCAAGGGCCGTTATAGGCTTGTCTCCCTTACGGAGCAATAATCTACCAATGAGAGCATGACTGAAATTTTTGACTTGTTTCTTATAGAAATCCAAAGGAATATCAAGATTATAAGAGTCACCAATCTTCTCGGATTGCAAAAAAACAAATTTGGTTGCCAAAATATGTGCTTTACGTACCGCACGTGGCCGAACAATTGCAGAGTAAGAAGGCTTTAGTGCATCCTTATCAGCATCATCGGTTTCCTGACGATTGTCAGTGGAGGAAGCCGCCACCCCTCTAACTGCGTGCGGTGAGGAACGATCGGAAACGAGGTTTCCGTTCAATCGGGGGCTAGCAGCAATAGGGGACATAGCGCAAGGAAAAGGCGTAATCGGCGAAGCCCCATGTGGCAGAAAATTAGACGACACCGGAGGCAAGTTCAGGCCGGATCTGTCGCTGGTGACAAGTCCGTCGGAAACGAGCGACAAAGAAGCCATCAGTGAAGGAAACGGCCATCAAAGCTAGAGGGAGGGTTTTCACAGCTGTACATAGCGTCGTCCCCCTGGGCTGAGTGGTGGCGGCGAGCGAGCAACGGCTGGGGAACGGCGCGGGAGATACTCGCTGAAAAGAGTTGACCCGCTGTTCCGGATCGGGATGCAGAAAGCGGATCCGTGGTGGCTCCGGATCGGGATGCAGAAAGCGGCTGCTCTGGATCGCTGGAGAACCGACGTCTTCTGCTCCGAGCACAGGTACTCAGATCGGCACAACTGCAGCTACAATCCGGTCATCGGAGCGGCGAAGCAGATGAAAGCTGAGGCGGCTTTGGGCAGAGGCAGGGGCGGGGCGGGGCCAGAGGCCGGAGGGAGGCGCCGACTCGAGCTAGCTGTTCCAGGCGGTGGCAGACGGGCTCGCCGCGAGTGGAGGCGTCGGGTGAAGCAGCGCCGAGGGGCGGCGTGTCTGGTGTGCGATAGTTATATATATATATATATATATATATATATATATATATATATATATATATATATATATATAATAGGTCATAGAAGTTTGGAGATTTTTAATTAGTCATTATCAACATGATTTAGGGGGGTGTATTGTTTTGAGATTTTGTTGGATTTTTTGGACTTTAAAAAGTCCATAGTTTTTCGTAGATTTAAGAAATCCGTAGATTCTATGCAGAGTTTGGCTAACTTTTTTTTTAATTGATTTTCATGGATTTTTATCGACTTGATAGGAATTAGGAAGGCAGCAATCCATCGTCGGCTAGAGCTTAGCTACCGCTGGAACTGGAGCAACCCAGCGTCGGTCGTTATTGCCCAACAACCGCTGGAATCGGAGCTAGATGATTGATGCTCAAAGCACCAAAACCTGCTAGAGCTCACCCGGCACTGAAATTAGGGATGACAATTTACTCGCGTATAACAGATATCTACAACCAATACACCCCCCTTAAACTTGTTTGTTGAATATTATTTTCGGGAATTGAAAATTTGAAACGTACCCAGTGTTTTTTTGTGTCACATGAAGTCAACACATACATACTAAGAAAACTGATAATTTTCCACTTTTTTAATCCCTAATTATTGCATAAAAAAATAAATTGTCAATAATAGAAGGACAAAATAAAAAATTATGTATGATTTTACCATGAAATTAAAAACTAGAACTCTTATTTACTCCCTCTGTCCCACTGTATGTGAGACCTTTTTTTGGACACGAAAATTAAGAAAGTGTATTTTGTTTGTAGGTGAAAAAGTGAAAATGTGTTTAAGGGGTAAAATTTTTACCAAAAAAGGAAATAGTCTCACTTACGGTGGGACGCCTTAAATAGAAAGAGTCTCAGATACAGTGGGACGGAGGGAGTAAAAATAAAATTTATTTCAATAGGAAATTTAAAGAGAGAGAGAGAGAGTATGCTAATAGTATACTATCCCAAATAACTTTTTAGGAGGGAAGGACATGAGTTTTAGGACGAAGATGTTTTTTTTTTTGCTCAGGCAAAGAAAAACGATTTATATAAAAAACAGGTACCAGCGGTACCACACGAAGAAAGAGAATATACAGAGAGAACAGGGGAAGAAATAAAAAAGCATAAGTCTAAAGACATGAGCAGCAACGCAGATTAACACAGCAATGAGGAAGATGAAGATGTTGATGAAAATATGAAAAGTAAGGGTAAATGAGGAATTAATTGTGGTGGGGTAGAGTTCAAAAATGAAAAACAACATTTCCTTGAAAACGAATGGATTTGACGGGCAAATATTTTCTTCTTCTTTTCTTTTACTTGAAAAAGATGAAGCAATGAGGTTTAAATCTTGGACCTCGATGTTCATGTACAACTATTTGGTAAAAACATACTTACTCGGTTTTTTTTGAAGTATTTATTACCGTTGTTAATGGAACGTACGACTATAAAAAAAGCCCCTTTTCTGTCTTCTTCCTCTAAAACCCTTGCCAGTTTGGGTTTTAGGAGCGTTGCCTTCTTCCTTTTATGGTTGGTTCTTTCTTCCGAGGGAGTGGTGTTGTTTTTCTGGTTTCTTCTCTGGTTTTCTGGCTTCCTCTGGTCTTCTCTGGTTTTCTCTGGTTTTTTGGCTTCCTCCTTCTCTGTACTATGGATCCTGATGAGATAACTAAGCGGGTCGGGGAATTGCGGCTGTCTTCGGCAGCCAAAATAAATTCTGTTGCTATATCGGCTGATGATACAACCCGCGGACATTCTAGGGTTGCAAAATTACTGATGGGAAAAATTTTCTCGGATTATCTGGTCAATCGGGAAACGCTCAGAGATAGTCTTCCGAATCTCTTGAAACCTCGTGGCTCGCTGGAGGTTGAGCTTGTTGGTTGCAATATCTTTGCCGTCTCGTTGGATCTTGAGTTTGATCGAGATCCTATTTTGTCAGAGGGGCCCTGGCATTACCATAACGATCTGATGATACTCCAACAGGCGGATCATACTAACACTGCTGTGAATACGAATTTCGAGCATATCACACTCTGGATCCAACTGCATAATATGCCAATCGCATATATGGATTCACCAATCATTCGGCGGATTGGAGAACAAATTGGTACTGTTCTAGAAGTTGATGATAATCGGGGGAGCACGTATATTGGCCGGTATGCACAAGTTAAAGTTACTAGATCCATTTTTGCACATCTGGTGCGCTGTGTCCCACTCAAAATCGAAGGTATGGAGGAGGAGCAACTTATCCTGGTATTATATGAAAAGCTTCCTAACCATTTCTGCTATGCCCGCGGCAAAATGGGACACTACTTGAAAGATTACGATGGGGACGACGAGCAGAAGACGAACCCTGGTTTTGGAATATGGCTTAAGGCGGGTAGAGGTATTGACTACCGACGCAATGACTTTCCCCGTTTAACTACCAGACCCCCGCTGGCAACCCCTGCGCCTGGCCCTCGGTGAAATCTCAATGGCCTCGGCCCCCTCCCCGCAGCTTTGCCCATGATCCTCCTGCACCACAAGAATTGGCCCTTTCTAAAGATCATGAGGCCATGAGGTTTAACGTTTTGGAGGAACAAAGGGATGATGACCTCTCGAGTGAAGACTCCATGCACGATGAGCAAGAAAAGCCCCATGTCATGGAGTGTACTGATCCGGCTCCTACTGAAAGCCCTATGGATTTATCATCAGAGCCCGCTAAGCTACAGTTGGTGGTGATCTCCCAAGCCCAACCTGTTGGGGAGGAGATTGTGTATAACAAGGAGGCGATGGGGGATGTCTGTGTCCCAACAAAAGTTTTAGAATCACCCAGGGGCAACCAAAGTACAGGCACCCCTAAGAAAGCTATAAGTGGTGGTGGCGACTACAAATCTCCAATGACCAAGGCCCGGCTCAACCCTTCTGGACGGGGTTGGAAACGACTCGCGAGAAACTCTCCGAGCTCTAGCTCGAAGGAACTCGAAGAGAAGAATGAGGGCAATAAAAATGAGCTTAAACGCAAAAGTGATGGAATAGGGAGGAAAAAGACAAAGGTCCCTCGTTTTAATGACGAATACAAGATTTTAACTGATTCAACGGCGACGACTGCTGAGTAGTCCCACCGATCGCCATGAATACCATAGTATGGAATGCACGGGGGTTGGGGAGCTCCCGTGCATTCCACGAACTCCGCCGACTAGTTGTCGGCTTCTCTCCACATGTCCTTTTTATTTGTGAATCTAAAGTCACTAATAGTAAATGCAATCGGTGGCGAAATATTTTGGGTTTTGATGGCCAGCTGGTGGTCGATGCGAGGGGAGCAAGCGGTGGGCTGATATTATTTTGGAAACACTCGTGCACTGCCACTATTACAAGCTATTCGGAGGGGCACATTGACTGTGTTATTCAGTCCACTTATTTTTCTTGGTGTTTCACCGGATTCTATGGTAATCCTGAAGTCCAGAAACGCACACAATCATGGGAGCTCCTGAGGAGAATTGCTTGCAGTGGGTCGATGGACCTACCATGGATTGTTGGAGGCGACTTCAATGAAATTACTTGTAGGGCAGAAAGTTGTCATCGTGGGCGAAGACCGTGGCCCCAAATGCGGAATTTCAATTGTGCTCTTCATTTTTGTAGACTGAAGTCTATGGCGTGTGATACTAAATTCACATGGTATAACCAACGTAAGGGTGATGCAGCCAGGTTTTTACAGCTTGATAGATTCGTACTTAATGGGGTGGTGGATGATCTTCTTGAGTGGGGGGAGGTCAAGGCTCTGGACCCTCACGGGTCAGATCATCTCCCATTATTTCTTTGTCTGTCTCAAAAGGATAATCAGGTGATTAAAGGCAAGGGTAAGAAAAGATTCTACTTCGAACAAAAGTGGTTCTTGGATAAAAATTTCGCAGCGGATTTGATGATGCAATGGACGTACTGGAGCCCACAACCCCTGCATGAACGTCTCGATTATTGCCTCAAGCATTTGAAGGTGTGGTCCAAGAATAAGTTTGAGAAGCCTACTAAAGAGCTGTTTGAACTGCGGAAGAAGAGACTACACATTCTGAATTTCAAGCAGGCGGATAAGTCCTTTGAGTCTGAGCTCAAAAGGATAACAAAGGAGATCGAGAGGGTTACGGAAGCCGAAGAAATCCACTGGAAACAACGCTCTAAAGTTAACTGGTTGGCACTCGGAGACCGGAATTCTAAATATTTTCATGCCTTTGCCAGTCACAGGAAGAAGAAAAACCATATTGCTGCTTTACGGAGAGCCGATGGGATGATGGTTAAAAATGAAGAGGAGATGGCAGCCATCGTCCATGACTTTTTTGCAGATTTGTTCTCATCGAGCAGATCGAATTCTGGTCAGATTTCCGAAGTCACCAACACTATATCTAGAGTCCTTGGTGAGTCTTCCCAGACAGATTTAGCTCAACCTTTCACAGCTAAAGAGGTGAAGAAAGCTATTTTCCAAATGCACCCGAATAAAGCCCCAAGCCCGGACGGCTACCCTCCCATTTTTCCACAAATTCTGGGGAGAGATCGAGGATGGGGTGACTAACGAGGTGCTCAAAGTGCTTAATGGAGAAATCAGTGTTCAGCCGTGGAATAAAACGCTTATAGTCCTTATTCCCAAAGTCAAGAAGCCTAAGGATCTAAAAGAGTTCAGGCCAATTAGCTTATGCAACACATCGTATAAGATCGTGGCGAAGGCTTTGGCTAATCGACTTCGTACAGTGCTTAACTTGGTGGTTGACGAATCTCAGAGTGTTTTTATCCTGGGTAGACTGATCTCTGATAACATTTTATTGGGATATGAATGCTTGCACTGGATTCGTAATAAGAAGCATGGTAATGAGGGTTTTGCTGCGACAAAGCTCAATATGAGCAAGGCCTATGACCGCGTGGAATGGAGGTTTTTGAAAGATCTTATGCTTGTTATGCGATTCCCAAAACTTATGATCGATCTTGTGATGCAATGTATCTCCACGGTGGAATTCTCCTTTGTGATTAACGGTAAAGTGCATGGCAGGCTTACACCTTCTAGGGGGCTCCGACAAGGCTGTCCATTGTCCCCTTTTCTGTTCGTCATTTATGCTCAAGGCTTTGCTTCCCTTATCCGGAGTTTTGAGAATCAGGGTCTTATCAGTGGGATTTCCATTGCTCGGTATGCTCCCTCTATTACAAATTTATTTTTCGCGGATGACAGTTTGGTTTTCCTCAAGGCCACGCGCGAGGAGGTTGATAACTTTGGAGATATTCTGTCTTTATATGGCAAAGCCTCGGGGCAACTTATCAATTCTAATAAATCCACCATTATCTTTAGCCCCAATGTCAATCAAACGACCATCGATGCGGTCATTGGTTCGATTGGGTTCCGGGAAACTCGTGGTCATTCGTTGTATTTGGGACTCCCAACTTTCATTGTCCGCAAGAAACGTCTCCAGTTCGACTACCTCCGTGATCGTGTGGTGCAAAAAATTCAAACTTGGGATCCTAATTTATTTTCAGCTGGTGGTAAGGAGGTTTTGATCAAATCTGTTCTTCAATCTATACCTACTTACGCCATGTCTTGCTTTCGCTTACTGGTGGGTCTCTGCACTGATATTGAACGTTGTTGTGCCAATTTCTGGTGGGGTGATACGGAGAAATGAAAAAAACTACATTGGGCTGCCTGGCATAAACTCTGTGAACCTAAGTCGAGAGGGGGACTCGACTTTAGAAGGCTTATTCAGTTTAATCAAGCGCTTCTAGCTAAGCAAGCCTGGAGGCTTATCAAATTTCTGAATTCTCTCTTGGCTAGGGTCCTGAAACAGCGGTATAATCGTGATGTGGATATTTTGAATGCCCCCACTCATTCGATCTGCTCTTTCTCTTGGTGTTCGATCTGCTAGGGGCGGGAGCTGATTGCGCAAGGTCTTCGTTGGAAAGTCGGTGATGGTAAGAGAATTTCGACTTTCAGAGATAAATGGATTCCGGGTCTAGGCAGCTGGGATGAAAGAAATGATAGCCCAATGACAGTGGCAAACTTCTTTTCCAACATTAATAGAAGTTGGGACGTGCCCAAACTGAGACTGCATTTTCTGGAGTTTGTCACGAGCAGCATCTGCTCTATTGAGCTTTCGGACGAACAGATGGTGGACAAGAGGTTTTGGGCGTCTGAGGAAAAGGGGCGCTATATTGTGAAATCGGGTTACTTGTGTGCAACGAATTATTATGCGCCGCACTCTTTTTCTTCGTCGTTTCACAACATTGGCTAGTGGAAAAAGTTTGGACTCTGGATTTACCCCCCAAGGTGAAGGTTTTTGCATGGAAAGCTCTCCATAACTTCATTGCCTGTGACGACAATTTGGCTAGGCACCATGTACCGATTTCTGGGATCTGCTACTGGTGTAAAAGTGATTGGGGAACTACAACCCATTGTCTTATTTGGTGTGAGAAGGTACGTGAGCATTGGAAGATTTTGGATTTCTGGGCTGATATCAAAGGGCTGAAACAGGTCTCTCTGGAAGATATTAGCCGACTGGTTCTTGAGAAATGGGATTTTGAAGGTCTTGAAAGGTGGTTTTTTAATATTTGGATGATATGGAAACTCTTGTGCGAGCTGAAACATGGTACTAATGCAGTTGAGGATAGGTTTGATTTTATGCATGGGGATACTCTTCTGGCCTCGTTCCACAAGGCGCGAAAGCAGGTGGCTCTTGAGCAAAGTGCTATGCCGCATGAAGGTGATGATTTCTGGTATCCTCCACCGCGACAAGTCCTTCGCCTTGATGTGGACGTTGCTTTTAAAGAGCACGGACAACGGCTTGATGTGGGCTTCATTCTCCGCGATTTCACAGGCTCTATTGTCGCTGCTGGCTGTCAATCTTTTGGATATACGGCGACGGTCCTCCTCGGTGAGTTACATGCCATGCTTGTTGTGGTGGATTTCTGTCTCCAACATGACTACGGGCCGGTGGTTATTTTCTCGGACTCTCTTCTTGCTATTCACACCCTCTATGATTCTCATCATGGCACAGAGTCTCTATGCGACGATCTTTTGGAGGCTTTTGCTCATCTCGTGAAACTGTGGTTCTTGATTTTCTTCATTCACGCTGTGAGGCCAATCGTGCTGCTCACGAGCTTGCTAGTGTTGGTGTCTCTTGTACGGATGCTTTGATCTGGAAGTCGGCGTTCCCTGCCTGGCTTTCGGATATCGCTCTTTTCGATATGAAGTAATATATGTGTTCGTCTTTTCCCTTAAAAAAAAAATGGAACGTACGACTATTTGGTAAAAACATATTATTAATAACTCTGTAACATATTATTAATAACTCTGTATTTTTTTTGAAGTATTTATTACTGTTGTCAATTAATTTAAATAATTTAGCATGATTTTGGTTTGGCTTATGCTCTCACATTTGTGGCCTACCATTTGATCAATTTGGAAGTAAATAAACAGCCGTCCAAATGGACTTGGAAGATTCGAGACAACTTGGGAATTTTTTGTTTGTTACATGTGAATTCTTGTACATGTGTCGGTTACGTTGGCAAAGAGTCATCCATATTGAATGTGTGAACCAAAATAAGTCAACAAAAATTAAAGTGACTAAAATTGCATATATTTAGATGCATCTATTTCATAATAGTAAATAGCTTTTGCTCCCACACGTTGAAAAAAGATTCATGAATAACGTCGCGCGTTATGTCCCTTCACCCTTGTCGACCTAGTAGAGTAGGGGGTGGCAAAATGAGCAAAATAATTAGTGCATTTTCTATTCTCAAAAAAAAAAAAAAAAAGATTTAGTGTACTTTCTTTTTTCTTTTTTCCAAATTTTTTTTCCCATCTTATTATGGGTATAAAGCAAACGTAGATTCTATAATAATATATTTTCGGCTTGATTAGATGATTACATGCCACTATGAGTTGTGATAAAATAGCGCTTTCTTTGTCAAGAAAATAAAATATTGAGATAGAATGAAGATGAGGTGGATAAGCCAACACACTACTAACAATAGCATGAATGAGTTGCAACTTGCAAGAACAAAAAAATTAAAATACATACTGTATTTGTTTTGCGTGAATATTAAATAATGTGAAGAAGAAAAATAGAAGGAAGATGAGGTGGATAAGGCATCTAGGGAGGGGAGAAATTAGGCTAGGATACCCCCACAAAATATATTCACAATCGACAAAAGTGGCGGCTTTCCCGCATTAGGATTTTACCTTAGAAATCCCCAATTTTTTGTTCTGACAAACAAACAGATCCTAAAATTTCTACTATGTTATTAATTAGTGAAGTCACATTAACATCATGTTTTTAGAATTTTAGGACATGTAATTAACTTGTTTCAACTACTCTTCTACACTATTCCATCCAACTATGATTGCAATCCACGAATTATAGACCCGGTTAGGTATTATTGATCAATCACCTTAAATTCTTTCTTTTTAAAAGCAATCACTAATGACCCAATAATTTTATCTTCAATGCCATTTAGTAATTACTGTACAATGTAAAGTAAGAAACAATAAACTTCATGATTCTGCTAATGCTTGCAAATTGAAATCGTTCAATGAATACTTCGTGGAAATCAAATGGTGTAGTATTTTTTTAGTAAAATTTATTCTTTGGCAGTCTCTAATTTTTAGTTGACCTATATCTTTAAACCACACTATTATTACGAGTCTGAAATAAAAATATAATTTATTCAATCGCATTTCAAGTAGCAGTTGTGAATCATCCGTCACACTTGCTACACACATTTGATATATATTTAGACATGAACTGCCGAAATATATTAGTTCAATTAACTAAAATCTAGACTCAATTCAGATAAGTCCACTATAAATTGAATCTTGATTTTTTTTTAATATTCTTTTAAAATAGACTAAACTAATATTTCCACAATATCAGAGTATGACACATTTTGGAATTTCTTTCCCCTAGTCAGGCACTTATGATTTTACTCAGAGCATCTGCCAATTATATTAACTTATGTAAATATTTTATCGGCGAGCGTTTACTTAGTGATAGGATAATTTAAAGAGGTGGTCTGGGTACACCTAGGTGTACCGTACAATCGCATTATATGTTCACTTAAATTAACTTTGACCCACACCTTGATTTGAATCCATATCCTGACCCAACCCATATAAATAATACTATTCTGGATACGGGTCAACCCGGTTGTACGGTACACCCAGGTTGGTGTTTACGGAACCAACACCTAAATCTATGAAAGGAAACGTAAAATTCTACCTAGTCGAGAAGGCTGGAAAGAGTAAAAAGAGTTGATCGGGAACCTTGCTCAAGAGAGAAAACAATTGCAGTATTCGAAAATATGAGATAGCGTAAGAAATAATACACGAGCTCGGACCCTATTTATGGATTTACAAGCGGAGGGGTAAAATAGTAAAAACATCTTCGGTGCATGCGTCCTGCGTGGTGGAAGGGTACGTTGGTAATTTCGATAATACGCGGGAGACCTTCCCGCGCGTTTATTGGCTCCTCTGAGGGAAATGTCTTCTCTGGCGAAGGCGTCTTCTCTGGTAATATTGACATCTCTGGCATGAGGGACTCCTCTGGTAAACACGTCCTCTCTGGCAAGGGCGTCTCCTCTGGCGGTAGTGACTTCTCTGATGGAGTTGACTTTTCTGATGACGATGACCTCCCTGACGATGATGACCTTTCCCGCGCGGATGATTTCTCTGGAGGAGAGGGCTCCTCTGTCAAGAATGACTTCTCTGGTGCGGATGACTCCTCTGGCTAGAGTCATTCCTCTGATGGATGAAATCCTTCTGGTATAAATGGTTCTTCTGACCCATACGGCTCCTCTGATGAGAGTGGTTCCTCTGATTTGTACTCTCTCCCTACTCTGCATATATTGCTCCTCACCAACCACTCCCCCCTCTAGTCTGGTTGAACCGGGTATTCTTCGTGTTCAACCAGTGGTGTGTTATCAGCATCAAAGCTTTGTTATTTTCCTTGGCCCCTGTAAATCATAAAGACATAAGCATTTTGACATTATGAGAGAATAAAAAGAAGCCCTGTAAATTGTTCTCTGGCGTTTTTGTTACTCCCACCCCCTGGTCTGGCTAGTTCACTCTGGAGAGATGCAACTAGTCAGAGGACTCGCCCGCGTGGATGACGTCATCCGCATTAAATGTCTGCCCAGTCTACAGTATTTTCCCCGTACCCCGAGGTTACTTTTTAACCTTCGCGTCCTTTCGCCTTTCCGTAAAAATTCTCATCCGTTGATTTCTTCCGTATGCCACGTGCCGTTCATCCCGCGTGCTGGTGGTTACCCGCGTACAATCTTACTTAGCCGATTCGAACTCCCCTTTTGTCACTATTCTTCTTCTCCAAGTTTTCCGAGCGAATTTTCTGCATTTTTCGGCGATTTCCTCACTGTTCCGGCATTCTCCCACGACCCTTCTGCTCCAGGTTTTACCGTCCATCTTTTTCCGGTCTAGGTAACTCGCGTATCCTCTTCACTGCAATTTTGTATTTAATCGTAGTGTAGTGGTATAACTGTTGGTGCTCTGATTGAGCGTGCTAGAAACCCTAGGGTTAACATCTCCCATCATGGCCTGCACCTCCGCCCCTCAACCCTCTCGCTCGCCCTCTCCTTCTGCCCAAGACCCTTCATCTTCCTCCCCAACGCGGACAGATCCTGAAAATCTTCCTTCCCCCTCTACTTCTGACGAATCTCAAACTGCACCTCCTCCTTCTCCACCTAGGAGAAAAGGGAAAAAGCCCCGCCTACCCCCCAAACGTATTCCTCCATCCCGCCTTAGTGTCGCGGAGGTGGAAAAATTGAAAAGCAAATGTAGGCGTCCTGATGGTTTAAAATTCGAGGCCTTTTGTAAGGATTCAACGCCTCCTGAAAGCCTTCGTCATCCCAAGGTGATAGTTGTTTGGAAAGCTCAAATAGATGCTGGTTTGAGACTCCCTCCTCCTATTCTGCTGGTTGATGTTTGTAACTATTTTCACATCCCCTTTTTTCAAGTCGCTCCTTCTGCCATTCGGAGATTATATGCCTTTCACGTTTTGTGCCGCGCTCACGGTGTTGGGGACACCGCCAAATTGTTCTGTCAGACCCAGACTCTCCGCATGCAGGGCAATCCCCTGTATAGCTTTGCTGCTCACCCGAAATATCCTACCACCTTCCTTTCCTCTCTGAATTCTTTCGATAAGGGCTTTCCTGAAATATTATTGTTATGTGCGCACCCCTTTCGGCAACTGGCGCGATTATGGTGCTTCGGAGCTGGAATGGCATACAAGTCGCACTACTTATAAACCAGCCTCTTCCGAAGTCCCTTCTACTCGTGACCAGAATATTATAGCTCACCTTAATGCTATGAATAAGGCCCACCCTCTAGACTGTAGGTACCTGGCCGAGAACAATTCCTCTCTGGCATATAATGGTCTGTTTCCCCTGTATCCAGAGAGATCAATAGGTAAAAAATATACATTAGAAAATACATTAGCTCTTGTTACCCTGCTTTTAATGGTGTGAAATTTTGGTTTGCAGATATGTCTTGGAGATCGAAATGTGGGGACAATTTGCCTGACACCCCTTCTCTTGCTGGCCGAGGAGCACATGGCCCAAGCGGTTCTGCTTTCAGAACAAGTCCCTCGGAGCAGCCTGCTGGTTCCCAACTGATCCCCATTCCCCCTGTAGTTGAAATCCCAGAGGGGAACGTGGAAGCCTCGCGCCCCTTTGATGCGGAGGAAGTTGATGCGGGTGCTCTTGTTCACAGGGGGAGGCACTCCAGTGCTGGTGATGCCGCTGGCACTCGTGAAGAAGATGTCCAAGTCGTGGATATCACCGATGAGATTCCTTCACCTGATTCGGCTCCCGATGCCACCCTTGCTGATCTTACGAAGAAGAGGAAGAGAGGTTCCCTGATCTCTGTGGGTGAGAAGGAGAGACAGGAGGGCCTAAAAAAGGCTGGCAAGTCCTCAGAGCCAGCGAGGAGGTCTGCTGGTGGTGTGAAGATTCTCACTCCTGCTGGGGACAAGGGCAAAGGGCCAGCGAAGAAGTCAGCTGGTAGTTCCAAGGCTCTCCCCTCTGCCGGTGGAAAGGGTAAGGGCAAAGCGGTGGTGCCCTCGACTGACGAACCAGAGGATCTTGTTCCTGGGCCGATTTCGAGTTTATCGGGGCAGGAATTGATTGACGCCTTGATAGCTCGTGTCCACTCAAAGGACCAAGAGAAGATGGGGAAGCTGCCCCGACCGGCTTTAGCTACTCAGCTCTGCCGGTTGGCTCTTCAGGTATCCTGCATCTTATGCTCCTTATTAAGAATTTTTTAAATTACTAACCTTTTTACGGTTTTGTCGGAACCCCTTTTATCTTCTTGCAGGTGGAGTCGGGGATGTGGGGGGCTGTTAAGTGCCTTCATGACTACGAGATGGCTGAGAAAGAACGGGAGAAAGAACAGGCGGACATCGCCAAGCGTGATGATGATGTCGCCGGGGTAGTAGAGCGTCTGAGTAAAGCTGAAGCGGAGATCGCTGATTTGAAAGATAAATTAGCTCAGGTGGAGGTGGAGAGAGCGTCCTTGGCCTCCGAGTTGTCGAGAGCCACAAAGGAGAGCCACGAAAGCTTAGCCAGGTTCAAAGCTGGTTATGAAAGAGACTACAGGGAAGCCAGGCGGGGTTGGAAGAGGATACTTGTGGAAGCTCAGAACCGCGCGTTCGTTCTGGGGGCTCGAGATCAACGCCTGGAGTATTTCTTGTCTCCGCGGGGTCAACACTTCCTGGGGTTGATGCTGGAAGGTACTCTGGAGGCTTTCAAAAAGACTCCCGAGTACTTGGCGGATTTTGGACCCCTCTTTGCTTATGTGATAGAGCAAACAGCTTCCAAGGCATTGGAGATGGCGGGGGCCACCCCGGAGCAACTTGCCACTTTGAATTTCAAAGCCCTGATGGATAATCTCCAGGATGAGGAGATAAATAAGCGGATGGGGATCCCTGAGCATTCTCCAGAGAAGTCAGAGTGGTGGTACCCGGTGCTAGAGAAAGCCATTCCCTATTTTTCTCTTGGGATTGGATCTGACTTGCTACCCTCTGCTCCCATATATACGCCTGCGTTCTCTGCTGCCCTGGCACGCTTTGTGAACCGGCTGCGGGATCCCTCTGGCGAGAGTCCTCGAACATTTTCTCAGTTCGGCCTGGAGCCTCCCCTGCCCTCTGACTTAGCGGCTTCTGCCTTCATCGACTCTGCCTCTTCCTCTGCCGCGGTGGAACAGCTGTTCAACCTGTATCAGAATGAGGATCTGTATGTGCAGGAGGCTGCACCGTTGTTGGATTTAGGAGTTCGTCTTCCCCAAGCGAAGGAGACTGGCCTGTTGCCCGTGTTCTCAGAGAAAACTATTTCGGGTCATGCTTCTGCAAGTGGTGTTCCTTCCCGGGCTCCCTCTGCCTCTGCTCCCGTCTCCTCTGCTGTTGCCCAAGCTGCCCCTGTTCCTCCCTCTTGATGTTTCCCCTTTCTCTCCTGACTTTACCAAAAGAGAATTTTGTAACTCTTTAATTTGTACCAATTAAACACTTACCGCCGGTTTTTGATGTACAGCTTTGCTTCTTGCGCGTGCTTTAGTGAAATTTCGTTCCCCTCCTTGCTTCTTTTATCTCTGTTATTTGTGTTGTTTTCGCTGCCTGTTGAGGTGGGGGCTTATATTTCCGTCTTTCCCCTGTTGATTTGAATTGGTTTATTATGATTGTTGTTGATGCTTCTCTAATCCCCTCCCTTGGAATTGCTTTAATTTCTTGTGATGACTCCTTTTCTGCGGATTGAGATGACTCCTCTGGCGAGGATCGTGATGACTCCTCTGACGAGGATTGTGATGACTCCTCTGGCGAGGATTATGATGACTCCTCTGGCGAGGATTGAGATGGCTCCTCTGGCGAGGATTGAGATGACTCCTCTGGCGAGGATTGTGATGACTCCTCTGGCGAGGATTGAGATGGCTCCTCTGGCGAGGATTGAGATGACTCCTCTGGCGAGGATTGTGATGACTCCTCTGGCGAGGATTGAGATGACTCCTCTGGCGAGGATTGTGATGACTCCTCTGGCGAGGATTTGGTTAATTCTTCTAGGAAGGATTTCACCGCCTCCTCTGACGAGGATTTGGTTGACTTCTCTGAAAAGGATTTCACCGCCTCCTCTGACAAGGATTTGGTTGATTTCTTTGCTGGCGATTTCGTGCTTCCCTTCCAAGCTGCTTCCCATCCGCGCTGCTTCCCATCCAAGCTGCCTCCCATTCAAGTTTGCACACTCTGCGCGGAGCATGGAAGACCCGGAGGGTGCAACCAACTTTCGCGGCTTACGATTAAATAGTAACCCTCTGCGTGGAGCATGGAAGGCCCGGGTGGCGCGACCAACTTTCACGGCTTACGATTAAATAGTAACCCTCTGCGTGGAGCATGGAAGGCCCGGCTGGCACGACCAACTTTCACGGCTTACGATTAAATAGTAACCCTCTGCGTGGAGCATGGAAGGCCCGGCTGGCACGACCAACTTTCACGGCTTACGATTAAATAGTAACCCTCTGCGTGGAGCATGGAAGGCCCGGCTGGCACGACCAACTTTCACGGCTTACGATTAAATAGTAACCCTCTGCGTGGAGCATGGAAGGCCCGGCTGGCACGACCAACTTTCACGGCTTACGATTAAATGAACACCCTGCACGAGGCTTGGCAGACCCGGGGGGTGCACACCACCTCTCGTGACTTACGGTTAAGGACAACCTCTGCGCGGAGCATGGAGGACCCGGGGGGTGTAACCAACTTTCGCGGCTTATGATTATGTGCCACCTCTGCGCGGAGCATGGAAGGCCCGGATGGCGCGACCAACTTTCGCGGCTTACGATTGAATAGTAACCCCCTGCACGGAGCATGGAAGACCCGGAGGGTGCGACCAACTTTCGTGGCTTACGGTTAAAGGTCCACCCTGCACGGAGTTTGGCAGACCCGGGGGATGCACACCACCTTCCATGGCTTACGGTTAAGTGGACACCCTGCACGAGGCTTGGCAGACCCGGGGGGTGCACACCACCTCTCGTGACTTACGGTTAAGGACAACCTCTGCGCGGAGCATGGAGGACCCGGGGGGTGTAACCAACTTTCGCGGCTTACGATTATGTGCCACCTCTGCGCGGAGCATGGAAGGCCCGGTTGGCACGACCAACTTTCGCGGCTTACGATTGAAAGAACACCCTGCACGGAGCATGGAGGACCCGGGGGGTGTCACCAACTTTCGTGGCTTACGGTTAAAGCAACCTCTGCGCGGAGCATGGAAAACCCGGGGGGTGCAACCAACTTTCGCGGCTTATGATTAAGTGCTATCTCTGCGCGGAGCATGGAGGGCCCGGGTGGCGCAACCAACTTTCGCGGCTTACGATTGACAGGAACACCCTGCACGGAGCATGGAGGACCCGGGGGGTGCCACCAACTTTCGTGGCTTACGGTTAAAGCAACCTCTGCGCGGAGCATGGAAAACCCGGGGGGTGCAACCAACTTTCGCGGCTTACGATTAAGTGCTATCTCTGCGCGGAGCATGGAAGGCCCGACTGGCACAACCAACTTTCGCGGCTTACGATTGTCAGCAACCTCTGCGCGGAGCATGGAGGGCCCGAGTGGCACAACCAACTTTCGCGGCTTACGATTGTCAGCAACCTCTCTGTTCTGGTGGAGCGTAATTCCTCTGATTTGCCCTAGTCTTGCTGAGAAGCGCTTTTTGAATTTAAAAATTGGGACCTACGGGTATACACCCTACTCCCCCCTCTGGTGACATGTGCAATACTCTGTTATGAACATGTTGGCCCAATTATTTCTTACACCCTTCTCCGGCCCATAAGCTCATGCGGGCCCATTATCCCTTAGCCCCTTTCTTAAGCCCAGAATCGCCTCTATATATATCCTCTTCCGATCCTTCCAACCCTGGATTCTGTTGATGTTTTGCCTCCCTAGATCGGTTGTAAGGCACTCAGGTAAGGGAATTTCCCCTCTAAACACTCACATCCCTGAGGTCTCCGCCTTTTCCCCTGTGCTTCTGGTGTAGATCTCTAACTTCGTGGTTGTAACGAGTGGAGTTCCCTTGCTTGAGTGTTTTATAACCAGGCTTCCCAGATCTAGACGTTGACTTCCCTGATTTGAGCGTTGATTCCTCAGATCTGAGCGTTGGTTCCTCAGATCTGACCCTTGGTTTGTTCCTCTTCTGTATTTCTTTTTTGTAGCATTTTGACTTGCTTATTTTCCTTGATATTCTGCAGACACAAAGTGAAGTTGAAGTAGATCTGAGAGGTGAGCGTATCCTAGCCACGAAGAAGAACTCAGAGTGTTGGATTATGGAAGAAAAGACGTCCATCCCTGATGCTTGCTTTCCCTTTGACCTGCTAAGAAGCAGTTTTTGTATTTGTTTCTCCCTTGTCCTGCTAAGAAGCAGTTTGCATTTTGAATTTAAAAATTGAGGATTATGGGTATACACCCTACTCCCCCCTCTGGTGACATGTGCAGTGCTCTGCACGAACATGTTAAGTAGCATATGTAATGTAAGAAAACAAAAATTGAAATAAACAAACACAACACCAGGGAATTCCCTAGAACCACATATCTGTTTTATTGATATTATGGCCCCGGACCTCGTTAAAACCCCTGTGGGGAAAAAGAGTATCCGGTCTACAAAGCGGTCATTCCTGCTAAGAAGCAGTTATACATAGAACTTTTTAAGTGTGTTTATATTCCATGGCCTGGGGAGAGCTCTGCCGTCTGAATCCGACAGTATGTATGCACCGCCTCCCAAGACCTCTGTGATGATGTATGGCCCTTCCCAATTGGCTTCGAACTTACCCACCGCCTTTAATGCATCAGCTCGCTTGAGAACCAAATCTCCCTTCGACAATTTCCTCACTCTGACCCGTTTATCATATCCCGCTTTGATAATGCCTTTGTACTTGGCCGCTCTGATACGGGCTTCCTCCCTCTGTGCTTCCACCAAGTCCAGCTCTGCTCGGCGGAGCTCCTCATTGTGCTCAGTGTCATACGTGGTAATCCGGTATGATTCTAGTCGTGCCTCTGCTGGTATCACCGCATTGGATCCATACACCAGCGTGAATGGTGCCTCCCCTGTCGCCGTTTTTGGACTGGTTCGATGAGCCCAGAGGACGGTGTCCAGCTCTTCTACCCACTTCCCTCTGCTCTGAGTTAGCCTCTTCTTGATTCCCTCACATATGGTCCTATTAGCCAATTCTACTTGTCCATTTGCCTGTGGATGAGCCACCGAGACAAAACGCTGTGTGATATCCATTCGGTCGCAGAAATCCGCGATCCTTTGCCCCGTGAACTGAGTCCCGTTATCAGACACGATAATGCGTGGCACTCCGAATCTGCAACAGATATTCCTCCAGATAAAACGTTCCACTGTAACTTCATCGATCTTGTTCACGGCCTCAGCTTCGACCCATTTGGAAAAATAGTCCACTGCCACAATGAGAAAGCATTTCCCTCCAGGTGCTGTAGGTAGCTTCCCGACTATATCAATGCCCCATTTATCGAACGGACAAGCAGCGTACATTACACCCATGGGCTCCCCTGGTATGTTGATTTTCCCGGCATGCCGCTGGCAAGCTTCACACTTGCGGACAAACTCTCTGGCTTCCTGGTTGATGTGAGGCCAATAAAAACCTGCCCGAATTATCTTGCGTACAAGGTCTCGAAATCCGGTATGCCCGCCGCAGCAACCTGCATGAATCTCTTTCAGAGCAAAGTTAGCTTCCTCTGGCGATAAACATTTTAGCAGAGGTTGAGTAAAAGATCTTTTGAAGAGTTGATCATTGATTAGGCAGTAATTTTCATAGCGAGCCCTCTGGTTGGACTCTCTGCTTAGTCGTTCCCCTGTCTTCAGAAAGTGTATAATCGGAGCCCGCCAATCATCTCTGATCTCTACCGAGAATACCTGCGAAGTTTCCATCTCTCTGGTGTCACAAAGTAGAATGATCTCGTCGCTCCAAGTTTGCTCAACTGCGCTAGCCATGCGCGCCAGTAGGTCGGCCTTCGTGTTTTCTTCCCGAGAAATCTGTTCGAGCTTGAACTCCATGAATTTTTCTTTCATTTCGCTAATTTTTGTATGGTACGCCTTCATCCTCTGATCCTTGACACTGTAACCTCCCGAAAACTGTTGTGCAACCAGCTGGGAATCTGTCTTTATAATAACGCACTCAGCTTTAAGCTCTGATAGGATATGAGCCCCTCTGACCACGGCCTCATACTCCGCCTCATTGTTAGATAACCGACAGGTGAATTTGATGGCGAACTGGTATGTCCCATAACCTGGCGAAGTAATATAAACCCCGATTCCGCACCCCTCTTTTGTCACTGACCCATCCACATAAGCCACCCAGAACTCTGGTATGGGACGACGAGTTGTTTCTTGTATGAAGTCTGCCAATGCCTGCGCCTTGATCGCCGTTCGTGGCTCGTACTCTACATCATATTCCCCTAGTTCCACAGCCCATTTGACCATTCTTCCCGACAAATCCGCGCGCCCCAAAACTTGTTTAAAAGGTAAAGATGTGCGTACCACCACTCGATGTGAAAGGAAATAAGGCCTCAGCTTTCTTGCCGTGATCATGACCGCCAGAGCCGCCTTCTCGATCTCTGTGTAGTTGAGCTCAGGGCCCTGAATAATTCTGCTGACAAAATAAATAGGTCTCTGATGACTTCCTTCCTCTCTGATTAGCACAGAGCTGATTGACTCCTCCCCCATAGCTATGTATAAATACAACGTTTCTCCCAGAACCGGCTTGGTCAGGGTTGGGAGTTTCGCTAGGTATACTTTAAGATCCTCAAATGCCGCGCGGCATTCTTCTGTCCACAAAAACTTTGTTCCCTTCCTCAGTACCTTGAAAAACGGCATGCTCCGTTCTGCCGATCTCGATATAAACCTGCTTAGGGCAGTGATACGCCCGTTCAGAGTCTGCACCTCCTTGATTCCTCTAGGCGGTGTCATTTCCAAAATAGCTTTGACCTTGTCGGCGTTGACCTCAATCCCTGCTGGTGTGACTTTATACCCCAAGAATTTCCCTGTTGTGACCCCAAAAGTGCACTTGGCTGGGTTCAACATGAGTCTGTGATCTCTGACTACTGTGAAAATTTCTTCCAGATCCGCCACATGGTCCTCTGCCCTGTTACTCCGTACGAGCATATCGTCTACGTATACTGAGATATTCTTAGCAAGCTGTTCTTTGAAAATTTTCTCCATCATCCGCTGATATGTGGCTCCTGCATTCTTCAGACCGAACGGCATACTCTTCCACCCATATACGCCACAACAGACGGCAAAGGCCGTTTTGGCGATGTCTCCCCTGTTCATCTTTACCTGATGATACCCTTGGTACGCATCCATCATGGATAATAAGGCACATCCTGAAGTGGAGTCCACCAATTGGTCAATCCTCGGCAGAGGATAGTGGTCCTTCGGACAAGCGGCGTTTAAATCTCGGAAGTCCACACACATCCTCCAGGTGTTTGTCTTCTTGGGTACCATCACTGCGTTTGAGATCCACTCTGGGTATTGCACTTCCACAATATGCCCAGCTTTCAATAGTTCATAGACCTGCTCTCTGATGGCAGCGTCCTTTTCAGCCCCAAAATTCCTTGTCCGTTGTTTTACTGGCTTGACCTTAAGGTCCACGTTGAGGCAATGCTCCGCCAACCCTCTATCGATTCCCTTCAAATCTGCGGTGCTGAAAGCGAACACATCCGCATTTCGCCGGAGACAACCAATGAGCTCTTCTCTGACTTGATCACTCATGGCCGATCCAATCTTAGTCTGGAAGCCCTCTTTCCCTGGAAATAACTCTATCATATTGCAAACATCGCTAGTGGACACCAGCGCGGTTTTCTCTGTGGAGTCTCTGTCTTTTAATAAATCCGCCAACTCTTGGCGCTCCTCTGCTGGGGCATGCACCTCGCCCACTTTCCCCCTCTTCCGGGCGTTCGCCCCCTCTGTCCATCTTTCCCTTTTCTGCCCTGCTGACTGTGTGAGCATTTGCACGTGGCATGCTTTTGATGTCGTCTGATCGCCACAAACTTCTCCCACTCTTCCACCCTCGATTGGAAACTTCATTTTTAGGTGAAACAAAGAGATAACCGCCTTGAACGCCGTCAAGGCGGGCCGGCCGAGTATGACATTGTACGAGGGTTTGGGCATATCCACCACTAAGAAACGTACCATCCTTGTTTTGTTGCCCGCCACTGTACTGCCAAGGATCAACGGCAGCTCTACATACCCTAGGGGCATGACCATCTCTCCTCCAAACCCAAACAGAGGAGCATTTGTCGGCTCAACATGAGCGTTAATTCCCATATTTTGGAGACATTCCTTGTACAAGATGTTTACAGCGCTGCCCGAATCCACGAAAATACGGTGAATAATGCAGCCGGCGATGTCTGCCGTGATGACCAGCGCATCATCATGTGGATACATTAATGTGCGTATATCCTCTGATCCAAAAGTGATTGCCGGCTCCTCTGCCGCGCTGGTGACTTCCATGACCCTTTTAGGATAATACCCTGCTTTGACTGCTCTGACGACTTGCTTTTTAGCCCTATTTGATGTGGGCATCCCGTTTTCCCCACAAATCATGTGAACTTCCCTCCTATATGGGGGGGGAGGAAGATTTTGTCTATCTGCCCCTTCTCTGCGATTATCCTGGTTATCATCGAGCCTGCGATCTCTGTTGTTGTTCCCCTGCTCTCGTCGCTGATCCCGGTTATTTCTTTGATCCCTCTGATCTCGCTGATCTCTCTGATCCCGCTGATCCCTCTGATCAGTCCTCCTCTGACCTTCATTTCCCCTGTCAATGAAGTGGTCGAGACACCCCTGGCGCACCAATAACTCCAATTGATGCTTAAGATGTCCACAATATTTCGTGTAATGCCCGAAGGAATTGTGATATTCACACAACTTATTGTTAGGCCCTTCCTGCGGCGGCCCAGTCCGGTAAGTCCCTGGTGCCCTAAAGAACGGCTGATCCTTTATTAGATGAAAAATTTCTTCTTGTGGTTTAATCAAGGGCGTGTATTCGGTAAACCGTGTTACTTCATTCACTGTGCGCTGTTGATTAGATGGCATTCCTCCCTGGGGTGGGAGTACCCTAGGAGGCAACCCTCTGAATGGGGCCCTATCTTGCTGTCTTTGTCGTTCGGGTGCTTCCTCAGCTTTCTTGACTCTGTGTTTCTCATTTTCCACCTTCCTCGCCATTTTAGCGTCCTCCAACTGTAGATACCCCGGCAGCCTTGCCATGATGTCATCAAAATCCCTTGCTGGTCGAATTTGTAATTCGTCAAAAAAGATTCCTGGCCTGAGTCCTCTGACATAGGCGCAGTTTTTAATTTGCGATTCTGCCTCTGGCACCTCCAGAGCAGCAAGATTAAACCTTGCTGTGTACTCCCGAAGCGTTTCTCCTTGCTCCTGCTTAATATCCATCAGCGAAAGGGCTGATTTCCCTACCCTCCGTGAGCTCGCGAACTGACGCAAAAAACGAGTCTGTAATTCTTCGAAAGAGTGAATGGAATTTGGGGGCAGCGTCCCAAACCATAACTGGGCTGGTCCAGTAAGGGTAGTGGAGAAGATCCGGCACTTGATGCCCTCCGTGTACATGTGCAACGTAACCAACCCTTCAAACCGATTGAGGTGTACCTCCGGATCGGTAGTGCCATCGTAATCCAGTGAGATGGGCTTGTAGCTTCTAGGTAAGGCATCTGCCAAAATATCGTCCGAGAAAGGACTGCGGTTGTGGATCGGGTGGAACCTCGATGTCTTAGCTCTCTTGTCCCCCTTATGCCTCCCCTGTTCCCTTCTGTCCCTGGGTACTTCATGAGCGTGGCGCTTGTGGACTCTATATTCATGTCTACCAGAGGAATACTCCGGCTCTCTTTCCTCTGATCTCTCTGTGTAGCGCGATTTTTCCGATCGATAGGACTTCTCCACCCGGTGCGATTTTCCTGACCTTTGTTCCCTGTCCTCCCTTCGGGATTTCTCCCTCAGTGATTCCTCCAGATCCTGGAGTTGATGTTTCAGCTGAGACACTTGGTTTTTTAGCCGAGCTTTCTCCCTCGGTCTCTCTTCTTCGAACACCAAGGAGACGGACTGACTATCAGACTCGCCAACCCTCTCCTTTCTCACAACACTGTTGAGTCTGACCCGACTCCCCTCTGGTCTTCTTTCCACTTCCCTGTCAGCCGGGTCC
The DNA here is from genome assembly GCF_028751815.1 of Salvia miltiorrhiza. NCBI lineage: Eukaryota > Viridiplantae > Streptophyta > Magnoliopsida > Lamiales > Lamiaceae > Salvia > Salvia miltiorrhiza. The sequence goes on along the minus strand of NC_080394.1, from coordinate 41,402,858 downwards.
CCTTGCACTTCCAGAGGCATCGCAGCTTGTTTGTTGATTGCTAAAGTGTTTACCTCCTGAGCAGCGGGAGGTGGGGCCTCAACGCCCTGCAGAGTAGCCGTTCCCCCCAGTGGAGCTACAGTGGGAACAGCGGACAACATGGGAGTTCCTAGTGCCTGACGCACAGCGGAGTAGTGAAGCAGCGCCATCATCTGTTCCATCGATCCAAACGTGATTTGTCCCGCTCCAGACGCGGGAGTTAAGCATGGCATGTCAGATCCTGGAGTCACCAGAGCAGATCTCTGGAGGCTTGCATTCAACCCAGTCAACGGAGTGGCGGGGATAGCCTGAAACCCTGGTGGGGCAGTGAAGGTAGCATTGCCCTGGAGGCCCTGGAACAATGAAGGTGGCATCTCAGTGGTGAGAGCAGCGGAGTCGAACTCCCTTTCTAGGTTGCGGTGTGCATCTGATGATCCCATGGTACCTACACATAAACAGAGTGAGAAACCATTCTAACGACGAAAGAATAAACCCCTATTTACCGATTGGAGTCCCAATGTAAGAAATCCAATAAGAAATCCCGGCTTCCGGTGCAGAGACCGTTAAAAAATTCCCTTCCAAGTAATTCTACACTCGGGGAAATAAACCCAGAGTATAGATTGAGAAAACGGGGCCCTCAATAAAACTTCCACAGACGCAAAATACCCAGGGATAAATACAAGCAGAGCTACCACCAGAAGATATGTTAGCACGATTGCATTAAACATAATAAGAAAAGGAATTATGTAAGAGACGAAGCTAATAATTTCGAAGATTAGTCAAGGAAAACATGGAGAAGCATGAATAATCGTTTCCCATAAGTGAAGATCATTCACAAAACAACAATATGGATCTCACCATAATTAAGACAAAGTGTTTAATCATCATATTATTGAGGTAAAACTCTTGTGTCAACGACAATAAACACTCTCGACATCGACGATTAACCACAAAAACCCATAAATTCACAACAAAGAACTCCAATACATCAGGATCAAAGCATAACCTCCCAATTCAATCACCGAAATCGAAGATTAACCACGAAAATCATGGAAAACGCCCATAAACCCCCTCCCTTAAACGAAAAGCATCTATAAACCCCCAGCACAAAGCCAACATAACAAAAACAGGGCAGCAACTCCGATCCAACGGTATAGAACGAAGATTTGTCATTCAGGCAAATGAAGTAACGGTAATTATCAACCTTAAACGAAGAAGACCCACAGATTTAACCACACGAGCCCAAGCACAACGAAGACTAACCATAGAAACCATGGAAACACTGATAAACATCCTTCTTAAATGAAAAATACCAGTAAATTAACAGTATCAGCCTCATCATAACGGAAACAAAACACCATTCCCCGATCCACCGATAAAACACGAGGATTAACCATAAAAACATGGAAAATACAGATAAGCACCATCCGCGAACGACAAACACTCACAGATCAACCACGCAAGCCCAATCATAACCAAAATGGAGTGCTAACTAACACTCTATCGCTGCAAACCCACAAATCCCCAACACAGAGCCAATCATTAAGCAAAAACAGAGCTAAAATTCCATAATTCACCGATAAAACCGTTAGATCTACGAATAATCTCTCCATTCTCCAAAGGAAACTCACATTTGCCCATAATTACCCCGATCCACAGTGAAGAAACGTAAATTTTCCCTAATTCATAATTTATAACCGTCGCCACCTTTTCCCCATGCACAAAAACACAATTGAACGTAGATCTCCCGAACTTGTAAGTAAATTTGCACGAAAACATAAAAACTGATCTACAATAACTTGAAACCTCCGAATGATGGCGTAATTGGGACCTACGCATGCAAATCCGGCGACGATTCCGGATCTGCATACGCAGGGGGTGGAATTCTCACGCCTTAGCCCATTTTTTCCCACAGACGGCGCCAGTTGGTGTTTACGGAACCAACACCTAAATCTATGAAAGGAAACGTAAAATTCTACCTAGTCGAGAAGGCTGGAAAGAGTAAAAAGAGTTGATCGGGAACCTTGCTCAAGAGAGAAAACAATTGCAGTATTCGAAAATATGAGATAGCGTAAGAAATAATACACGAGCTCGGACCCTATTTATGGATTTACAAGCGGAGGGGTAAAATAGTAAAAACATCTTCGGTGCATGCGTCCTGCGTGGTGGAAGGGTACGTTGGTAATTTCGATAATACGCGGGAGACCTTCCCGCGCGTTTATTGGCTCCTCTGAGGGAAATGTCTTCTCTGGCGAAGGCGTCTTCTCTGGTAATATTGACATCTCTGGCATGAGGGACTCCTCTGGTAAACACGTCCTCTCTGGCAAGGGCGTCTCCTCTGGCGGTAGTGACTTCTCTGATGGAGTTGACTTTTCTGATGACGATGACCTCCCTGACGATGATGACCTTTCCCGCGCGGATGATTTCTCTGGAGGAGAGGGCTCCTCTGTCAAGAATGACTTCTCTGGTGCGGATGACTCCTCTGGCTAGAGTCATTCCTCTGATGGATGAAATCCTTCTGGTATAAATGGTTCTTCTGACCCATACGGCTCCTCTGATGAGAGTGGTTCCTCTGATTTGTACTCTCTCCCTACTCTGCATATATTGCTCCTCACCACAGGTGTACCCAAGATTTTGTGTAATTTAAATTACTCTATCATTTATTTTGAATGATTCATTAACTTTACATTTATTTAATTATCTTATATTTCAAATAATGGATTCTATATTTATTAATTCATCTTATCGCTCAAAGTAAATGCTCAGTGGCGAGCAAATTCCAAAAAAATCCCACGACTTTAAAGAAAGAGAAGAAATTTGAAAGAGATAAATTTTGAGATGGAAAAAGCATGTGATGATAAGTGTATGATGGGTTTTGTAGCAGAAAGTGATGGATGAATGAAGGTGGGAGAGAGTAGAATGGGTAGGATCGAAAAATACACAATCTACGAGGACCAGAGCTTAAATAAGTGGACTGCATTCTTTTATTTGTTTCTTTCGCTATACATCAAACCAAAACGGAATTTCAACACTTCTTCCCCGTTTTTTTTCCCCTTCCACTCTTAACAAAGTGTCCAATTTTAGATTTAAATCGTGATTTCCCTTTTTATTTTGTGTATTAGAAATTATTGATATAAATAGTGGTGATTTGGGATGCGTTGAATGAAATGATAATGGATCGAATTTAATCCGACATGCACAGGCTCTCCGACGGATTTGGACGGTGCTTTTGGGACCTAATGGTAAAAATAGGACCGTAACTTTCAGGATTTTTAGAAAAAGGACTATAAGTTACGGATTTTGAAAATAAGGACTATAATTTTTTTTAACATTTACACTCCTATTTCGGGCCCAAAATTAATTGTTCGGACTTTTGATGTCACGTAGAGCCCGTTGCTGACGTGGACTGCCATATTGTCAACTTTTTTGCAAAAAAAAATTTTGTTTCTTTTTTGTATTCTCGTTTTAACAATTAACAGTTATATTTTTTTTAGGAAAATTAACAATTATATTTGTTTTATCTTAATTAATTTAATATCCTAAAAGAAATCTACATATATACATTCATTATAATGTTAAAAGCCATGTATTATTTCTTTTTTACATTTAATTAGAAGAATAAATTATAAAAAAATATGCCATCAGGTTTTCTTCACAAAAAAAATGTCTTTAAATATCTTTAGATATTCCTGCTTACTCAATTCTTCCTTGCTTGCAAATCTGACATACTGCAAAATCTCTTCTCTCTATTCAAAATTGATGGCGTATTTTTTTATAATTTATTTTTCTAATTAAATGTAAAAAAGAAATAATACATGTCTTTTAACATTATAATGAACGTATATATGTAGCTTTCTTTTAGGATATTAAATTAATTAAGATAAAACAAATATAATTGTTAATTTTCCTAAAAAAAATATAACTGTTAATTGTTAAAACGAGAATACAAAAAGAAACAAAAAAAATTTTTGCAAAAAAGTTGACACGGCAGTCCACGTCAGCAACGGGCTTTACGTGGCATCAAAAGCCCGAACAATTAATTTTGGGCCCGAAACAGGAGTGTAAATGTTAAAAAAAAATTATAGTCCTTATTTTCAAAATCCGTAACTTATAGTCATTTTTCTAAAAATTCTGAAAGTTACGGTCCTATTTTTACCATTAGGTCGTGCTTTTGGCTAATTAAACTCCACGTAATTGTAAACATAAATTTTATTATATTTAATAAATGAATATATATAGGGGCGCGCTCCAGTGAGACCCCCTATTTTTCGTGTAACATGAGTACAATGAATAAGACATATAATACTAATGAACAAAACGTATATCTAATGAACAAGATGTATATACTGATGAAAAGTAAAATTTAAAAAATTCGTAATGAATAAGATATATATACTGATGAACAAGGCCGTATATACTGATGAACAATGCAGTATATACTGATGAATAACAAAATTTAAAATATTCTGCTCCCTCCAGGATTCGAACCCTGCGAAAATAAATCACTCTCCAGATACAATCTCAGCCATAGGATTGATAAAATAAACGCATCAGATCATGCCCTATATCTCACTAAAATTAGGGGGTCTCATTGGAGCGGCCCCCTATATATATATATATATATATATATATATATATATATATATATATATATGGTCGCATTCAATAGAGACCATTTCTTATATAGAGAATGAAGACCAAATCAAGGCCATTCATCTCAATCCAATCAATGATCCAGATTATTTCCTGATTTGATTTTTCATGTAATTAAATAATGGTTAATTACATTTATTTAATCCAAAAAGGGCAAAAACGTCCACTCAAATCCACGAATTATGGCATCTGGTTGAACAAATCCCGAAAATTACTCTCTTCCAATTCTGGGACCTGATCCGTCAATGAACATAATAGGTGAACATTAATATGTTCATTTATTTTCCGACGAACATATTGATGAACATTAGTATGTTCATTTGTTTTTCTACGAACATATCGATGAACATTAATATGTTCATTTGTTTTTCTACGAACATATCATCCAACATTAGTATGTTCATTCATTTTTCTACAAACATATCAACGAACATTAGTACGTTCATTAATATTTTCTACGAACATTAGGTTCAAACTCCTTAATCAACCAAATTTTTTCATTATTTTTGCAGAAATCAACCAACAGAATTTATACAAAGGTTCTACCTTTTAACACCCAACTGGACTTTACAACCAACAGAATTTACGAATTTGTAGCATAGAACCACCAAAATGGTAAAATTCATCTCACAAAATCGAAAATAGGGGGTGATTTCTCTGTCCGGCGCTATTTTAACTCGGTAGGGGAGATCGGTCTCCATTAGGGCGTGGAGGCCGCTGCAGATCATGGAGGGGAAGCGGTAGATCTGGGATTGGAGGCGGCAGATCATGGACGGTGGTGACTGGAACTGGTGCGAGAAGGCGGCGACAACTGGAGGGCGGTGGTCATGGCACCTGCGGTGGTCGCCGGAGATCCCGGAGATCGAAAGAAAATGGTGCAGATTTAGGGATCTAGGGTACGGTGGCAGTGGCTCCACCTGCGATGACGACCATTACCAAGGCAGGAAGGGATGGCGATTTTGAGGAGAAAGGGACGGACGTGGGGGAGCGGCGCTGCTGGTCTGGCGCGGCTTGGGGAGATTGGGGAGGCGGCAGAGCAGCAGCAGGAGAGATGGAGACGATTAGGAAGGTGGCGGGGAGGAAGGCGGCGGAGCAGCAGCAGGAGAGATGGGGAGACGGCGGAGCAGTAGGAGAGATGGGGAGGCGGCGGAGCAGCAGAGATGGAGGCGGCGGGGGAGGGGGGGAGAGTGATTGAGAGAGAGAGATAGAGAGAGCGTGAATGAGAGAGAGAGTGAGATTAGGGTTAAATAGAAAATGACATGCTTAACCTTTTGATTATAAAATAAATGAAAATTAATAAAATTAATCAATTAAATTACCACCATTAGATTAAGTTAGATCAAGGAACCAGATTTGGTCTTCATTCTCTATATAGGGGAGTGGTCTCCATTGAACTCTCCCCTATATATATATATATATATATATATATATATATATATATATATATATATATATAAATTTAAAATATATAAATTAATATGAATTTATGGATGTTGCGATTCTTTACTTGATTCTTTAATTCTCTTGTTGAATTTCTTTAAATCTTTAAAGGAAAATATAACTTTTTTTTTTTGATTTGAACTTGGTAATGTTAATATAAAGGGTTTCTACCTTATTTCTAAATCAAAACGTCGATATCATTAGTTATCATTATTAACATTATCTATTTATGGACCTCACCTACAATAGATTATCCTCCATATATTAATTAATTTACCTATTCTACCACATGGTTAGACATTCTCTTCACTCACAATATAATTAGTTATCATTATTAACATTATCTTTATGATCAGACTATTTCTCCACTTATAAGAGCATATCCACATTGGAGATGCATATGCATAGGGGATCCATCTCCAATGTAGACTATTTTTTTTTTAATTAAACCTCATAATTGGAAAACCTAACTAAAAGTATATTTATAAAATATATTCAAATAAATTTATATTAAACTTTACAGTTCAGAATTTAAATAAAATAATTATTGTTGGACAATGAAAAGATAGATCCAACCCTTACGTTTTGATGATACCAAAACCAATTATAGACACACTCTAGCTAGAGATGGTATTAATACTCTTAACTGTTTAAGTCTCTTAAATAGCTAGACTGGTTAGTGAATGCAATGATGACTGAAGATGTCAGCTCAACTGAAGACTTGCTCGATTGAAGGCTGTGAACAAGTTCATAACACACTAAGAGATGCAGACTAGACTGAAAGCTCCTAATTGAAGGAAACTGCATCAGAAGCAATTGAGGAACCTACGAGTCATGGCATTCGCCTCAGCTGAAAAAGGGAAGGCCACGTGGATAACCTCCAAGACATGCTGCAATCTCTGAAGAAGTCAGAGGCATTGACTTTAAAAGACGGAATTTCATCTCTTGTGTAAAAGTCTGCAGCATCCGTACCAAAGGACAAGAAGATCATTTCTCCATCCATCAAAGAAGAATGGAGACAGAGAACCTGAGCATATTAAGACGTTATCTCACAACGGCAGGATTCAAAGAAGAGATCTCCACCAACGGATCTATTCTTTAGAGTTGTCTATAAAAAGCTCAGGATGACACCCCAAGAAAAAGGGGGAGAGGAAGAGAGAGAAAATCCGATTCAATCATCAATGTAAAAGCTACATCGAAAGATCAATTCAAGCTCAACCTTCACAAGCATTGAATCGAAGAAGAGAGCAAACAGAGATCATACAATCAGAATGGCTGATTACAAGAACTCTCTTAGAATCACTAGGCAATTAATAGATATATCTTTATCCTAGTTGATGATTACTTGAGAGCATGTTCTCAGTAATCCTAGTTGGTTATTACATAACCTTTTTCTTTCAGAGTGAAGAGTGTTTGTAATAGAGTTCGAGACTAAGACCAAACTCAGCGGTTGTTTGGTACCATTAAACTAAACAGATCAGTTCCTTGGCACTAGTCAAGCCAAGTGGTTGTTGTTTAGTACCAGAAAATTAAACTGTTCGGTCTCTTGGCACCTGGTAAGCCAAGTGGTTGTTGGTTAGTACCAGAAATTTAAACTAGACGGTTATCTTGGTACCAGTTTAAACCAAGAGGGAGCAGATTAAAGGTTCTGTCTCCAATTACCTTAGCATTAGCTGATTGGACACGATAGTGTCAGGGCATGCTAAGTGTTAAATCCAATTCAAGGTGGATTGGTAGGTTTGTTGTGCACCTCTAAGCATAAGCCCAGAGTGTTTGTCAGACAAATAATCTGGCTGTGGATGTAGGATAGATGTCTCCGAACCACGTTAAAAATCCTTGTGTTCTTTATCTGCTTTCAGTTTTTCCTTACTTGTGCCAAACTGTTTTCAACTGAACTGGATTAACTGAAAAGTGTAACTAAGAATTTTACAAGTGACAAACCTCTTCTAAAGGCTATTCGCACTAAGTATAAATTCCGCTGCTAAGTTATTAATCCTACTGATGACTGTTAGTCAAAGAGATTAATAATTCTACTCTGTTTTACAAACTAGACTGAAGCCGTACTTGGATATCAGTTAAGCCCAGTGCTCGACTGATGTCACCTTACTGAAGTATCTTCAGTATCAGTCTACAACCTATTTCGAACTGAAATCTGATTCAGTTTGTTTTATTAGCGAAAAATAGCCCATAGGTGTATTCCTCCCCCCATACACCTGTCAATCAACCCTCCGGGACCCCAACAATTATAAAATTTTATCACTTTTCTAGATGTATTTGAAATAAATAGACTCTATATGGTCATATAAAATAAATAAAATGATACTTATAATTATATGTATTTGAATAAATAGGTTCTCAAATTTAATTTTATGGTTATGAAAAATAATTTCAATTAAATCATCATTTCAACATTTGTGACGTCCGGGGATGAAGTGCGAAGAGATCGCCGGTGCAAAATAGGCACGGACAAAGAGCGGCTCTGATTAAGACTTCTAAGCAGAGGGGCACAGGGAAGAATCGAAACTCACCCGAACAAGAGGGATTCCGAGAATATGCAGGTATGTGACTGCATATTCGAGGAGATGACTGCATATTCGAGGAGAGCTTAAAGGATTTGATTGGGCTACTTATACCAACAAGGTGCATCATTTTTTCTGGTGCCCACGTGGAAGAAACTCTAAGGTTAAGCGTGCTTGACTTGGAGCAATTCCAGGATGGGTGACCCCTTGAAAAGTTTCTCAGGGAGTGTGCGAGTGAGGACAAAAGACGCTAGAAAAGACTATGTTGGTCTGTGGGGACAACCGTCAAGTTTGGAGCTGGGCTGTTACAGCATTGATCTTTGGTGAAATTTACTATGAAAAAAAAAACTTAAATAAAAAGATACTTTTGAGATGTGTTGGGTCTTGGGGGGCGGAGGGGGAGTGGGTAATACACCAGTAGGCTATTTTAAAAATTCTTTTTTCAAAACTGAAGTGAGTATCAACTGATACTGAAAGGAGTAGACTGAAGTTATCAGTCAAAGAGTTTCCAGTTTAGAAAGGGTTTAGACT